>NC_134408.1:97714218-98030826 GCF_038048845.1 Mixophyes fleayi | reverse complement strand
TTGAGTTGTTAAGGTACGCATACTGGGCACATCGCACATTCAGGCGAAACCGCACGGAACTGTCCGCTGCATACTCCTGAAGTCAACAAGACGCGGATCATTACATACACTCCTTAAATTACACTGCTGTGCGGTGCACATTCACCTGTACTAGTAAAATACTCATCTGCTAGGTACTTTCCGGCTCTACGTGTGGCAACGAACGCTATGCATTTGAATGGGCATAGGAGCATTATCGTGCAGTTCTCAACTGTTCCTTCGTATATTACTGACTACCTTTGTTTGTTATTTACCAAACAATACAGTGATGGTTGTGTAGTTGTGGATTAAAATATGTGTCCCCCTTTATGTTATGCTACTTTGTTCACTTATAAGGCACCAGTGTTCTCTTTTAATCCCAAAGTGTCAGCATGCCTGGCAACCTCGAATAGGTGCTTGTTGTTATTACAATTGGCAAACTTTGCCACTAGGCCTGTCACTAATAGGAGGTATGCCCCTATGACTGAGAGAACATGCTCGTTCTGTTCCCCCATCGGTCTTTAACCCACTGCTGGACACACTGCTTTACTTAAAAAAATCTTAATACCCATTTTTAAAACATAAATCAAACACACACACAAGCTTTTCCAACTAAATAAAAAATATTATTTTCAAAAGAACATAATAAAACTTTTTTTTAAAGTTCTTTAAATATTTCTTGTATTTTTTTGTGTTTTTTTCTTATTTTCCCTAACAGAACTTGAGATAGGCAGCGTCGTGGAGTCAACATCAACTAATTGTCAGCTGCAAAAATAATAATAATAATAAAATGCTAGCTCTATGGGTGTACTTCTATACATTTTGCAAACTCGTTTATAGTGCACAAATGATATGTTCAGGTTCCCCATTGGGGGTACTTGGGATGCCCTCTGGTTTTGTAAAGTGTGACCATGGGAAAATAATTGGCAAAACTTCACTACATTACAGTAACCCGATACTTACTTTCTTCAACCTGCACCTGTGGCTGCTCACTTGGTACAGGTTGGCTCCTGAACAGGGCTGGGGAGTCTGATAAGTTTTGCCTCTCTTCAAGGACCAGGGCAGGGACTGATGTGAGTGAGTGTTCTGTACAGCGCTGCGGAATCAGTGGCGCTATATAAATAAATGGTGATGATGATGATGATGAAGGACCGATGTTGGCTTCTCTTCCTGGGCTGCCTCCTCCTGCTGGGCTGGCTCCACCTCCTGGGCCTCCGTCTCCTCCTGAGCTGCCTCCTCCTCCTGGGCCACCTCCTCCTGGCCCAACTGGTCATGTGGCCACTCCTCATGGCAGTAGTGGTGGCAGGGGATGCGTTGGAATCCTGTTGAAAAATATATTATATATTTTTTTTTTTTTATCTCAAACATACACAGAGACATGCAGATAATGCTAGCTTGCAATGTGAAATATCCAAGACCAGGGCAGCATGGTGGCTGAGTGGTTAGTACTTCTTTCTCACATCACTGATCATGAGTTCAATTCCCAACCATGGCCTTATCTGTGTGGAATTTGTCCGGGTGCTCTGGTTTCCTCCCACACTCCAAAAACATACTAGTAGGTTAATTGGCTGCTATCAAATTGATCATAATCTCTCTCTCTGTCTGTGTGTCTGTATTTTAGGGAATTTAGACTGTAAGCTCTAATGGGGCAGAGACTGATGTGAGAGAGTTCTCTATACAGCGCTTTAGAATTAGTGGCGCTATATAAATGATGATGATGACCATACATGGTCCATCATTGGGCCAAAAAAACAAACCGCTACACAGGTTTCATAGGGCCTTGACTTGACAGGTAACATAGTTAACCACACACATAACTAAGATCTAACTTTGGAGCAATGAAATTTGTTATAAGCCACCTTGTTTTTGATTGGTGAATATATTATATGTGATATTATATGTTATAGTACAATATGTATTATATTAATAGGGCACTTGCATATGACAGTGGAATTAAGAGCGAACTTACGTGTAGCTATCTCAGCCCTTAATTGAGCAAGGAGGTCAGCTATCTCCTCCTAAAATTGCTCCATCGCCGCTGGAACTGTAAGATGGAGCGATTTCTACCCAACTGAAACTGCATCCGCCTGCGGACAGCCCTGTAGGCATTTATGTTTTGATAATTAGTGAGATACCGAGCTGCAGGTTGAAATCACCAGTCAAGTGTTGCTGTCAGCACCCACAGTTCGGTACGTGTGAACATTGCTGCTCGCATGTTTGCAAGTGAATGAGAATTTTCAACATTGTGCACAGCTATTTGTTCGTACTGTATGTAGGTGCATCTGCACATCACTCACGGAACAGTTCAATGCCATTACTAAGATGGCTGACTAACCTGTCAATTAAATGAAGTATCCAGGAAATTAGGGGGTTGGACTTTGGCCTACCCTACTGACGCTTAAGCAGGACAACACAAAATGATACACAATTTACTTTGTTCATTCATTTTAACCCCCTTTTATCTCCGTTTTACAGAAACGAATTAGCATTTTTTTTAGTTTTTTCATTATTTTAAGTTTTTACATTTATTACATTTTTGTATTCTATTTGATTATGATCGTTGTGCATAAGTTAAAGTAATTTATCTCAATTTAATTAGCTTAATTTACATGCTATACTTTATTTGGAATAAGAACCCTAATTGGTCTTATGAGAATACTATCTATCTAAGTTTTGTCTAATCAAAACTGATATACCCATATATTATTAACTTTAAATATTGCTGATGATACCATCTGAGTTATGTATTTAGTTTTGAGCTCCTATTTGCACCACTACCCGCTATAAAACTGCAGCTGAATCAATTATTCAGTCCTGACAATATGTGCATGGCCCTAGCGTTTGTGCTGTTGGGGAGAGGATTTTTTTCAGGTGATTTTGTGGGAAGCAATATGGCCATGTGTGATCCTTTACATAGCATGTGAGGAGAAGGACTAATTGAGCTTTCTTATATTTTCTATAACTTGCTTTTGACATTGCTGACATATGTTGCTGACTATTCGATAAAAGCCTTACCCTTCATTTTATGGTAAGTAATATGGCCCTCTGTGTGACCCTTTACATAGTATGTAAGGAGGACGCTTTATGGTTTAAATTTCTAGATATGTCTGAACAAGAGCATAGGCAGTGCTCTGGCTGCTCTGCCTCCACACGAAGAAAGCAGAGGCAGCCTAATTTTACAAACCCGGAAATCTAGATATTGGTGAAGTTTGCCATTGATAGGCTCCACTTGACCACTCATCAGATTTCCGCAACATCCAAAATGAGAATTTGGGATGAGATAACTACTCCGGTCAATGCCATGAGTACAATAAGCCGCACGGTGGCTGGGGTTAAAAAGAAAAGATAACTATGGAATCGTGCTACACTAACTTTTTTTTTTTCCTTTTTTAAAATGTGTCTAGGTATTTATGGATAATTTCATCCTTCTTTTTTTGAAACGTTTCACACAAGTGGCAAGACTTTAAGCTTTGACTGAAGGACAAGATAAGAGAGCACCACATGCATGCTCACAGGACAGTCGGTGATCCCCCGGCTGAAATAGACCTCAGTTCCCTTGAGACCATGGCATTGGCCTGTTTAGATGCCGAAATGGTGCAAGGAGAGGGCCGAAATCTATCTTTACACAGTGACACACAATTTAAGATGGTGTTTAATTTTTGGTTAATGTTCTTTTCCCCCTTCATTCTAGGTGTCAATGCAGATGCTGATATTTTCACAGATGAAATGGTGGAGGAGGCGTGTGATGTGGAAGAGGATCAGATGGTCGAGGAAGCTGAAGTCGGTGGCCGTGAGTCACTGCATGGCTGCTATCAAAATCATGGGCGCCGAGATGGGGGTAGTGGGTACTAATGACCAGGCCCCCACTGCACACCACCAACTTTTTTTTTTCTTCTTTAGTTTTTCTAATTGGGGGAGGGCTGGAGCAAACCGGGTCGGCCCTGTAAGTGGTTTGATGGAGACAGGTAGCCAGGCAACAAAATAGATTGCTGCAGTGCTGCCTGTCATCCCACAGCGTGGGCACGGAGCTTTTTGCCTCTACAGAGAAAGCACGTCAGAAGGTAAGTACAAGGAGCAGACATTGTGTGAATATATGAAATTGTGTATGTGTGTGTGTGTGGCACTCAGGGGCAGACCTAGAACTCTTTTAGAGGTGGCGATTTCGCATAGGTACGGCCCTCCTTCACTCTGTTTGGTTGGCCCGTCTGACCCCACTCCATTCTTCCAGATGATCAGACATCTCAGCAGCAATTTTGAGGTATGAAGATTGCTGCTGGGGGGTGGGGGAATGGGTGATTTCCCCGATTGCCCCTCTCTGGATATGCCATTGGTGGCACTGTGTGTATATGACATTGTGTGTGCAGATGGCATTGTGTATATGTATGGCATTGTATATGTGTATGACGTTGTGTGTGTGTATGGCTTTGTGTGTGTGTATGTATGTATTTGGCATTATGTATATGTGTATGTATATGGCATTAAGTATGTATGTATATAGATTTGTGTGTGTGTGTGTATTGTATTTGTATGTATGTATATATATTATATTGTGTGTGTGTATATATATATATATATATATATATATATATATATATATATATATGTACACTCACACATATATATGTATATATATATATGTGTGTGTGTGTGTGTGTAAATATAGCATTATGTGTAGAGTAAATAAACTCACTGGGCGCACGTGTGATATTAGGGAGAAACCAAAATTGAATTGAACAAAGTGCTATGATTGAGTGACAACAGAAAAATATTTGAACATTTAATAAAGAATCACATAAATAGCCTGGTTGCAACCCTAATAGTGCAAATAGATTGTCGAGTGGGGAAGACAAGCAGATAAATTACAAACATCCGTAACCCAGCTACATAGTTATATAAATATAGAGAACCATATAGTGCTGTTGTAGAAGCCCCAATCGTGTGTGTAAATCGCTAGTAAACAAATTTGGTAAAAAGTCTGTATGTTGCCACTATGAAGTGGGATATGATAAGAAAGTTCAAATAGATGAAGTTGGCACTGCTGGGACTTATATTGCAGTCCACTATTCCATGTAGAAGCTTTAAAATGGCTAAGTCCAATAAAAGTCATATAAGATTCCACAAATAAGAAATTAAACCATAAATCAAAGGCAATCAGCGGTAAGGTCCATTTTGTAATAACGGTAGCTGGATAATGTGTAAATGGGAACTTACCCCTATTTTGACAGGGCTGAAAGCGTTCTCCGTCTTCTGTCAGTGGGCGGTAACCGTGGGAACGCCGAGATGTTTGGCTGCTGGAAGCGGAAGTCACAACCTTCGCTTAGGTGTGTTCTGCCCATACGCATGCGTTGTCCGTTCAAACCATTTTATATGCAATAAAAGTCCACAGAACGGTGGAATGAACGATAGTGTGTTGTAGTGATGATGTACAGTATAAACTAGAGATGCTCACTGACCCCCGTGTTTTGGTTTTGAATCTGGATTACCTTCGTGTTTTGGTTTTGACAAAACCGCCCTTTTTGTTAAAAAATTCAATTTTTTGGGCGCTAAAATAACATAATTTAGTGCTCCACCTGTTTCTTGGATAAGTGAGGTAATTCTACAGCTAATAAATGTCAACGAGTGCTGAACCCCCGGGATGTGTGCTTTTATCATACAAACACCAATCCAGGGTGCCAGACAATGCACTAAAAAAAGCTATTGAAATCCATAGCAAAAAGGCAGTTGGTTGTCTATCTATATTTTACACCCTACACTTATAGTTATATAGAACAAAAATCAGCCTACAAAGATTGGACGATCAATAGAAGTGGCCAAAGCAGCTTTTCTGTTTGGGTCTAGATTATTCCCATACATTAAAATTGAAATAGAAAAAGAAGCAGCCTGCAAAGACTATTTTATAAATAGAAATGTCCAAAGCAGCTTTTGTGTTTGAGTCAAGATTATTCCCAGACATTAAAATTGAAATAGAAAAAGAAGCAGCCTGCAAAGACTGTACAATAAAATCGAAATGACCAGAGCAGATGTTTTGTTTGGGTATAAATTATTCCCATAGATTAAAATTGAAATTGAAAAAGAAGCAGCCTGCAAAGACTGTACCATAAATAGAAATGCCCAAAGCAGATTTTCTGTTTGGGTGTATATTATTCCCAAACCTTAATAGTGCAAATAATGAAAAATACTGTTTAATCCCTGCTATGCCCTCCTTAATTCTACAGCTACACATACCAATCCAGGGTGGCAGGCAACGTTCTAAAAAGAGCTATTGACATTCATAGCAAAAAAGGCAGTTGGGTGTCTGTCTGTATTTTACACCCTACATTTATAGTTAAATAGAGAAAGAAACAGTCTGCAAAGACTGCACCACAAATAGAAATGCCTAAAGCAGATTTTCTGTTTGGGTCTAGATTACACCCTACACTTATAGTGAAATTGAAAAACAGCAGCCTGCAAAGACTGTACGTTAAATAGAAATGCCTCAAGTCCCTTTTCCCTTTGGGGGTAGATTACACCCTACACTTATAGTGAAAGTTTCAAAAAGATGTTGTCGTCATCATCTTCAGCATCATCCTCACCCTCATCAGTGTGTACATCATCGTCACAGACTATTAATTCATCTCCGCTGGAATCCGCCATTACAGAAGTGTCAGTACTTGGATGTATTTGCCAGTAAAGGCCTACCACATTTTGCGGAAGTAACCTCCTACGTCAATCACTGACAAGGTTACCGGCTGTGCTGAATACTCTTTCTGAGTACACACTGGAGGGTGGGCAGCTTAGGTAGTGCAAAGCAAGTTTGTACATGGGTTTCCAAATGGCTTGCTTTTCTTCCCAGTATGGAAAGGGACTGTCTGACATTTTCATATCAATTACCTCTTGAAAATAATCCTCCACCATCCTTTGCATGTTAATAGTAGGATTGGTTTTAGTTATGGGCAAGGTCACACATTTTTTGGTAAAATCTTTCAAACCAGCCCAGATGTCAAACTGTTGTGGTCTACCACCTGCGTCATCTGTGCTTCTGTTTGGATAGTGCAATTTTGTGCCAGAACCTCACGTGCCAGACCTGCTGCCACTGGTGACACACTGCTGGCACTGGTGCATGACTTATACAAACAACCTCATCAACATCCTAATTCGCGTCCTCGTCGGCTACACAAATCTCCCCCTCATCCTCTTCTAATTCCAAAGTGTCATCCTCAATTGGTGTATCACCGGCTACACTCGGGTTGTTCAGGCACACATCAGCAGGAATGCTGAAAGGGCCCTTCTTTATGGGTACACTATCAGAATGGTCACGATTACACATAGCACTTGTGGATGGACTCTCCTCAGGGATTGGTGTCATTTCTGATTCTGAGCATTTTCTCGGAAGTTAACTTTTCATCAGTTACAGCTCTTTTTCTCTTCAACACGATAAAAGGTTTTTTTTTTGTATGTTTTTTCCCCTGACTTAAAAAGACTATGTACTTTTACATAGGTTTTACCAGATGACGTACAGGGAAGACTACCATCAGGACTGGTGCAAAGCAGCTACTTGCTGATCCTGCTCATATGTGGACTGCTGTGAATCCATTTTAATGAGACCCAAAACACTTATAGTGCAAATTCAGAAAGAAATAGTGTTGGTATATAATAATTTCAACACCAGAAAATAGCTTTTTTCAAAGAGGGGAATATCTGACACCCCAAACACTTGTAGTGCAAATTCAGAAATATATACTACTGGTATATAATAATTTCAACACCAGAAAATAGATTTTTTTAGAACAGGGGAATATGTCACACCCCAAACACTTGTAGTGCAAATTCAGAAATATATAGTACTGGTATATAATAATTTCAACACCAGAAAATAGCTTTTTTAGAACAGGGGAATAAGTGACACCCCAAACACTTATAGTGCAAATTCAGAAAGAAATAGTGCTGGTATATTACAAGTTCAGCACCAGAAAATAATAATAAATGAGATGAGCAGGTTTCCAAAATATAATATTTCTATAGTTTATTATTAAAATGATATTATACATAGATACAGCCATACTAGACAAAGCAGACATACGCCCAGGATCTCAAATGCCAATTGACACTCTATAGTTCATTAACTCATTCTTTTATAGAATATGTTACTCCTTATTTTAAAACACACCATCCCAGCTTATATCACTGCTGTCACTCTATCATTAAAGTGACATGTTCATTTTGGATGGGTCATCTTGACCTTATGTGGAGCCAATATTTCTTTGGCCTTATTCAGATATTGTGAAATACTGGAAATTTACAAACAACATGTCTCTTGTTATGTAATTTCTGTATTATGCAATATGTGTTTTTCCGTTCTCTTAAAGCACAAAAACAAAATTAAAGTTCATTGGTTCATTCTATTGAACTAATTGGAAATATAGGATTTTTGTTAATAATTACTTCGACACTCTCTCTCAAATGGCACTGGATTGCTGTGGAGGCGGCTATTTATGCATTTGAAACATCGCGAGAACCGAGCTCTGAGATCCGACGATGTCACAATGACGTTTTGCCTTGTTTTGAATTCCGAATAGTCGGAAGAGTACAGTCGGCTCGGTACTCAGATACCTGAAGTTCAGGCGGGTTTGATTCTCGGGGAACCGAGCCTGCCCATCTCTAGTATAAACCAACGTGTTTCACCCTGGGGCTTCTTCAGGGTTTATAGATGATATTAAATTCATACATGAGGGTTTAAATAGGCGCCATGGCTATAGGTGATTGTCCATTAGTCTATAAATGATGGATTTTATTTTATTATTATTAATTTTATTTTATAGGGCGCCACTAAGTGTCCGTAGCGCCGTACAGGGACAAACAAGTACAATACAAGGTGGGACAGCACGGTACAGTAAACAATAAGCACAGTAACTCAGTAAGCTCAAAGCACAGCTAGAGAGAGGGGGAGGGAAGACCAGCAAGCGCTGGAGCCCAAGAGGAAGGGCATGGATGACGGGGAGACCCCCAGAGGGGTGGGGGAAAAGGTAGCTGGAGAGCAGAGTTAGAAGTGAAGGAAACAGGAGGAGAGATGGTCCTGCTCAAGGGAGCGTACAATCTAAGGGGAGGGGTAGACAGACAGAGAGACACAGGGATGAGAGGGAGAGAGGGGGGAATGGGGGCAGAGTCAGGGGAGGGGGAAGAGGGGAGAGAGGCAGAAAAAGGTAGGAAGTTAAGTGGGAGACTGGAAGGCTTTGAGAAAGAGGTGGGTTTTTAGAGCCCGTTTGAAACTGGACAGATTAGGGGATATTCTGATGGAGGGAGGGAGCTTGTTCCAGTGGAGGGGGGCAGCGCGGGAGAAGTCTTGGACACGCACATGGGAGGAGGTCATCAGAGGGGAGGAGAGGCGACGGTCATTGGCAGATCGGAGAGGGTGGGATGGAGCGTGAATAGAGATGAGGTTGGAGATGTAGGGAGCAGTGGAGTTGGCGAGGGCCTTGTATGTGAGAGTGAGGAGCTTGAACAGGATTCTGTAGGGGAAGGGGAGCCAGTGAAGGGCTAGGTAGAGGGGGGAGACAGAAGAGGAGCGGCGAGAAAGGAAGATAAGCCTAGCGGCTGCGTTAAGAACAGAACGAAGGGGAGCGAGATGAGAGTGGGGGAGGCCAGTGAGGAAAAGGTTGCAGTAGTCCAAGCGGGAGATGATCAGAGAGTGGATAAGACATTTGGTGGCATCTTGGGAGAGGAAGGGCCGATTGCGTGCGATGTTACGCAGCTGGAAGCGGCAGGATTTAGCAAGAGATAGAATGTGAGGGGAAAAGGAGAGAGAGGAGTCGAGGATGACACAGAGGCAGCGAAGTTGGGGGACAGGGGAGATAGAGGAGGAGCAGACAGTGATTGAGAGGTCAGAGGGGGAGGAAATATGAGAGGGAGAAAAGACAATGAGTTCGGTTTTGGCGAGGTTGAGTTTAAGGAATCTAGAGGACATCCAGGAGGAGATGGCAGAGAGGCAGGCGGACACCCTAGAGAGGAGGGAGGGAGAGAGATCAGGAGAGGAGAGATAGAGTTGAGTGTCATCAGCATAAAGGTGGTACTTAAGGCCGTAGGAGCTGATGAGTTCACCCAGGGAAGAGGTGTATAGAGAGAAGAGTAAGGGTCCTAGAACAGAGCTCTGAGGGACCCCGATTGAAAGGGTGGAAGGGGGGGAGAGAGACCCAGAGGTGGTGACAGAGAAAGAACGGTCAGCCAGGTAAGAGGTGAACCAGGACAGGACCGGAGAGACCAAAGGACTGGAGGGTGTGGAGCAGGAGGGGGTGGTCGACAGTGTCGAAAGCAGCAGAAAGATCAAGGAGGATAAGAAGGGAGAAGTGGCCCCTGGCTTTAGCAGAGAGGAGGTCATTGGTAACTTTAGCCAGGGCAGTTTCGGTGGAGTGAAGGGAGCGGAAACGAGACTAGAGAGGATCAAGGAGGGAGTGAACAGAAAGGTAGGAGGTGAGACGGCTTCAGACGAGCCTTTCGAGTAATTTGGAGGCAAAGGGGAGAAGAGATATGGGGCGATAGTTAGAGAGAGAAGTGGGGTCGAGATTAGGTTTCTTAAGAATGGGAGATACGAGAGCATGTTTAAAGGAAGAGGGGAAGATGCCGGTGGAGAGGGAAAGATTAAAGAGGTGAGCGAGGTGGGAGCAGGTGGTGGGGGAAAGGGAGCGAAGAAGGTGGGAGGGGATAGGATGGTTGCTTTAACATGTGTATCATACACCTAACATGTGTATGATACAGGGAGGTTCCAGTAATATAGAGTCTGCAGTAGGTTTATATAGGAAAAATAACCTGAGAAACGGGATTCAGATACATGAAGGTTGCGGATGTATAAATCTTTGCCTCGTAATTTAAACAGCCTATAATATAAGGTTATGTTTGAATTGTCTCTGAGGTATTACAGAAAAGCAATAGCAGGTACAGTTGCCAAACAGATTAATCAGCATAGGCGTAAATGAACACCTAGGGGCTTATATTTAATTAACCATAGGTATGAATCACATATCTACCTAAAGGGTTTAAAGGAAGTGTCCCAATTCAAAATCGATATTTAGGCCTTCTGGTGCAAGGGTTTTCATCTTGAATATATACTTGGACTCCTCTCTTGAAATAAGTTTGATATAGTCTCCCCCTCTCCAGGGTTTAATGATTTTTTTAATGCCCATGAACCTAAGTAGAGATGGATCTTTAAAATGGTGTTTGGCAAAGTGGTCAGAGACACTGTGTTTGTCAAAGCCTTTTCTGATATTGCTCTGATGCTCAGACACTCTAATGTGTAATTAATGGCTGTGCATATCAGAATGTACTCTAATGATTTCCCAATGAATCAATGTATACTATATATTATTTCAAGTATTTATTTGTATTGACAATTTTATTAAAGAGTTCTTTTATATTTATTTATTATTATTATTATTATTATTATTATTATTTTTTATTTAATTTTTTTTTTAATCTTTATTTTTTATATATTTTTGTTTTTTGGTATAGTTTTCTACTATAGTAAGTGACCGCCCACAACAGTGTATATATCTGTTCTATTACCATACCATCATTATAAAGTTAATGTTATTATGATCATTATGCACAAGGTGTGATTCCACCAATTAAGCCCACTTTACAAGGGCTATTTAAAGATCACTGTTGTAGATAATTGATATTAAGGCTTGAGAAAGTCCACAGTACGGTGGACGAAACGCGTTGCCATTTGTTACCATACCAGCACATGATGTAAGCTATCTGTGCTTATTTACATCTTGACTAGCCGAGAAGTGACCCAGTCCTATCTATTGATGCGAGTACGCTGACTAAGGACATATCAGGAACACTCCGGTGTCTATTCTGTTTCCCACGGATTAACAGCCATTTGTTACCATACCAGCACATGCTGTAAGTTATTTGTGCTTATCTACATTTTGATCAGCCGAGAAGTGACCCAGCCCTATCCATTGAGTATGCTGACTAAGGACACATCAGGAACACTCCAGCATCTATTCTGTTTCCCACGGACTAACATCAGGTGCGCACCTGCTTCTACTGATTTCTCTACAGCGGAGCTAGCAAGCTGGCATGCTGCGACTAATACTATCAAGGAGCTGCAATTGGGATCCCTCTAACATTTAAGGCAAGTTTGGCATTTTATGAGGATTGTGGAAGTACTAAGCTCCCAGATTTAATATCTTATTGAAGATTAACCTGGACATATTCCATTCTATCCAAAATATCGGAGGACTCCATGTAAACCAGAAAGATTGTGTTTCACACATCCTTAACATCTATGTAGTCTCCTATCTGCTGATATTTATTTTCTTCCATATCATTGGATTTATCTCGATGATCCACATTGTGCAAATTTATTTATTGGCTTTATAGGCCTATTTAGGAACATCCATTAATATCTGCATCCATTTTTTATTTTTTATTTTACTTTTTATTACAACGCTATTATAGGCAAACCATTGATGGTATATTTATTGAAGAATATATATTTTTATTGTTTGACATGTATTTTTTATGATTGAATTTTTATACTGAAAATAGAGATAATAGAGATGTGTAATTATCCTCTATTGTGTATGTGATTAAATCATCGGAATATAATCTCCAGAGTCTCCTTTGTTCGTATTACTTGGAGATTATTTTATTGACTGACATCTCACCTATGATGTTTGTCTTGGTCTGAGATTTTCCCAGCGCTGTCTACATTTTTTGTTTCTTATACATATCAGAATGTAACCATATTTTTTGCAATTTGTTTTGCAACTTGGGAAGTATGACCTAGTAGAACATATCATATTTGCTTGTGACTTTATTTGTGATATTTTTGGACAGTGCAGAAATGAGCATATATAGACTCAATTTACTGCAATGACTTTTTAATTGGATAGTATCCAAAACTAATGTAGTCCCCATATTATAACCCAGAGGAAGTTTAATCAATAAAATATATAGTATAGAATTACATTTTCTTATTCAGCAATTCCCTTTTTATGTGTAATAAAATCTTGCTAACCTAAACCTTTGGCAATGAGCACATCATGCAAACCGTGAGCAGGCAAATTTAACTAAGGCTTCATTAATTTAAGCAAAATCAGGAAATTCCCAGGAATTTGCAGACCACTAAACTGTTCACTCATGGGTTGACAGTGTATGCTGGCACTTGTAGTGCCACAATTTTGCAATTTTTACCCTAGTACTAAATGGCAATGTGTAACAGTGCTAATTAACATTGAACTGGTACTCTCTAGGGGCAAGGGCCAAAACATTTTTAGAGGACCAGGCCCGAAACTGAGTAGGCTAGGCATTTAGATTATGTAAGGGAAGGGCCTTTTTTTAATTAATTTATTTTAAGGAAATAAAACAAGTGAACCTGGTGGATGGCAGTAAACATAGGCAAACCGCAAGGTAAAATCCAGATGTTTCACATCCGGTTTTACCATGTAGTTTGGCCTAAACTGCTTGTAGTTTAATGGTTTGCAAACCGCATAATAAACTTACTAAAGTTTCACCAATAAGTCCTGATAATTCTGCCAATGCTTATGTATGAAGATCTAGGGGGTATATTTGCTAAACTGCGGGTTTGATAAAGTGGAGATCTTGCCTATAGCAACCAATCAGATTCTAGTTAACATTTATTTAGTACATTCTACAAAATGACAGCTAGAATCTGATTGGTTGCTATAGGCAGGGCCGCCATCAGGGGGGTACAGGGGGTACCAGCGTATGGGGCCCGGGCTCACCAGGGGGCCCGCTCTCCTCTAATACCGGCGTCCCCACTGCTGCATTGATCCTGGCTGTCACAGCCAGGCAGCTTTCAAACACAATCGCAGGGGAATGATCGTTCCACCCCTGCGATCATGTGATCCGCCCCCCTCTCCCTGTCAGCTGACCTCACACTGAAGTTCCTGCCGATGATATAGGGAAAAGCAACAGAGAGGCTGCAGCCTGCAGGAATCAACATGTAGGTAAGTATTTTTTAGGGATGTGCACCGGCGACTTTGGAGGTCTCGTGTTTTGTGTTTTGGATCCGGATTTTCGCAATGTTTTGGGTTTGGATGTGTTTCGCAAAACACCTGCCGAAAGGTTTTGGTTCGGATTTAAGGTTTTGGATTCAGATTTTTTTTGAAAAAAAACTAAAAAGTGTAAAAATCAAGTTTTTGGGCTTATTTTCACTCCTACGCTATTATTAACCTCAATAACATTCAATAACAATCATTTCCACTAATTTAAAGGCTATTCTGAACACCTAACACCTCACAATATTTTTTTTTTTTTAGTACAAAACGTTGCAACGAGGTATCTTTTTGGACTGCGTAGAGGAGTGTTCCCCACAATATAATTAAAAACCCATCAACTGGTCTGAATTACACCCAAAAATAGTATCTGGACTGCGTAGAGTAGTGGGCACTGGGCACCACAATAAAAAATATAGAGAAAACTATCAAAAGGTCTGCATTACACCCAAAAATAGTATCTGGACTGCGTAGAGTAGTGGGCACTGGGCACCACAATAAAAAATATATAGAAAACCTTCAACAGGTCTGAATTACACCCAAAAATAGTATCTGGACTGCGTAGAGGACTGGCCACTGGCCACCACAATATAATATATAGAAAACCTTCAACAGGTCTGCATTACACCCAAAAATAGTATCTGGACTGCGTAGAGGACTGGCCACTGGCCACCACAATATAATATATAGAAAACCTTCAACAGGTCTGCATTACACCCAAAAATAGTATCTGGACTGCGTAGAGGACTGGCCACTGGCCACCACAATATAATATATAGAAAACCTTCAACAGGTCTGCATTACACCCAAAAATAGTATCTGGACTACGTAGAGTAGTGGGCACTGGCCACCACAATAAAAAATATAGAGAAAACCATCAAAAGGTCTGCATTACACCCAAAAATAGTATCTGGACTGCGTAGAGGACTGGCCACTGGCCACCACAATATAATATGTAGAAAACCTTCAACAGGTCTGAATTACACCCAAAAATAGTATCTGGACTGCGTAGAGGACTGGCCACTGGCCACCACAATATAATATATAGAAAACCTTCAACAGGTCTGCATTACACCCAAAAATAGTATCTGGACTGCGTAGAGTAGTGGGTACTAGGCACCACAATAAAAAATATATAGAAAACCTTCAACAGGTCTGCATTACACTGCACATACGGCTGCTCCTCCATCCTCTCCATCATATACATGTTGGAGTTTCAGCGTGTCAAAACCTCTTGTTTTTGATAATGACAGTGCATTTTGAATATTTTTCGATTTGCCCCACAACACTTAATGTACTTTATCTATGATACGCATCTATCTTTCTTGACTGCGTAGTGTGGTGGCCCCGGTACACAATTTGGTACCGAGGCCACAATATAATTAAAAAACCCTCCACGGGTCAGAATTCCACCAAAAAAGGGTATCGACTGCGTAGTGTGGTGTGCCCGGAACACAATTTTTTACAGCGCCAACAATATAATTAAAAAATTTGGCATCAACTGTCACCATTGTTTAATATCTGATACACCTAAATATGGACTGCACAGTGGAGTGGCCCCGGTAGTAAATTTGGTGCCGGGGCCACAATACCTCCTCCAACTTCCAAGTGTAGTGTTTATAAAGACAGACAGCGTCGAAGTGTTATTTGTTGAGTTTCTTAACCCTAAAATTGTCCCTGTTGCAAATATTCGTGCAATGGAGAGTTACTTTTTCATTGAAAGACTCAAGCTTTCAAGTGTAGTGTTTATAAAATATAAACAACAATACAGTAGTTCTAGAGCACGTCAATACCTCTTGTTTTAAATTATGACAGGGCATTTTACTTTTGGTTTAATTTCTTGAATTTGTTTAAATTTGGTTTTACTTTTTCAACATGGCAAACGACTGTTGATTGGTCATATAATGCAAAAACAAAAGTTCCAAGATGGAATTGTCCTTGGGCCCTCCCACCCACCCTTATGTTGTTGAAATAGGACATGCACACTTTAACAAACCAATCATTTCAGCGACAGGGCCTACCAAACAACTTTGGCTGAAATGATTGGTTTGTTTGGGCCCCCACACCAAAAAAGCTATTCATCTCTCCCTGTACAGACTAAACAGGCTCTACTGAGGCAAGATGTCATCCTCATCCTCAACCTCTGATTCCTCTCCCCCTACAGTGTGTACTTCCTCCTCATAACACATTATCAATTCGTCCCCGCTGGACTCCACAACCACAGGTCCCTCTGTACTATCTGGAGGGCAGTGCTGTACTTCATTGAGGAATTGATTATTCATTTTTATAAACATCATTTTTTCAACATTATGAGGAAGCAACCTCCTTTGCCGCTCACTGACCAGGTTCCCCGCTGCACTAAAAACTCTTTCCGAGTACACACTGGAGGGGGGACAACTCAGGTAAATTAGAGCCAGTTTGTACAGGGGCTTCCAAACTGCCTTTTTTTCCTGCCAGTAACAGTATGGACTGTCTGACATGTCTACTTGGATGGTGTCAGCAAAATAATCCTCCATAATTTTTTCAATTGTGACAGCATCCAATGCAGCGAGAGTAGACATGTCTGCAATGGTTGGCAGGTCCTTCAGTCCGGACCAGATGTTATCAGCATCCCCGCCAGCGCCTCTTTTAGGAAAACTGAGCTTTTTCCTCACAGCCATAGATGTGGAAGAAAATGAGGGTGGAGCTGTTGGCATGTCACGGTCCTCTTCAGAGGACAATCTCCTGACCAGCAGGTCTTTGCACCACTGTAGACTTGTGTCCGCCGGAAACAGAGACACAACATACGCTTTAAACCGAGGATCGAGCACGGTGGCCAGAATGTATTCCTCTGACTTTAAAAGTGTGACCACCCTCGGATCCTGGCAAAGCGTACGAAGGGCTACATCCACAAGAGCTACATGCTTGGTGTAATCGCAATGGCTTACCAGCTCCTCCCTCACTTTCTCCAGCTGCTTCTGCAACAGCCTGTTCAGGGGAATCACCTGACTCAAGCTGGCAGTGTCGGAACTGACTTCTGGTGTGGCAAGTTCAAATGGCTGCAGAACCTTGTACAACACCGAAACCACTCCTTTGCCTATGTCGTAGGTGGCTGTGTAGGCCTGAATGGCCTTTTGCTGCTCCTCCATCCTCTGCAGCATATAGAGGGTGGAGTTCCAGCGCATCACAACCTCTTGTTTTTGGTGATGGCAGGGCAGGTTCATGCTTTTTTGATGTGCCTCTAGTCTGCGGTAGGCACTGGCTGAATGCCGAAAGTGTCCAGCAATTTTGCGCGCCACCGCAAGCATCTCCTGCACACCCCTGTCACTCTTGAGGTAATGCTGCACCACCAAATTAATGGTGTGGGCAAAACATGGGACGTGCTGGAAATTGCCCATATTAAATGCCCGCACAATGTTACTGGCATTGTCTGACACCACAAATCCCCATGAGAGTCTAAGTGGGGTAAGCCACTGGGAGATAATTTCCCTCAGTATCTCTAATATGTTGTCAGCGTTGTGCCTCTTATTAAAGCCTGTAATACACAATGTTGCCTGCCTTTGCACGAGCAGCCATTTTGTAGATGCTGTTACTGATGCAGCTGTTGCTGTTGCTGCGGAAGGGGATGCATCTACCCAGTGGGCTGTCACAGTCATATAGTCCTTCGTTTGCCCAGAACCACTTGTCCACATGTCCGTGGTTAAGTGGACAGTGGGTACAACCGCATTTTTTAGAGCACTGAGGACACTTGATCGTACTTCTCTGTACATTTTTGGTATCGCCTGCCTAGTGGAGTGGAATCTCGACGGGATTTGGTACCGGGGACACAATACCTCCATCAACCCTCTAAATCCCACTCCACTGATGGCGGACACCGGGCGCACGTCTAACACCAACATTGCAGTTACAGCCGCAGTTATACGCTTTGCAATAGGGTGACTACTATCGTATTATGTGGTCATGGCAAACGACTGTTGGACGGTCAATTGTTTTGTGAAAGACTTAGCGGTCTTACGACTTCCCCTCTGGGAAGATGACCGACTAACAGCAGCAACAGCAGCAGTGGCAGTAGTAGGCGTACCGCTGCAGGATTCCTCGGATGAATCCCGTATTGAGGAGGACTCAGTCTGGCTGCTGACTTGGGCTGCAGGACTGAATCTGATGGAGATCGTGGAGGAAGTTGACGAGGAGGGTGTTGCTGGTGTGTATCCAACTGGACCACGGGATTTAGGTGTCCCTGTACCGATGAGGGTCCTAGCCCCAGTTCCTGAACTAACCACTGAACTATGAAGGTTATTCAGGTGACGTATAAGGGAGGATGTTCCTAGGTGGGCAAGATCCTTACCCCTGCTTATTTGAGCTTTACATAAGCTACATATGGCCATACATTGGTTGTCTGGATTTGGATAAAAATAACTCCAGACCGAAGAGGTGCATTTTTTGGTCTTCTGACCAGGCATGACAATGGGCTTTTTCATCCCATGGACATCAGCTGTTTCCCCCCCTGGTGCCTCATTTACAATAACCACATCACCACCCTCATCATCAAGTTCCTCCACAGCGCCAGCTACATCATCAATAGGCTCCTCCCGAGCCACCTCTTCCCGTACAGTGATGGGAAGGTCAGGCTTGACAACCACCAACACCCTTGGACTTGCCTTGGGGATTTGTGATAATTTCTCTTTAGAAGGCAGAGTTGTTTGCTGTTTTGTTGCTGACAGCATAACTCTCTTCAATTTTTTGTAGGGGGGGGGAGGAGGAGGAGGGCTAAGATCCGTGGGTGAAGCTGAACCACTAGTCATGAACACGGGCCAGGGCCTAAGCCGTTCCTTGCCACTCCGTGTCGTAAATGGCATATTGGCAACTTTACGTTTCTTCGCAGATGATTTTAAGTTTCTCTTTTTGCTACTTTTTCTTAACTTGGGCTTTTTGGATTTTACATGCCCTGTACTACAAGATTGGGCATCGGGCTTGGAAGACGACGTTGATGGCATTTCATCGTCTATGTCATGACTAGTGGCAGCAGCTTCAGCATTAGGAGGAAGTGGGTCTTGATCTTTCCCTACTTTATCCTCCAAATTTTTGGTCTCCATTATATGTAGCACAAGATACTGCAGAATGTGTGAACTTGGTAATATTGCAGTACCAATGGACTTATACTGATGGATTGGTTTTGCAAATTTGGTTATAAATATTTATTTATTTATTTTTTTATTTAAATTTTTTTTATAACTTTTTTTTTTATTTTTTAAAAACTTGGGAATAATGGGGAAATAACTATGCCCTTAGAAGCACAGAGCACAGGACACAGCACCACTGGACTGAACAGGACACAGCACAGGACCCAGCAGCACTACTGAACTCAGCAGGACACAGCACAGGACACAGCACCACTGGACTGATACTGCAGAATGTGTGAACTTTGTAATATTGCAGTACCAGTGGACTTTTACTGCTGAATGTGTGAACTTGGTAATATTGCAGTACCAATGGGCTTATACTGCAGGGTTGGTTGTGCAAATTTTGTTTTAATTAAAAAAAAAAAATTAGTTTTTTGTATTTTTTTAAATAACTTTTTTTTATTTTTTTAAACACTTGGGAATATTGGGGAAATAACTATGCCCTTAGAAGCACAGAGCACAGGACACAGCACCACTGGACTGAACAGGACACAGCACAGGACCCAGCAGCACCACTGACCTCAGAAGGACAGAGCACAGGACACAGCACCACTGGACTGAGCACAGCACAGCACAGCACAGAACTGAACAGCACGAGATATAGCAGGACAGAGGACCACCTAACACACCCTCCCTCTACCCGGATCAATGCCCGAGTGAAGATGACGGCGACTAGCGGGGAATTTATAGGATCCGAGTATCGCGAGATCCGACAACGGGATTATGAGTCAGAGCCTCAGTTTCAGATTTGAATTTGGCGCCAATACCCAGATCTGTCTCGGATCCGACTCGGATCGGCAACGTTCGGGTGGGCTCAGATTTCAGAAATCCGAGTGCGCTCATCTCTAGTATTTTTTATTTTAAAACAGATAGAGGTACTTAATGGAGGGATAAAGACAGCTAGGAGTTACACAGAGAGATAACTGGCTTAAGGGCTGAGCACACAAAGGGAGATTTATTGTTCATATGCAAACCCAGGACAGACTAAGACACCACTTCCATCTGTTAGTGAGGTTATTTCTGGGATCATGTATGTACACCACTGAAAAATCATCCACACCACTGCCTGATACATGTGTCATTATTAATCAGAAGTGTAGTTATCCAGAGGGTCAGGTGTGAGAGTAGTTTATAAGTGATTCATACTGAATACTGAATTAACACAATTAGAGTAAGGTACATTACTGTGATCAGCCACCTATACCAGTTAGGAACTGCATGATAGTATCTGAATTTAGTAGTAATTATGTTATTAGAGTTACTTGCCTGTTACTGTGATTTACATTGTATGCTCCTACTCCAATCTTCAACTGAACTGTGTGTATTACATTGTTGTCTAAGTTTGCATCCATTTATCTGCTATTTTACTCAAGCCACTGCACCTCTGCTTATTAACAACCATGCTGTGGTAGCTTGCTCCTATTTACAGGGTGTGTGGGTCGACGTCTGTATATATACACGCAAGTTGACCAAACCCCCCAACCCTACCTCTTTTGTCAATCAGGCCAGGGGGTGTGACCACTCCTGATATCCAAGCTTATATCCATAATGCAAGCAAAATAAATCTCTTAGCATTTTATATTCCACCTCATTTTACATCCATATAAACCCATTATCACTTATAGGAGATATATATATATATATATATATATATATATATATATATATATAGTGTGATCTATACCTGCTAACAAGGCTCCTTGTCATAGTGTGATAAAAGCTGACTCTGCTTTTCCCACTTATTAGGATTTAGCAATAACCTAGGCTAATGAAGGGTTGATATCATTTGAGATGGAGGTATAGTCTTTAATAAATACAATATTGAACAAAATTCAAAAATTGTACTTTAAAGGAAAAGGCGCATAAGGGAACAATAAAGAAAGCAAGGAAATGATGTTGGTGGATATAAATACATATCCGGTTGCCTAAAACTATGTTAAATTTTAGATTAAATAATATTCCTCTCCACACTACTTGATGCACAATTACAAATCTATAATTGAGATTTAGTTAAAGTAATTCAATTTCACAGGTGTATATGGCAAATCCAATGTAACAATAAGTTTATATCTGTGATTCAGTCCCACAATCCAAAATAAATCCCACTTCCAATAGCGATTCAGAGCACACAAAGTTCAAATATGCTGCTCTTAGTAATTAATGTAGATTTGCATCAGTAATTGATGATAATGCAGTTCAGCGTAGTTCGGACACATTTACATCTGCCTACAAATACATAAGCTGGGACAGTGGTAGGGAGGGTGCAGTCGGTTAGCGCTGGGGGGGGGGGGGTATTTGGCTTCGGGAAGGGGGGGTGTTGGGGAGGTTGTTGTGCTGGAGGGGCCCATACCTGTTTCGTTTGTACTGGGCCCCACGATTTCTGATGGCAGCCCTGGCTATAGGCAACATCTCCACTTTTTCAAACCCATAGTTTAGTAAATATACCCCTAGGTCTTTCTTTGTAAACCTGAGGCGCATAGGTGCTCTAACCACACTTTTGTCCACTGATGTTATGAGTGACTATGATGTAGCAATTTCACATGCTCATACAGATAAAGAACGTTTTAAAAAGACAAGCATTATGAATGAGTATGTCTAACTGTGTCACAATACCATTGAAGGACAACTGGTGGGTAGCTTTGTTCTGGCCCAATCCAGAGCATCATCCTTGATTCTGGATTTCCATTTGTCTCAATAAATATTTCCCTTCTGTATATCTTTTTCTCATATTTTTTTAAAAATTTGTAACTGGTATACTAAGCAAAAAACAAAACAATAACCAAACAAGAGGAAAAAACATTTTTTTTTTTAACATCAATAATTTGTATTGAAAAACCTTTAAAAATAAATAAGTAAGAAAAGCAAACAGGGGAATAAAAAAAAGAAGAATAACAATTAGGGAAGACAAAGGGGAGCTATAAACAACTTTATACATATACAAATGTGGGATAACATCATATTTACTACAATCTCTGGACAACAATATCAGATAATAATCACATAATGTATTAAGGTTGTGGTGGTTCATTCAGTCTGAAGGGTAGGGCAGGGCTGGTGTAAGGTTTACCGGTGCCCTCAGCTAAGCATCAGCCTACTGCTCCTCCTCTCCCCAGTACTCACTTCCCAGCCCCTCACACACTTGACATTTGTAAAAATAAAATTTATAATTCTCACCTCCTCCTGGCTGGCTGGTAAGGCTGCAGTTCAGATGCACTGATGTCCAGATGTACTGATGTCTGATGCAGAATGCGGTCCAAGCTCCACTGCTGCCCAGGAGCAAATGCAGGATATCTAAAGGGGTGGATCCAAATGTTAGATTTCACAATGACATCACACACCTGTTATAGACATGCTTCCCGCTGCTAACCAACTTTTCTCACACATGCCCCTCTGCCCGCTAGCTATTCTCACATATGCCACCGCTTGCCCATCAGCTTTTGTCACACATGCTACCTCCATAGTACCAGCCACCAACTTATCTCTCACATACACCCCAGCCCTAGGTGCCTTAGCCAGCTTTATTGATACATGCATCTCTGCCCACAAGCTTTTCTTTGAAATGCTCCCCCTACCCACCTGCTTTCCCCTCACATGCCCCATTGCCAGCCAACTTTTTTCTCACATGCCCCCTTGCCCACAAGCTTTTAATAAACAAGCTTAATTCTTAATGGTTGAGTAACCATTTATTTTTTTAGTATTTGCCCACAACTTGGCTTTCCTCTGTTGCTGTCTATTAGTATAATTCATTTTACATTTACAGAATAAATTCACACCTGCAAATAAATAGAGAAAGGTAATCTACATAATATAGACCTTTCTCCATTTATTTGTAGGTGTTTATGTATTCTGTAGCTGTAAAATAATTATACTTATAGACAGCAATAAAGGAGAGCAAAATAGTGGGCAAATACTAAAAAACATAAATGGTTGCTGAACTCTGTAGTTCCTTTAAATGAATAGAGGTCTATTTATTAAAGCGTGATCAGTCATTAAAACGGAGAAAGCAAAGAAAATGGAAAAAATGAAATAAATTACCTGACTGCTTCAGTGGATGCCTGGACCCCCCAAGCAGGGCCAGGTCCTGTTACTTTGTAGAGATTGCGCTAATCCGAGCCCACCCGAACAGTGCGGATCCGACGGGATCCGAGCACTGTTCGGGTATTTCCGGCGGCCAAAAGAAATAAAAACAAGGTTATGACGTCCAAGTCTAGCGTCGGATCTCGCGAGACTCGGATTGCATAAATTCCCCGCTTGCGGCCGCCATCTTCAGTTGGTCTCAGATCATTGAAGAGGGAGGTTGTAGTTTGGTGCTCCTGTGTCCTGTGTCCTGTCACTCTGTCCTGCTTAATCCAGTGGTTACTTAGTCCTGTGCTCTGTCCTGCTGATCAGTCCAGTGGTGCTTTGTCCAGTGCTCTGTCCTGCTGAGTCCAGTGGTGCTTTGTCCAGTGCTCTGTCCTGCTGAGTCCAGTGGTGCTGTGTCCTGTGCTCTGTCCTGCTAAGGCCATTGTTATTTAAAAATTATTAAAAAGTTATAAAAAAAATAAAAATAAAATTATAAAAAAATTATACAAAAATAATTTTAAAAAATTATAAAAAAAAGTATACAAAAATAATTAAAAATTTTTTATAAAAAAAGTATATAAAAATTTCTACTGCAATATATAAATATGTTCACTGTTCCTGCAGTCAAGAAATATTACTACTGCAATATATAAATACGTTCACTGTTCCTGCAGTCAAGAAATATTAGTACTGCAATATATAAAAATACGTTCACTGTTCCTGCAGTCAAGAAATATTAGTACTGCAATATTTTACTACGTTCACTGTTCCTGCAGTCAAGAAATATTAGTACTGCAATATATAAATACGTTCACTGTTCCTGCAGTCAAGAAATATTAGTACTGCAATATATTACTACGTTCACTGTTCCTGCAGTCAAGAAATATTAGTACTGCAATATATAAATACGTTCACTGTTCCTGCAGTCAAGAAATATTAGTACTGCAATATATAAATATGTTCACTGTTCCTGCAGTCAATAAATATTAGTTCTGCAATATTTTACTACGTTCACTGTTCCTGCAGTCAAGAAATATTAGTATTGCAATATATAAATATGTTCACTGTTCCTGCAGTCAAGAAATATTAGTACTGCAATATATAAATACGTTCACTGTTCCTGCAGTCAAGAAATATTAGTACTGCAATATATAAAAATACGTTCACTGTTCCTGCAGTCAAGAAATATTAGTACTGCAATATATTACTACGTTCACTGTTCCTGCAGTCAAGAAATATTAGTACTGCAATATATAAATACGTTCACTGTTCCTGCAGTCAAGAAATATTAGTACTGCAATATATAAATACGTTCACTGTTCCTGCAGTCAAGAAATATTACTACTGCAATATATAAATACGTTCACTGTTCCTGCAGTCAAGAAATATTAGTACTGCAATATATAAATACGTTCACTGTTCCTGCAGTCCAGAAATTTTACTACTGCAATATTTTACTACGTTCACTGTTCCTGCAGTCCAGAAATATTAGTACCAGAGATTAAACTACGTTCACTCTTCCTGCAGTTCAGAAATATTAGTACCAGAGATTAAACTACGTTCACTGTTCCTGCAGTCCAGAAATATTAGTACCAGAGATTAAACTATAATGGAGTACAAAAATTTGGAGGATAAAGTAGGGAAAGATCAAGAACCACTTCCTCCTAATGCTGAAGCTGCTGCCACTAGTCATGACATAGACGATGAAATGCCATCAACGTCGTCTGCCAAGGGCGATGCCCAATCTCCTAGTAGAGGGCATTTAAAATCCAAAAAGCCAAAGTTCACTAAAATTAGCAAAAAATGAAAATTTAAATCATCTAAGGAGAAACGTAAACTTGCCAATATGCCATTTACGACACGGAGTGGCAAGGAACGGCTTAGGCCCTGGCCTGTGTTCATGACTAGTGGTTCAGCTTCACCCAAGGATCTAAGCCCTCCTCCTCCCCACCCCTCTAAAAAATTTAAGAGAGTTAAGCTGTCATCAACAACACAGCAAACAACTCTGCCTTCTAAAGAGATGGCATCACAAATCCCCAAGGCGAATCCAAGGGTGTTGGTGGTTGCGATGCCTGACCTTCCCATCACTGTACGGGAATTGGTGGCTCCTTCCACCATTTTCAGCACGCCCTCTGCATATGCTGGAAGGATCACCCACAGTCCAGTTACAGATTTGGCTAATGAAGGTGTCAATATTGTACACTGGGAGGAGGATATTGATGTAGCTGGCGCTGAGGAGGAACTTGACGAGGAGGATGCTGATGAGGCACCAGGGGGGGGAAACAGTTGTTGCCCATGGGATGAAAAAGCCTATCGTCATGCCTGAGCAGAAGACCAAAAAATCCACCTCTTCGGTCTGGAATTATTTCTATCCCTATCCTAAAAACAAATGTATGGCCATATGTACCTTATGTAAAGCTCAAATAAGCAGGGGTAAGGATCTTGGCCACCTAGGGACATCCTCCCTTATACGTCACCTGAAGAACCTTCATAATTCAGTGTTTAGTTCAGGACCTGTGGCTAGGACCGTCAGCAGTCCAGGGACACCTAAATCCCTTGGTCCTGTTGTATACACACCAGCAACACCCTCCTCGTCAACTTCCTCCACGATCTCGATCAGAGATAGTCCTGCAGGCCATGTCACAGGCATGACTGAGTCCTCTTCAATCCGGGATTCTTCCGGAGGATCCTGCAGCGCTACGCCTACTACTGCCGCTGCTGCTGTTGCTGCTGGTAGTCGGTCATCTTCCCAGAGGGGAAGTCGTAAGACCACTACGTCTTTCACCAAACAATTGACCGTACAACAGTCGTTTGCCATGACCACAAAATACGATAGTAGTCACCCTATTGCAAAGCGTATAACTGCGGCTGTAACTGCAATGTTGGTGTTAGACGTGCGCCCGGTGTCCGCCATCAGTGGAGTGGGATTTAGAGGGTTGATGGAGGTATTGTGTCCCTGGTACCAAATCCCGTCGAGATTCCACTTCACTAGGCAGGCGATACCAAAAATGTACAGAGAAGTACGATCAAGTGTCCTCAGTGCTCTAAAAAATGCGGTTGTACCCACTGTCCACTTAACCACGGACATGTGGACAAGTGGTTCTGGGCAAACGAAGGACTATATGACTGTGACAGCCCACTGGGTAGATGCATCGCCTTCCGCAGCAACAGCAGCAGCAGCATCAGTAGCAGCATGTCCACAACGCCTGCTCGTTCCAAGGCAGGCAACGTTGTGTATCACCATTTTTAATAAGAGGCACAACGCTGACAACCTCTTAGAGAAACTGAGGGAAATAATCTCGCAGTGGCTTACCCCACTTAGACTCTCCTGGGGATTTGTGGTGTCAGACAACGCCAGTAACATTGTGGGGTATTACATATGGGCAATTTCCAGCACGTCCCATGTTTTGCCCACACAATAAATTTGGTGGTGCAGCATTACCTGAAGAGTGACAGGGGTGTGCAGGATATGCTTGCGGTGGTCCGCAAAATTGCCACACGAGAAGTCAGTTCCGACACTGCCAGCTTGAGTCAGGTGATTCCCCTGATCAGCCTGTTGCATAAGCAGTTGGAGAAAGTGAGGAAGGAGCTGTTAAAGCATTGTGATTCCACAAATCATGTAGCTCTTGTGGATGAAGCCCTTCGTACGCTTTGCCAGGATCCGAGGATGGTCACTCTTTTAAAGTCAGAGGAATACATTCTGGCCACCGTGCTGGATCCTCGGTTTAAAGCGTATGTTGTGTCCCTGTTTCTGGCAGACACAAGTCTACAGCGGTGGAAAGACCTGCTGGTCAGGAGATTGTCCTCTGAAGAGGACCGTGACATGCCAACAGCTCCTCCTTCATTTTCTTCCACACCTGTGGCATGCGAGGAAAAAGCTGAGTTTTCCTAAATGACCCGCTGGCGGGGATGCTGAGAACATCTGGTCCGGACAGAAGGACCTGCCACTCATTGCAGACATGTCTACTGTCGCTGCATTGGATGCTGTCACCATTGAAAAAATGGTGGAGGATTACTTTGCTGACACCATCCAAGTAGACATGTCAGACAGTCCATATTTTTACTGGCAGGAAAAAAGGCAGTTTGGAAGCCCCTGTACAAACTGGCTCTATTTTACCTGAGTTGTCCCCCCTCCAGTGTGTACTCGGAAAGAGTTTTTAGTGCAGCGGAGAACCTGGTCAGTGAGCGGCGAAGGAGGTTGCTTCCGCAAAACGTTGAAAAAATGATGTTCATAAAAATGAATTATCAATTCTTCAATCAAGACCAGCACTGGCCTCCAGAGACTACAGAGGGACCTGTGGTTGTGGAGTCCAGCGGGGACGAATTGATAATGTGTGAGGATGAAGAAGTACACACTGAAAGGTGCGAGGAATCAGAGGATGAGGATGAGGACGACATCTTGCCTCAGTAGAGCCAGTTTAATTTGTACAGGGAGAGATGAATTGCTTTTTTGGTGTGGGGGCCCAAACAAACTAATCATTTCATCCACAGTAGTTTGGTAGGCCCTGTCGCTGAAATGATTGGTTTGTTAAAGTGTGCATGTCCTATTTCAACAACATAAGGGTGGGTGGGAGGGCCCAAGGACAATTCCATCTTGCACCTCTTTTTTTTCTTTGCCAGCTCCTTTTGTGGGGGTCCAAACAAACCAATCATTTTAGCCACAGTTTTGTAGGCCCTGTCGCTGAAATGATTGGTTTGTTAAAGTGCGCATGACCTATTTCAACAACATCAGAGTGGGTGGGAGGGCCCAAGGACAATTCCAGCTTGCACCTGTTTTTTGGCCATTATGTGCTCTTTGGGGCCTAGTTTTTCAAACTGCCATCCTGTCTGCCACTGCAGTGCCACTCCTAGATGGGCCACGTGTTTGTGCTGCCCACTTGTG
Source organism: Mixophyes fleayi (assembly GCF_038048845.1). Taxonomy (NCBI): domain Eukaryota; kingdom Metazoa; phylum Chordata; class Amphibia; order Anura; family Limnodynastidae; genus Mixophyes; species Mixophyes fleayi. Next base: position 98,002,705 of record NC_134408.1, on the reverse strand, counting down.
TCGCTTAGCTTAGACATCAAGCTACCTCGGTGCAACCTTTTGGACTAAAAACAATATTGTGAGGTGTGAGGTGTTTAGAATAGACTGGAAATTAGTGGAAATGAATGTTATTTAGGTTAATAATAGTGTAGGAGTGAAAAAAAAATAAAAATATGGATTTTAGCACTTTTTATGCTTTTTTTTAAAAAAATCAGAACCCAAAACCCAAAATCAGAACCAAAACCTTTCGTGGGGTGTTTTGGCAAAACAAATCAGAACCCACAACCTCAAGCTAATCAGAACCCAAAACCCAGAACCCAAAACACCAAAAGTGGCTGGTGCACACCCCTAGTACTTTGTACCCTCTCCTCTCTCTCTTTTCCTCTTTGTGGCATGCCATACAAGTAGTAATGAGGTATCAGGATACCACACAATATGAGACGCTGGAAGTTGTTGGCATCCGGCAGAACAGGAGTTGCTCCATATTCCAAGTGGCCTGGCTCATGGAAAGAATTGTGGTGTTCGGGATTACTGAGGCTTGGATGTCATTAAAGTCTGATTAATAAAGTAGCCTTCTGTCACCAGTAGAGCTGTGTTTCACCCAGTAACATAGGACTATAAGCAGTGGTTGGAGTGAATATTTAGAAGTGGCAGTATTGGTAGGTAGGTGATGGAATGCAACTGACACTGGCACCAACTGTGCTATGTCTGAGAGTCTGGTCTTCGGATCGATCACCTGGTTGCTTAGGAAAGCCTCTGCAGCATGACCTATAAAAGCACCAGCAAGTTGGCCGGCTTCATGGGATCAGATATTGATGCTACCTTAGCAAGTCCACAGAAAGCTGGACATTTGGTCATAATAGTCTCTCAAGCTCACAGCTGGCCTTTTGGGAGGAAAAGGCCTAACATTTTTTTTGTCAGGGACTAGGTGGCAGGACCAAGAGACAGCCAATTATTCACTGTCATGTCTCCAAATGCCAAGTTTAAGGCAGGGTGTGATCCATAAGCTTTTTGTGAACGTTAGCTGCAGGACACTAATACAAGCCTGTATCTAAAGATACATACATCTGATAATACAGCTGCAGAAATGTAAATGTACACAAGCATTTTTTGCGTGTATGTAACAGTTGCATTTTAATGTCCAACAGTGAATTAGGCTCTGTATGTCAATGTGCAGATTTATCCTCACCTACAAAAAATAAAATTATATTTGCAGAAAGCTTAATGGATAGATGTGGGTGTGTAGACCGTTTACCAGTTGAAAAACAACAAAGTGGACATTGTTTCATTATGGGCTCGCCTACAAAGACCCACATTATCCTTTGGAGTATCTATTGCTACCCCAGCACTATAAGCCTTTATTTCACCATTTATCCGGTTTCAAAACCAGAAATGTTCATCTTTCTTTCAATGTTATGATTGTTATTTTCCATTCAACTGCAATTGTGTATTGACCTCCATATAATATATATTAATAAAATGAAAAAAATTGTTGAACCCAAATAACAGTATGTGAAAAATAACGGTTGAAAACATCTTTTTTAACAAAGGTTGGAGGAATTTTAATAGTGTTTCATTTCACTAAAACTATTATGATGCACTATTATGATACTCTTCTATACAAGCTACTATGACTCTTCACCTGTCACAGCTGTACGGATTCATTATGTACTAATACTGAGATATACAGTTATAAAGGCACAATCATATACATGGCTCCATCTGGAACTCATTGCAGAAAGTTCAAACCTGTATTCTCTTGACCTGCGTGAAAGTAATGGTTTGGAATTGACTGAGAGCTTGCAAAATCTTTTTAAACAGTGCACAACATAACAAACCATAAAATTAACTAGAAACACAAAAAGTGTTAGTTTCTATTAAACCTAACAAGGGTTGATAGAGTTCCCTGCAAATAATTCTTAACTCTGTTACCAGTGTTACATTTAAAAATCAAACTGAAACAAAGACAATGAAAATATAAGGGTAACAGGCTTGTCTTGTACTGCTTAGTTAGTTGTAGTGATGCAAGTAGGTTTAAATTATTAGTTGTATTATACCTTCCATGATGAAAGATGATGGGCAATTGTCTGTACTGATTTCAGATACTGTAAAGAGGTATACATGAGTGCTCATCCTCACCTACCTTCTTATGTTTTTGGTCAAGTTCTGCAAAGGTGGAACACGCCATTCATTTACTGGTTTGCTAATAATTATTGGGTAAAATCTGATAAACCATTGATGTTTTACAATTATTTGTATTTTAGTTTGCAGAGGTGTCTCCTGTGAGCAGAGAGTAAGCAGATACACAATTTGTGCTGTGCCAAAATCAAGGTGTTTTGCGCTGCATATTTAGAGCACTTTATAAATGATCTTGTCATAAAAATTGAGTTATATAGAAAAGTATCAATCAGATACAGAGTAATGACTTTTTCCCACCTCACGTATAGTTAATCTAGAACCTTAGGCATAATGTAACAAAGACTTTCTGGATTTTTAGCGTACAAATAGGTAGAGATATTGTCAGCACTAGATCTCTGAGTCTAACTGTGAAAGAGATTAACACCCAGCATCCTAGATAATTAATGGCATGTCTTAACTTGTCATCTCTCTTTTTAATGCGCTATAAGAACTAATAATACGCTGCAATCCTTTTTACTTTCCATTGCATTACTCTTGGGAGGGCACCTGCAAATGACCTTTAATATACAGCGAACAGAGGACATCAGGAAAGCAATTGTGCACTGGAAAATCATAGGTCTTTGGTGTAATTGCATAGCAGAGTACTTTTGTCAAGTGTTTGATGTTAGTGAACACATGAAATGCTGATTTGTAGTCATTGGGCATATAGTGAGATGTATTCACCCATTGAAACAACTTTTTTTTTCCCTGTAAGTGCCAAACTAGTCACATGTTTCATGTTTAGATAAGTCTTCTCTAAAATAAAAAAAAGTCCTACTATATTAGAAAAATATTATCTATTATACTGAAAGATGCTTCAGAAATATACTTTTAATTGTAGAAGTATGTGCAACAATATTTCATCAGTAGCAGATACCTCTATACCTTTCTCCTTCCTTGAACCCCTATGAAGTGTTTAAAATTATATATATATATATATATATATATATATATATATATATACTCACCACATCTCCCACATAGGGACGGGTCAGGTCCCAGGAAGTTTGCAGGTAGAGGCAGAATCCTAGGTTTAATACACACTTGTGGAGCACAGGGTCTAATGCGGTAAGCAGACCAACGGGAAGAGTTTTGTGCATTTAAGCCTGCCTTTTTCATTTCTAAGTTGTGACTGATGCACTTTGTTAGTTAGCATTAGGGTCACAAGGAGGTGTAGGCAACTTGTTTTTGTTTACTGGTTTCACCCTGATGAGAGTTTGCTGTTTACTATGATGTGAACAATAAAGCACTACTGATTTCAAGCAGGGTCGGATTGGGAACTTAAAGTGGCCCTGGAAAAATGTCTGAAAGTGGTCTTGTGTAGGCAGGGCCAAATAAATGATAGGCAGGGCCCAGTATGTGTGTGCGCTCACTGTGTCTGTGCGCCCACTGTATGTACCTGAGTATGTGTGTTCTGTTCTTGTCACTTTCCCTACCTGTGGCTGCTGGTGTCTTTAGCTCAGTTGCTGCTTGTCTGGATCCTGGAATGTTGAAAGTCCTATCCGGAAAATAATGGGTACATGAAATTTAGTTAACATGAGTTATTTCCCCCGAACCAATCCCAACATTAATAGTGTTCCCATTTAATAAATAAACCTATTTCCCTACCTCCAAACAGGCCCAGCAATAAACAGCATTAAGTTTAATAAATATAATCATTTCCCACAACCATTCCTGGCATTAATAATTTGCATTCACAATTAATAAATAGCCTTCCTCCCCAAACTCAGCCCCACATACAATTAATAGCCCCAAACCAGCATTAAATTAAAAGTCCTGCCTCCTCATCTCAAATTGATAGGCCCTCAACCCCATTTCATTGCCAAAAGTCCCCCTGTCCTAAGCCCGCCTGCCCTCACCTCCATTTTATTGCCATAAGCCTCCCTGCCCTCACCCCCATTTCATTGCCATACACCCCTGACCTCACCCTCATTTCATTGCCCTAAACCCCCCGCCCTCACCCCTATTTCATTGCCATAAGCCCCCTGAACTCACCCCCATTTCATTTCCATATGCCCCCCTGCCCTAATCCCATTTCATTGCCACAAACCACCTGCCCTCAACCCAATTTGAATGCCATAAGCTCCCCTGTCTTAATCCCCATTTCATTGCCATAAGACCCACTGCCCTCACCACCATTTCATTGTCATAAACCCCCCTGCCCTAATCCCATTTCATTGCCATAAACCACCTGCCCTCAACCCCATTTCATTACCATGAGCTCCCCTGTCTTAATCGCCATTTCATTGCCATAAGCCTCACTGCACTAACCCCCATTTCATTGCCATAAGCCCCCCTGCCCTCACCCCATTTCATTGCCAAAAGCCCCACTGCCCTCACCCCATTTCCTTTCCATAAGCCCCCCTGCCCTCACCCCATTTCATTGCCATAAGCCCCCCTGCCCTCACCCCCATTACATTGACATAAGCCTCCCTGCCCACACACACTATACTGACATAAGCCCCCCCACACACTACATTAACACACACTACATTGACATAAAACACCCTCACACTTACCTTATTCCAGCCACGATTCCTGCACTGTACACCTGTTACGTGGTGCGCGTCCCATGTTACCTTTGTTTACTATTGTATAGGATGAGAATGAGGACGAGTCCACGCATGAGGAGACGGGGTTTAAGATAAGTTCAGCGGCCACAAGAGGCAAGGACCAGCCACAATGATGCTCCCCCGCTGGCACCCCTGATCTGGTGACCCCCACTGCCCCCCTCTCCCATCCCCCCAATCCATCCCTATGTTAGGCTGGCCCTGACTGTCGGCCGGCGCCCAATAAGTAAAAAAACAAACAAAGCAAACAAAATAAAAAAGATGTAATGAAAAAAGACACATCAAGCAGTTTATGGTCGTCCTCATTAGGCCCCCGGGCTACCAGGAAAATTCCCAGGAGGCCTATGGCCAATTCGCCCCTGTTTTCAAGCAAGAAGCTGTTTGTGACTTATATCTTCAGAGTGTCAATGTCACAAGTTATACCAGTGGTGTCATCATGGGATTTGTAAAGGACAGGCAATGCACAGCTGTCCACCCAGCCAACCAGATGCAATGGTGGAGAGTGAAATGTATTGAATGCCACTATCAAACACTAAACTGTTTATAATGCTTTCAGTTGCAGTGGGGGGATAAATGTGTTGCAGAAAATGCAAAAGTTGTGTCTGTGGAGAGACAGGGAAAGGAGCATCATTACTGTGAGCTGTCCAGCACCTGTTTGTTTGTTTTTTTAAGAAAGAAAAAGTTTTTAAAATTGCTGGGACACACCTTGCAGTGCCACACCATGCTTACTCACTGAACTGTGAGTTGGGTGAGGACCATAGAAAAGGTGACAGCAATTACAAATTGGTCCCAACCAAATGGGCTGAAGGCTGTTCAACGTTTTATTGGATTTGCCAACTATAACATGCATTTCATTAAGCATTTATCTACCTTACTCACTTCCATCAGTGCTCTTACCCAAAGATCGAGCAATCCTAAGTGTTGGACTCCAGGGGCCATCTCAGCTTTTGCCTCCTAAAAAAAGCATTCTCTTCAGCTCCTGCTCTTGCCCCCAACTAGACCACTAAAGATCTATTTCTTGGAGGTCAATGCCTCTTTGGTTTGAGTGAGAGCAGTGCATTCTCAGGGAATCCTCTTCAGGTGGCTAACTTGGAGAACTGCGACCTGCATGTCTCTTGCAGAAAATTTCAAACTCCCTTGTGGGGGTCCCTGGTGAGAACAAGAGGCGCGTTAGACTCCGCTCCATCAAATTAGCTGTGTCAATACCAGCAAGTAGTTATCAGTCTAAACAAACTGTGGGGTGCTAATGTGACTGTTTGTTTTGCAATTTACCTGTGAAAAGTGCTGGATATATGTAGAGGTCAAGTTGTAAGTTTAAAGGCTGCAAAAGAACAGAGTAATTTCTGCCAGCACAAATTTTCTTTACGTCAGCAAAGATGAGCAAAAGAAAGACTGACATACGTCATAAAGAAAGTTTACAAACAGGTGTGTCTGAAATTCAGTCCCAACAGGAAAATTTGGAAAACTTGCATGGGAATTTGCAGAGTGGAAATGAAGTTAGAAAATCTCATGCTCTCTGCACAAACCTGGTGTTAACTGTGTCAGATTATGTGGCCAGGGAAGAGTTTGATTGCGTTGAGAAAACTCCTGGCTTCAAAGAGAGTTGTGGCGCTCAAGTCAACAGTTGTACGAGTTTAAAAAACGTATATGAGGAAAGAGAAAGACCAGTAGAGACTCTTAAAAAAATTGCAGAGAGAGCATGAAAATGTGGTCTTCGAATCCCTGAAAGAGTTGCAGAAACTGTATGAAGAAAGAGAAAAAGCAATGGGAGCTCTTAAAAAGATAGCAGCTGAGGAATATCAAAAAATTGCTGTTTTGAAACAAAAGCTTGTCATGGTGCAACAAGGGTTGCACACCTTAAAAGAATTGGTTAAAGATTGTGTGGCGTATAAGTTAGAGAGGCTTCATCTGGCAGAAAAGCATGATATATATATATACAGTAATGTGCACAATTTTTAGGCATGTGTGGAAAAAATGCTGCAAAGTAAGAATGCCTTCAAAAGTGTTAATAGTTTATTTTTATCAATTAATAAAATGTAGAGTGAATGAACAGAAGAGAACTCTAAATCAACTTTGCCTTCAAAACAGCAAACAGCATCAATTCTTTTAGGCACATATGCACACAGTTTTTGAAGGAACTCGGCAGGGAGTTGTTCCAAACCACTTGGAGAACTACCCACAGATTTTCTGTGGATGTAGGCTTTCTCAAATCCTTTTGCCTCTTCATGTAATTCCCAGAAAGACTTGATGATATTGAGATCAGGGCACTGTGGGGGCCATATCGTCACTTTCAGGACTCTTTGTTCTTCTTTATGCTGAAGATAGTTCTTAATGACATTGGTAGTTATACTTCATCAGCAAGGTCTCTCCTAGGTAATGAATGTGGACCTTAACACTGTAACTGTGTATCTTTGTGATGTCACTGCTTTTTATGAGTGTACAGTGTATACATTGTTCACCCCTGGCTTTTAAAACCAGAGCATTCTGATAGAAGTTTGTTGTTGGTGCCAATGCATGCAAGTATATGCATGTGATACTTTGCCTGTAATCTATTTTGTGAAAAAAACCCTCTTGTGCTTTGGAACCACAGCAATCGCATAGTAGAATCTTTATCTCATACGATACATATGGACATAACAAGTGTTAGGATCCAGTTTAGTCACAGTGGCCCCTATGGTGGGCGAGAGGATAGAAAATGGAAGGTGGTCATAGGAGAGCAAGTGGAAAGAGGAGAGGGGAAATCAGGGTAAGTGTGTTTGTAAATGATAAAATATTTTTTTTCAGAGAGCAATATGAGATAAATATGAGATAAAAAGTGTGTTAATGTAGGAGAGAAGTAGGTATTGTGGAAGTGGTGGAGAGGGAGGCATGAGGGTGGCAGAGGTAGGAGTTGGAGTAGCAGATGGAGGAGGGAGGGAAGGTAGAAAGACATGAAGAATGACATGGTGTTGTGATATATAGAGAGGATAACAGTGATCTAAGAGAAAGCAAATTAATGTTGCTTTAGATTTACAGGGAGTGTGTGTGTTGGAAGGAGATGTGGGAAATAAGTGAAAGTTGTGGATGTAAATAAAGTGAAGTGAGGGTAAAGATATAAGTGAAAATGGTTGGAGATGTTTTGAATGAATGGGATTCCAAATACGTATAGGTCTTAGTAAGAAGAATGCTGAATAGATGTGTAAGGATATTAACTAACTTAGTGGTTCCACTAATGATGGGTGGAAGTTAAGAACTTATAGGGTAAGGTTATAAGTGTGTTAGAACAAGTAAACTGAATTGGTTTAAGCAAACGAATAACTGGGTATAAAGAAATATATTACCAAATTAGAGGGAATTCAATTAGTCGAAATGTTCCACAATATCAATAAGTGGCGATGAGTTGAAATAAGGAATAAGGAATATGTAGAATAATGATGTAAATGTAAACAAAGCATATCAGGAATATGTGAACAGTTATAAAAAAGACATTACAGAACTATCTAGCGGTGTAAATAGTAGTAAATAGATATATGTGGAAAATAAATGTAAAAATTAAATAATACAATAGGGCACAGCTGAAACAAACGGAGAGAATGTGGCTCAGAGTGGAGATTGGGAATAGTTGTGAGGGTGCATTAGTGTGAATAGTGTTATCAAGTATAAAGTCACCTCTAAAATAGAGATGGGTTTTCAAAGAGCGTCTAAAGATTTGTGGTGCAGCAGATGTGGAGCCGCGAGACACCAAGATCAGTCTTGCAGCAGCATTTAGGATGGATTGAAGTGTGGATATATGGGTGTCAGGAGTGCCAGATAGCAGGAGGTTGCAATAGTCAAGACGGGAAATGATGAGAGAATGGATAAGAGTTTTGGTAGCATGTTGAGTAAGAAAAGCGCTTATTCTGGCAATGTTTTTAAGGTGGAGTCGACAGGACTGGGAAAGAGTCTGCATGTGAGGAATAAAGCAAAGGGCGGAGTCAAGTGTGACACCAAGGCAGCGGGCTTAGGAGACTGAGAAAAGTATGGTAACAAATACACAGAGATCCCCCAGCACACTGCTATAGTCAGCAACAAATCTGCTATTTCTACTGTAGATAAAAATGCAAAAGTCTTAGTTGCACACATTTGCAAATGTATGCTAAAGCCACCCGCCTCTCCACGGCGCTTTTGCTAATAGGGTGGTCCTAACTCTAAACAATGAGAGTCCTTTATATTTGGGCCATACATATGTGTTTTTAAATTGAGAGCTAACTTACCAAAGAGGTACCCCAGAAGCCTCCAAATACCAATCCAATGTCAGCACTCCCCCTCAGCTACTGACACCAACATGCCTCTCAGACAAATAAAGAAATGGAAGTTGCTCAATCAATTTATAGGCTATAGCAGGTGCGTAAAAGGGTGGGGTTATCCTAAAAGGAACAAATACACAGAGATCCCCCAGCACACTGCTATAGCCAGCAACAGATCTGCTATTTCTACTGTAGATAAAAATGCAAAAGTCTTAGTTGCACACATTTGCAAATGTATGTTAAAGCCACCCGCCTCTCCACGGCACTTTTGCTAATAGGGTGGTCCTAACTCTAAACAATGAGAGTCCCATATATTTGGGCCATACATATGTGTTTTTAAATTGAGAGCTAACTTACCAAAGAGGTACCCCAGAAGCCTCCAAATAGCAATCCAAATTATGGTGTTATTGGCAGATTTGAGGGCAGCTGGTAACTCTGGCAAGAGTAAATATAAAGATAATAAGTTCTGTTTTGGACATGTTGAGCTTTAGGTAGCATTGAGACATCCATGTGGAGATAGCAGAAAGACAGTTGTTTACACAAAATAGTATAGAAGGAGAGAGGACAGGGGAAGATATATAGAATTGGGTGTCATCAGCATAGATGTGGTATTGGAGGTCGAATGAGCAAATTAGTGCCCCAAGAGAAGTGGTGTACAATGAAAAAAGTAAAGGGCCAACAACAGAGCCTTGTGGAACCCCAACAGACAGTGGAAGTGGAGGGGAGGATGTGCCAAAAGTAGAAATAATAAAGGAGATGTTCGCTAGGTAGGAAGTGAACCAGGAAAGGACTGTGTCATGAAGGCCAATGGAGTGAAGGAGGCAAAGGGGAGGGAAGAAATAGGGTGGTAGTCGGAGAGAGACTGGATCGAGAGATGGTTTCTTTACAATAGGTGAGATAAGTGCATGTTTAAAGGAGGATGGAAATGTGTCAGTGGAGAGAGACAGGTTAAAGAGGTGAGTTAGAGGTGGGCATGCAGTGGAGGAGAGGGAGCAGAGTAGTTGGGAGGGAATAGGGTCGAATGGACAGGTTGTAGGGTGAGATGACAAGATGAGTGCAGAGACTTTGTCTTCAGTCACTGATAGAATTAACTAAGGGTGGATTAGGGAGTGTAGGTAAAGGTGGGTACAGTGAGTGGAATGAGTGGAATTTGGCATGAAGAAATATCTTGTCGAATGGTGTAAATTTTGTCTTTAAAATAGGTGGCAAAATCATGGGCAATGAGGGAGGAAGTGCAGGTGGACAGAGAAGTAAGTTGAAGGTGGCAAAGAAGCGAAGTGGGTTAGAAGACTGGGTGGATATTAGAGATTTGAAGAATGTTTGTTTGGCAATTGAAAGGGCAGTGCTGTAAGATGAAAGGATGAATTTATAGTGGGGGAAATTGGGATAGGAAAGAGATTTCCTCCAGTGGCGCTCTGCAGTGCGGGAGTACTTTTGCAGGTAGCGGGTCTACTTGTTGTGCCATGGCTGGGGTTTGGATTGTCGGAGACTATATGTATGTTACGGACTTACCTTATCCCCGCCGCTCCGTCCAGCCGCACTTCCGCATTCAGGACCATGTGACCGCACCCGGAGGCGGTCACATGACCACAACCTAGAGGCGGGGATTTTGAATCCCCTTCTGTATAAAAACCTCACTCTGACACTCGCTGAGTGTCAGAGCAACACTTACCTGTTCCTGGCTCCTGCTCTTCGTGGATTGCAGTGTCTTCCTGTTCCTGTGTCTCCTGTGTGCTGATCTCTGCCTGTTTGACTTCCCTGGCTCTCTATTCCCTGTGTACCGACCCGGCTTGCTGACCATTCTCCTATTCTTGTGACCCGTGTACCGAACCTGGCTTGTTGACTCCGAGTTGCCTTCTGATTCTGCCTGACTCCCTTCCTGTGTACCGAACCGGCTCGTTGACTCCGCTACCACCGCTTCACTCCGCTGTACTACATCTTGAGGCGAACCTGGGGACCGCGACCTGCGACTCCTGGCAGCGAAGCCCACCCCGCCTTGCGGCGGTTCTTGGTGAACACCGGGGAGATCGTTAGACTCCGCACCTCAGGTAAGCCAGCGCTAATCAAGATTAGTAATATAGTATCCAGAATCTGTTACAATGTAGTAGCTGGAGCTGCATTGTCTAGATGTTACTTAATACTTGCACAACTGTTTTGTTTAACTGTGAAATCCCATCAATTGGTACAGTAAGTGAACCACTATAAAGGGAATCAGAAAATGCATTGGCCCCATCAAATGTATCCCCCCCCTAAACTCTAACCAGTGCACATGTAGGTGTACATCTTCTCTCCACTCTTGGAAGCTTCCTCTGCAAAGCAAAAGAATGCCTTGATGTGTGAAAAATCTTTTGAGGTGCTCTGTGTAAAGTGTTAACTTCACATGAAAGTCTAACCTCCTGACTCCTTATTACCAACACGTTGATTAAATAAAAGATTTCCATTCTTTTTTTCTTAAATATGTTATTGCTTCAATTATGGTTTAAATAAATATTGAGCATCAGGGTATATCAGCTCTATCTTTATTACATGTGGCAATTGTGCAAGTGTGAAGCTTTTGATAACATTGTGTATTTCAGAAGAATAATCCACCATCCCCCTTTTCAAATCCATGAAAAAATTGGCAGCATGCCTTTCCACAAATCTACTAGCCCCAGTTCTGGACAGTCTGAAATGATTTCCACTATAACAGGTGGACCACAATTATCACGTTCCCCTTCCGTAGTGTAAATCAGTCCAAAGCTGGTCAGCCATGTTCCAATTCCAGGGATCTTAACCTAACACCAAAACCCAATTTTTTTAGTGCAAGACTGCAAGGCTTCATGGGGGGTGCATGTTTTTCAAGTCTTCTAGTCTTACACTAAAAATAAACTGAGACTCTTTTTGTCCCCCCCCCCCTCCCTGGGGTGGGGAGACCTGGCTAATAAACAAGATTGGGACTCCTGAATGGCACCTTGGTCACCCTAGTGGTCCCAGGCTAAGGCTAGGTACACGCTACAGAAAATTTCTCCTGATGCGCCATCTTTAGCGATTTTACCAAAGACAGAAAAAAAAAAGTACCGATCAGCATGCCGATTCATGTGTACACGCTATACACATTATAATATTATTTACCTTCAGATTTGTGCTCTTCATCTGTCATATCCATCAGCTGAAAATATTGTGACTCTGCACATTCCATAGAGATCTATGGACACTGCATGGACGTGAGTGCATACACACTGCAAAATTAGAAACTATATTGTTCCATCATTGAACGACATGATTAGTCCGGTTTGAAAATCAAATTAAATGATACAATGTGCTTTGAAGCGATAATCGTTTATCGTTGCAGCATACACACTACTACGATATGTTTAAAATTTTGACATTAGTAATGTCGACAGTCACAATGTCAACATTCAAAGTAATATGGCCGGCAGGTCCGGGATAAAATAGTTAATAATAATAAAAAAAACAACAGCACATAAAAAAAACCAACAACACAAACATTAACCACAAACCCGCAGCTTGGGGTCCTTCTGCCATAATGGCAACAAGCCCCAGGCTTGTCAGCACAGGCCAGGATTCCCTAGGGAGATGAGGTCCGCATAAAAAAAAAGCACCCTATGCTAAAAGCACTAGTGCTCTTATCACACCCCTGTGTGGTGAGTGTAGGGTAGTAAAATATGTTTGAATAATAAAGACAACATTTTGTGTTGATGCACTGCAGGCATAAGCAAGCTCTGGCTGCCATTAACAGTTTGGGCATGCTGGCGTTGTAGTACTACAAGCACCAACATACCCATGGCCGCCAGGGCATGTTGACACTTGGGGAAAATCAAGTGCCAGAATACTTAGCACCCAGGGCCCACTGTGACCTGTACTGCACCAAGACACAATTTAAATAAACCACATACCTCCAAATAATGGTTGTGCCCAAAATAACAACCAAATACTATTATCCGATGTTCTGTGATTTTCCCCCAAAATAGTACCTAATAAACTTATTTAGATGGTCTGTGGTGGTCCCAAAAAAAAAGCACCTAATAAAATTATTTCAATGGTTCATGGTATTCCCAAAGATAAGTACCTAATAAAATTATTCCCCTGGACTGTGGTTTTCCCCCTAAAATGTACCTAATAAAATTATTCTAATGGGCCTTGGTTGTCCGAAAAAATAAGCCTAATAAAATTATTCTGGTGGTTTGTGGTTTGTGGTTTTCCACCTCAAAAATCCATACCGGCTGTATTGTGCCAGCAGCCCTAGGGTTAATGTGTTGGAGGGAGAGATTTGGGGTTAATGTTTGTGCTTGGTTTTCTATATTAACTATTTTGTGCCAGCTGTATCAGCGTTGGAAATATGACTACATGGCGTTGGGAAGAGCCCCAGCTATTTTTAATACAGGGATTTTGGAAAATGGGGCATGCTATTTTTTGCCTGCTCAGTGAGTGTGGAATGCTTTATTGAATAAGTCCTCCTCTAGTGCGCACAAAAAATTCCAACCTAAACAGACTTTTTGAAGCACTAGTATTCTGTAATTTTAAATGGCTCCTATAGCAACTGGAGTCACCTGAGTAGCCATTTCAGCCAGCAGCAAGATGCAGCATCTGGGGAAAGTATATTACCACTTCCACGCTCTCCCCTTCTGAATCCCACCACCACAGTAGTGAAGGCGGGCAGATCTAGTACCCAAACCACAGAGTGGCTTAATCCCATAAAAAAAAAACAAATAAGTTTATGTTTACCTATTATTAGAGATGCTCAGGCTCGGTTCCTTGGAAACGAACACACCCGAACTTAGTTGATCCGAGTACCGAGCAGAGTCGGCTCGGTACTCGGATACCGCCCTCCACTGCGATCTAGCGTCATTTGAGAGAGGGATACAGAAGAGGTATGATAGGGTGCAGAGCAGTTGGGCAGGCAAACTTACAGAAGTGAAAGAGGAGGGTGGTAGCAGTGTTAAAGAAAGCTCCATTGCTAATTGTCATTGTTGAAATACAAATATACAAGTCTCTGCAGGCTTTTTTTCTGAATTTGCACCAAAAATTGTAGGGTGTTATGTACACCCAAAGACAAGAGCTCAATTGCTAATTGTCATTGCTGAAATACAAATATAATATACTAGTCCTTGCAGGCTTTTTTTTCTGAATTTGCACCAAAAAGTTTACGGTGTTATATACACCCAAAGACAAGAGCTCCATTGCTCAATTTGTCATTGCTGAAATACAAATATAATATACTAGTCCTTGCAGGATTTTTTTCTGAATTTGCACCAAAAAGTGTACGGTGTTATCAAAATGGATTCACAGCAGTACGCAGAAGAGCAGGAGCACCAAGCAGCTGCTACCATCAGTCATGATGGTACTATGGATTATACGTACAGGGATTACTATGATGATAGTAATCCCTGTACGTCATCTGGTAAAGCCTATGTAAAAGTACATAGTGTTTTTAAGTCCGGCAAACAAAAATGTAAAAAAAACACCTTTTACCTTGGTCAAGAAAAAAACACCTGTAATCAAGGCATAGTTAAGTGTCGAAAGAAATAAAATTGCCAACATGCCATTCTACACACGCAGTGGCAAAGAAAGAATCAAGCCTTCGCCTTTCTCTATGAGTGCTAGTTCTGCAACTGTCAGTGGGGCATCTTCTTGTAAGGTCAGTCATGATGATGCAAGACCTTGTCATTCTGACTCAAAAAGTGTGTTATATAGGTAACACAAACAGGAGATACTAGTCCTTGCAGGCTTTTCTTCTGAGGAGTGCTCCACTGCTAAGAGTCATTGCTGAAATAGAAATTATAGGGCTGGCTGGCTTGGTCTAAATCTGCAGTTACATTTTACTGTGCCATAGCTCACTCAGAAACAGGAGAGGTGGCAGGGTTCAGTGCTGAAACAGAAATTGTAATAATAGGGCTGTGAGTGTTCTTCAAAGTCTCCAGTGAGATTGTATTATGCCATAGCTCATACAGAAACAGGAGGGGTGACATTGTTGTTGTCACTCTCCAGTCTCAGTCATGATGATACTAATCCCTCTACCTTATGTGCTAAAGCCTATCTTCAAGTGCATAGTGGTTTTAAGTCAGGGAAACAAAAATGTAAATAAAGGTCAGTTATGATGATGCAAGACCTTGTCATTCTGACTCAAAAAGTGTGTTATATAGGTAACACAAAAAAGGGGATACTAGTCCTTGCAGGCTTTTCTTCTGAATTTGCAGGCAAATTCAGAAGTGTTATATAGGTAACAGACAAAGGGGAGTGCTCCATTGCTAAGAGTCATTGCTGAAATACAAATAGGAGGGTTAGCAGGCTTGTCTTCTGAATTTGCAGGCAAATTCTACTGCGTCATATAGGTAACAGACAAAGAGGAGTGCTCCATTGCTAAGAGTCATTGCTGAAATAGAAATTATAGGGCTGGCTGGCTTGGTCTAAATCTGCAGTTACATTTTACTGTACCATAGCTCACTCAGAAACAGGAGAAGTGGTAGGGTTCAGTGCTGAAACAGAAATTGTAATAATAGGGCTGTCAGAGTTCTTCAAAGTCTCCAGTGACATTGTATTGTGCCATAGCTCATACAGAAACAAAAGCGGTGACATTGTTGTTGTCACTCTCCAGTCTCAGTGATGATGATACTAATCCCTCTACCTCATGTGCTAAAGTTTATCTTCAAGTGCATAGTGGTTTTAAGTCAGGGAAACAAAAATGTAAATTAAAAAACTTGTACCTTTTTAAAGAATATAAAACCTCTCTTAGAAAAGGTGAAAGTTTACTGTAGAAAAACATAAAATTGCCAAAATACCATTCTACCCAAAATATTACCAGGCATACCAGCATCAGGTAGCTCCCTTCTCTTAGCTAGATTTCAGCACCTGCAATGTACACTGTCATCATATTCACCCTCATCATTGTGTACATATTCCTCCAACAATACTAATTCATCCCCGCTGGAATCCACCATCACAGAAGTCTGTGTACTTTGATGTAATTACCAATAATGGCCTTCCTCATGGAATTTGTAGTTCATTTTATGGCAGAGCTGTCACGATTTTTGGGCAATTCTTTTAGAGCAGAGCAAATGTCAAAATGTTGTGCTGACTCATCTGCATCTCCACTGGGTGTCTTGGGAAAGCTAAATTTTTTCTGAGAAGCAGTTGCCAGAGAAACTGAAGGAGGAGACGTCATTACAAGATGTTGATAGCTCTTGGATCCTGGCAAAGCGAATTAAGACCTAGATCTACAATTACAATATAGTTAGCGGATTTGCTTAGTTTAACTTCAGCCATCAATTTCTCTAGCTACTTCTCAAAAAGTATAATTAAGGCAATCACTTGATTCAATCTAACCGTGTCTGCACTCTCTTCACAGGTGACTACTTCGCTGGACTAAAGTATATTCCCCACAAATTCTAGTCTTCTTGCAGCTGCTGCATTCTCGTGCATGCTATTGCAGAATCCCAAAAATTACTCTAAATTTTTCGGGACACAGACAGCATCTCCTGCATGTCATTGTAATTTCTTAAAACGTTCTGTAACACCAAGTTGTTTGTGTGAGCAAAGCAGGAAATGTAATGGAATTCGTCCCGCTGTAATGCTCTAACAATATTGGTGGTGTTATCAGAGATGACATATCTTCATGAGAGTCCAAGCAGGATTAGCCATGTTGCAATGACATCCCTTACTTTTTGGAACAGATTGTCAGCTGTATGCCTCCTAGTGAAGCCGCTGATACACAGAGTAGCCTACTTCTGAAAAATGTGACGTACTTGGGTACATGCTGCTGCTACTGTTCCTGCTGGTGAAGGCGAATCACCAACCCAGTGGGCTGTCACAGTCATATAATCTTTAGTTTGCCCAGTTACGCTTGTCCCCATATCTGTGGTTAAGTGTACAGTGGGTAAAATGGCATTTTGTAGCCCAATAATTACATTTTTATGAACTTTCTGGTAGAGGCGAGGAATAGCTTTTCTAGTAAAATGGTGTTGTGATGGAATTTGGTAATAGGGACAGAAGACCTTAAGTAACTGTCTAAAACCAGTTGCATTAATAGTGGATATTGGACGCAGATCTAATACTAGCATAGTCCCCATGGCGTCTGTGATCCGCTTTGCGACTGGGTGACAGCTTTCTTACTTTCTTCCTCTATCAAAGGATTGTTTAACAGTCAATTGATGTAAACTACTAGTAGTATTCTTCTGGGTTGAAGATCGACCCCCAGCAGCAGCAGCAGCAGCAGCGGGACTAACGCTCAATAGTTCTTCAGAGGAATCATGGTTAATGGAGAAGTCATCTAGCCTTAGCAACTTGGATGCAGGACTAACTCCCATCACTTGTGGGGATATTGATGATGAAGGTGTTGCGGGGTGTAGATTGCAGGTGCTGGGATGTAGATGAGAGAAGGGAGGTAGATGAGGCTGGACGGCTTGTTGTTATTTTTTTAACATATGTTTCTGATTTTCCCAACAGATTCCCATGAACTCGCTTCAAATGCCGTAACATGGATGAGGATCATAGATGGTTAAGGTCCCTACCTCGAGTGAGTGTGGCTTTACAATGCTACAAATGGCTAGACAACTGTTGTCAGGATTTGTGTAAAAGTAATTGCACACATAAGGGGTGGATTTTCGATCTTAGGTCCAGTCATGACAATGGTTGTTTTCTTATCTCTGGCAAGAAGTGCTGCAATCTTTGTTTGAAAGTGTATGAAAATAATATTGTGATCTGTGAGGTGGTCAAAATTGACTGCAAATGACTTTAAATTAGTGTTAGTGAGGTTAATAATAATGTAGGATCAAACAAGCAAAATTATGTGATTTTAGCATATTTTAGCAATTTGTCTAAAAAAATACAGATCCAAAACCAAAACCAAAACACACAAGGGAGGTTTTGCACCTGGGACTGAACCATTAACCCTGGATACAGCACAACAGGAATTTCCTTTCAGCCTAATTTTACTTTATTTTGCTTCTATTTTATTTCCATTTATTTTATTTATACACATTAGAATTTTACTTTTTGCATACAAATCTTTAGATTTAAAGATGAGTTTAAAACACTGTGCTTTAAAACTCAACTCACATCACTGCTGTGTAAATAGAATATGATTTCTCTATTATGATTAAATAAACTAATATTCTAAAATACTGTACTGCAACAGTTAATGTAATCATGAAACCTGTGTGGCTGGAATGTTAATGGACATTTTACAAATTGGCTATCATTTTTATAAGTTGCAAATCCTGTCATTTATCCTCAATGATGTAATCTTTTTCAGTGGTATCATTTAGTTAAGAAATGCTGAGTTGTGTTCACTCTGTGCCATTTCTTAAATCACAAAGCATTTAAGAGCCATTAAATACCTGGAAAGGACTTGAATTTTTTATTAGCAATAGCAAATTAAGCACTACCCCCAACTTCTCTAGCCACCCTGAAAAATTCACTACATTTATAAAATGAGAAGGGAAATTTGAATGTCACTTTGAAGTTTTTTTGCTACTTTTAAGCAAATATGATTTTGTTTAAAAAAATGTAAAACCACTTCTAGTGACACAATTTTGTTTCTCCAAAGCGCACAATGTTCTATAATGTGTGACTGCTTTATTAAGCTATCTAATTCATTCAGGCATGGACTCTAGAAGGCATCAATAGTTCTGCATGGGAATATGGAGACATGATGATTCCAATCTTCTCCACAGTGCATAAAAAACCATACATATAGAGATGCAAAGATTCTTCTTTTGACTAGGCGGTTGTGCTGTAATTATCAGGAAGCACGATGGATATGATCTGAAACTAACTCAAGTATTCCCAGGCCACGGAGTCTAATATGACCCTGGTCTTCAGGAAAGCACTTACAAAGCAGGAAAGAATTGACTGCGTGCACCAAGCAGGTCATAGCCCCTGGGTAGGTCTTGGCAGCTATATGGAACTGTACTAGAATACCAGCAGTATGTAAACTGCACCAGGATAATACCAGCTATATGAAACTGCACCAGGAAACCAGCAGTATATCAACTGCACCAGGATACCAGCAGTATATGAACTGCACCAGGATATCTGTAGTATGTGAACTGCACCAGGATACCAGCAATATATGAACTGCACCAGGATATCTGTAGTATGTAAATTGCACCAGGATACCAGCAGTATATGAACTGCATAGGATACCAGCAAGCTAGAGTATACAAAAGGTAGTAGTACAAGGGAGCCATGAACATGCTAGACAGGGGTCTAAGATAAACGATCCGGGCAGAAGAAGACCTGCTGCGATTAAGAGAAAAAAAATAGCTTTTCCTTAGTCCGGCACATGACAGTGACTTTATGTGACTGGATCACTTATAAATGACTTATGGTATAAATTTATTGAAAGGAAATAGCGCAGGGCGCTTATTTATATAATTACCAATGCACTTGTTTTTGATATTGTGTATATTTTGATATAGGAATTCTTTATTTCTGAGACCAGGGGAATTTTTTTTTTTTCTGTTTTCACCTTGCTAGAGGAAATACATTATTTCTGATGTATATATCTGATACAATAAGCCTTTGTTTAGAAAGTCTTTTGTATATATTGGTGTAAGGAAATGCCTTGTTTGGGGTTCGCAACTTTTGTTGGGGAATTCTTTTCTTTCAAGGAAATGTGTATTCTGCAACTGTAGGACGAAAGCACCCATGCTAATCTCTTGTTGATTAGACCTTTTGATGTGAGTGTCCAATACCCTTTAAGGGAAAGGAAGGGGTAATTAAACTTGCGTTCAGATGTCCACTGTGTCCAAGATAAGATGCAGGAAGCCACAGCAAGGTTTTAGGATATTGCAGATAACCGTAAATATTGTTCGCTTTGCACTGCATGTAAATCCACGACTGGGTAAACAAATTGCATCCCGATTGTAAAAATAGCCTGTGAGTCTGTGTCTAAAACTGTATAAAAAGAGAGCCCTTGTAAACTGAAATGTATCATTCTGATGTTCCTTCTGACCTGACCACTGATACCTTTAATTAGTGGAACTGTTCTTGTCAGGATACTTGAGTGAAATAAAGATCACTCTCTGCTTCAAGAACCTGCTTGACAACTTCTTCAATATTGCTTAAATACTG
Source organism: Mixophyes fleayi (assembly GCF_038048845.1). Lineage (NCBI taxonomy): Eukaryota > Metazoa > Chordata > Amphibia > Anura > Limnodynastidae > Mixophyes > Mixophyes fleayi. The sequence goes on along the minus strand of NC_134408.1, from coordinate 97,982,640 downwards.
TGACCTAAAGATTAGACCCAAAATCTGATCCGTTTCTGGCTGTCTGAGGTTTGGACCTAGCTCTCCATCACCACCGCTCTGCCAGTGTGATATGACAGGGGGGATCCATCCACAGCACCCTGGTCCATAGTAAGTGGTCAGAGGTACAGCACAAGTGTACCAGCACAGAGCGTATACTATCAGCGACAGTTGCCCCAGAAGGAACGTGGTTCTGGATGCCATAAAGGAGTCCAGTGGGGGCAGCAGGCTCCTCCTACTGCGGCAGGAAGTGCGTATTCGGAATAACGAAAGGGGACAGTGGCAAAGTAAGCCCAGTCGGGTCCCAGCAACAACAGATAAGGTGGCATAGGCAGTCTATCCTGTCACACTTTACAACTACACGATCCCCTTAGTAAGTCTATCACTTAATAATTATTAACAAAGGAAATAATGAAAATAAATTAGTTTAAGTTAAAAAAAAGTGATGGTCAACATGTATTGCAAGGTTCAAAACATTCACAAACTTTTTCAAGGATTTGTTTGTGCTTTATCTCTACAGCTTCAAAGGCTGGTTTAAAATTTTGTTATTAGCCTAGTTACAACTTGGAACACACTGAAAACTACTTACGTCTTTTGTGCTTTTTACAAAGTATTGGCTGGTGTTGCTATAATCCATAAAGTACAGTGGGTAGGGAAGTGAGTTATTAGTTTATAATATATCCATTAATGCAGACACAATGGTTCTCTCCACAGAGAAGTTACACAGTCTTGGATATCGGTTAATTGGCCCTCTGTTTTTTTTCACTCTACATCTATTCTCTTCATGAACTAATGCACTCACTCAAGTACCACCTCTATACTCCCTTTACTCTCAGCTTCTCTACTATCTCATGTGACCAACTGTATCTCTGCTATTTTCTCTGCTATTGTCCAAAATGGAGCTTATCGTCTTTCCTCCTTCCAGAGTGACCATCTTCTTCCAAATCGTTTTTACTTAGTATCATCCTTGACTTCGCCCCCTGGTTTCCTCCTCACATCTAGTCTCTCTGCTAGTCTTGTCACCTCCACCTTTAACTATTATTAGAATATGCCGTTTTATAATCATTCTCTCCTTATTTGTTTATGCTTCCATCTGTCCTTAATGCCACATTAAAATTGACCCTCATCTCTTGCCACTTCACATTTGCTGCACCACTCGCCAATCTCTACAATGTTCCCCACATTATCAAGAATCCAATTCAGATTACTAACCCTTACTTACAAAGCCCACAAGAACACCACCCCTTTATGCATCTCAAAGTTTTTCTAAAAATATCCTTACACTCTGTTAAGCTAGGTACACACTACACGGTTTTCGTCCAATAATCGGCTAAATCAGCCGACATACGACTGCTCGTTCAAAAGTCGGGTCAGTGTGTGCAGTGACACGATGGTCGAAAGTCTGCCCAAAGGACGATTGTCGCCTCATTTGGTTGGTCGTACCGTTTAATATTTTCGTTCCAATCTCGTTTCCGTTGTGTAGTGTGTATAAGTTTCCGACCGATCCACAACAGTGAGTACAAAATTACATTCATTGCTCTCGACAACATGGCTGTAAAAAGTCCCTAAAGGGACGTCCGCTCTTCCCTTTATCGTCCTAAACAAGGCTAGTGTGTATGCAGTCCATGGACCGAGTGATCAGAACATCGATCGCATGTAAAATCGATCGGCATAAAAAGTTGGTGGAAAATTCTGTAGTGTGTACCCAGCTTTAGATCTGTTTCTGACATATGTCTCCTCGCTGATAGCCACCTCTCATTACTGCCTATAAGACTTTACCTGTGCCACTACCTACTTATTGAATTCACTATGATGCTTGATCATGCTCTCCCCAGCCTTCTAATATTTAAACAATCTCTTAAAACACTTACTTTATTAGAGCTTACCCTATTCCCATTTATACTACTTACATTTGAACACCCTTGCTATTACCCTAACCTCACACTAAATTATAAACTTTCACAGACAGGACCCACTCTGTTCTTAGTTTTCACATCTCATTTTTTTTTGTTGCATGTCCTTGTTATATGTATGCTTTGTTATAACCACTGTCCGCTATGGTAGAGCAAATAACAATATTAATGTCTATATTTACAAGTCAATTCATGCCTATCAAAACAGTTATATCTTCTCCTTCAGGTTATCAGATATAAATCTAGTGAGTAAACCTACCTAAAAATTTCCTGTTGTCCAAGATGATTTTCCTGTTGTCCAAGAAGTTATTTGTGGTTCAAAGCTATAAAAGGTAGCATTGTTCCAGCAGCAACTGGGCAATATTCCATATATATATATATATATATATATATATATATATATATATATATATATCAGTAATATGTTGCATTATTAAATGCAATAGAGCATAACACTAAGATAAAAATGGAATCCATAAATCACAGAGTTTTGTTGTTTCTTAGTTTGTGTTTCATAGCACAATTTTTAACATTGTGAGGAAATACTTCAAACAGAAAAAAGACTATTTTATGTCACTTGTCAGGAGGAGGTACAATTACACCTAAACAAGTTTAAGGGGTATATTTACTAAACTGCGGGTTTGAAAAAGTGAAGATGTTGCCTATAGCAACCAATCAGATTCTAGTTATCATTTATTTAGTACCTTCTACAAAATGACAGCTATAATCTGATTGGTTGCTACAGGCAACATCTCCACTTTTTCAAACCCGCAGTTTAGTAAATCTAGCCCTAAGGGGTCTATGCATCAAGCTAATCAAGCACTTAAATCATACAGAAACAGCTGTTTCCACATGATTTAAGTTTAATTGCCATGCATTAGCTGCCTATCAGAGGAGATTTCATAGCAATCTCCTTTGTTTAGGTAAATACCATGCATCATTGCAGTTCCCATAAATTAATATGGAAACTGCAATGTTCTACAATGCATGAAGCTTTGATAAGCCTTGCATTGTGCAGACAGGTAACACAATCTCAGTATGGCATTACCTTTCTTTTCCTATGGGATTCTGCTGAAGCCTCTCCGACTTTGCAGAATCCTTTACAGTGGAAGTACTGTGCACATGGGCACAGCACTTCCTGCTTTCACCGGCAGCGCTAAGCTCCTGCCAAGTAGGAAAATCTAATTGCAGCACAGGGGTCACTTGGTTGGGGCTCCCAGATTAGCCCCGGCATGGTGCATTTGAGTGGTGCTTAAATATGCATCGCTGCGATTTGCAGCGATGCATATTTAGTGGCACCGCATTACATTGATGAATAGGCGTCTAAGACTGATAGCGCACTTAGTCCATATGGGCAGCACGGTGGCTTAGCGGCTAGCACGCTGCCTCACAGCACTGGGGTTATGAGTTCGATTCCCGACCATGTGTGGAGTTTTTATGTTCTCCTCCTGCGTGGGTTTCCTCCGGGTGCTCCGGTTTCCTCCCACATTCAAAAAACATACTGGTAGGTTAATTAGCTGCTACAAAATTGACCCTAGTCTCTCTGTCTGTCTGTGTGTGTATATTAGGGAAATTAGATTGTAAGCTCCAATGGGGCAGGGACTGATGTGAGTGAGTTCTCTGTACAGCGCTGCGGAATTAGTAGCGCTATATAAAATAAGAATGATGAGGAGGATGATGACGGCATTCACATATATATGGTAAAGAAACTAAGTTCATCAATTTTATTTGTGGACTCCCTCATAACTAGGTCCAGACCATGGGATTGTTGGAAAACAGATGTAAGGCTGATTTCAATTGTGGGTATTTTATTTAACATATTCTGAGGGGTGCATTTCTGAAATATATTGTAGAAAACCATTTGATAACGTGTCATGAAGGACTGGTCATGTCTAACATATAGAATTAGTTTTTATGAGAAGGTAAGTTGCAAACTAGGTCTTGGGAATGTAAATGATACCATATTTTTGGATGTGGCAAAAGTGTTTGATTTTGTTCCAAAATTTAATTAAGCGGTTCCTCCTTTGGTAATCTCCACTGCCTTCTTGGTGGCAGCAGCTGCTGCTGAATATAGAGAACAACTATCCTGGCTCTGTTTCCAGCAGCAAGCATGATGCAAAAGAAAAACACTGGGCTTCACACAGCTACTCCAAGCTGGCAGATAACCACAGGCGTGCCTGTGCTTAGTACCAGAAGTAGAAGGATAAGTGATAAATGGTGAAGGACAATCATGGTTGCCAGTGATTGTTTCATATGGCATCTGGTTCCATCTGAATCAGATTATCACCTTTAGGTCAGAATGAATGTTTTTTCCTACTGCAATGCTAACTTTGTCAACTCTCACACTGAAGGTTTGTTTGTTTTGTCTTCCACTTCCATTAAGAATCATAAAAGGCTGAACTTCATGGACTTGTTTTATTTCAACCTCACTATGTAATTATGCAACTATGTTTCATATCAAATTTCATGAATATTAGAATTAGGAATTATAAATATAAGGAATATTATTTTACTGGCAATCATAAGGAAGTACATTACTAAAATCTACAATGTAATACTTAAAATTATTGTAATGGCATTAAATAGAGAAGTTGAGTCATCAGGCTTGAATGATCACGTGTGTTACCTGGGAATATATTCATATTATGTAGGTAGTTACAGAATAGTCTAAAAGAAAAAGTGAGAGACAATAGCTTGACAGAATTTGATTGCTCTCAGATTATAAATTAAACTAAGCTATTACTTGACAGCACTTGTCCATCTTTCCTTGGTGCAACAACCTATTCTCCTAAGCTGATTGCTAGTCTCCCTTCTGTAGCTCACATGTGGGTAGTATTTGTTGGTTATACCTTCTGATGGGGTGTCAGCGGTGTTAATGTGAATGCTAAGCCACAACGCTTTTGTTACTTAAACAGGTTGCTGTTTATTAAAGATGATAACAACAGTAGATATATGTAACTACTCACAGTTGCTTGTAGTACGGCATTATTCAACTGTAGTAACAGGCAATACAGTTTATCCAGATAGATATGCACTCTTATATGGAGATATGCAGGCAGGTTTGGTGTATGGAAGTGTCCCTATACACTCTGTAACACTTTGGGGACTCTACACAGCCATGCAGGATATAGTTGTGGCAGACAGACTCTCCTACAAACTGTTAGTTATGGTGCGAAGCCTCCGGTTTACATATGAGGGCTTTCGGAGTACTTTTGTAATGTGGCCACGCAGCTCTCTAAGCTGCGACTGTCCCCATGCACTGTCTGACTGAACATAAGACGTGAAAGCCGAACTTCCGATTAACAGCACCTGCGCATGTCCATTAGCGCATCGCAAATTTTGGAGTCATGCCCCACTTCCTGTTTCCTCCTAGACCACTGGGAAATGAGCAGAAGACGAAGCAACGTGCTCCTTTAGGAACAGTTTTTTTGGGTTTTGCTGAGTTTGTGATATAGAAACAATGCGGGCCGCGCATTATTACAGTTACTACGGTAATTTTAATGCAGATTTTTGCTTGCGGCTTGTGAGCAAAAACCAGTGTTGAAATTACCATAGTAACGGTAATAACGTGCAGCTATTACCGTAGCAATGGCAATAATGTGCAGCTACTATCGAAGTAACAGTAATAGTGTGCAGTCTGTGTTGTTCTAATTTAATCTGCCCCTAAGTGTCTGCTATTTGCTTATTAAAAATATGTGACATATTTATATGTTATATATTCATTTTAATGTTGTAATAACTAGATCTTACTTTGTTTACCCATGTTCTACCCAGTCCAGCAGTATGTCTTAGAAGTTAAAAGAGGCTCCACACCAAAAAAAGTCCAACTACAAATGTGTGGTGTCTATTGTATATTATAGCAAAGGTGTTACATTTTTATATGTATGTTTTTTCCTAATGTATGCATTTTTATATGTATGTTAATTCCAAACATATGACAATGTACTGAATGTTAATAGGAATATTAAAAGTGGGCAATAGTGAGCCAATGTCAAGGAAATTCAAAATTACACACTTAAAGGTTTGATAATGGGGAAGTTTGTTTTCCCCTTGCATGCCAGAATTATTGCTAGAAATGTGGGGAACTTTGCCAAGTACTAGCTTTTGTATATATATAGTATATTTATGAGTGGCTACGTGTGTTCATGTATTGTCGACTTATATTTTAATAAAACAAAATCAATTACAATGAATGATGTATTAAATAATACATAGCAATCAATGTGGAGACAAATTTAAATTCTACGAATAGGAAAGAATACAATAAATGCAGTAAAATAGTTAATGAAAATGTGGCATGATAAATGTTTGGGAGGAGGGTTTAAAATATGCATTTTTCTAACAATATAACTGTGAAAAATGTACACCTTCTAACAGATGGTCTAATTAGTGAGTCAGATTGGATTACCACAATTTCTGTTTCTCCCTCTCGTTTGGCCAGGTGCAACGGAAGAGGTGAGACATCGAAGGCAAACACTGCAGAGTTGGAGAGATAAGTGGTTTTTATGATCAATATGTGGCCAATTATGCTTAAAGAAAAGTTCCTAAAAAATAAGTTGAGATGCACCATTCTGGGCCTTTGTATATGTTCTTTGAACTAAACAAAAATCTCTTTCTTTGTATTACAAACTGTAATAATGCTGAATGTTGCGGTTTGACTGTGTGAAATAATCAGCTCTGGACCCCAGCCATATTGGAATAATAGAACCATGGATTCCTGCCTTGCTAGCACTTTTTCTTTTCAATGTAGTGATTAAGAAAGACATTTTGATGTTGGCTCGACCTAGGAAAACAGAACGGGGTCCTTCAGCTCAGAGTTGTCATCAGGTTTTTAGCGATCCCCCCTTTTTATTTCCATGACCCATATTGTCTTTACAGAGCTAACAACTAACTCTTGTATTGTTAATTCTGAAAAAGAGATGTCTGAGAAAAAAAACAAACCACATAAACCTGTCAGAATGTCAAAGTATTGTCTAAAATACCTTCAAACACTTGCTCATTCTTTTTTGTATCTATGTGCTATTGTAGTATTGCACAAAAAAGAACACATTTTATTCATTGCAAGTGCTTACAGTGATCCGTTTGAACCCATATTGTCAATATACATCTGTTTAGCAGAGAAATATATTACATGAAAAGCTCTTTTTACTGAACACAGTGGCATAGTAAACATTTGCCATTGTTGACATTGTTGAAAATTGTTAAAAGACATTAGCAATCACAAGCACACACAAATCTCTTTCTTTAAATCTTTTTGGCATGCTAAGCATATTCTCCACACTGGTCAGTGCATGACTATTCTACGTTCAGCTTGAAAGCCAGCTTCATGATACATAATACAGGTTCCATTCCTGCCAACAAATGTAGCCACATTGCCAGCTGCTGTGCAAAGATTTTTTTTCCCCTTTGCTTCTTAATCTTATATAGCCAGACATCAGTATGACCTTTCCAAAATATGCAAATATGCAAGTTGAAGACATAATCGTCTAAAAATATAGATGCGACTTCCTCCTATTTTCCATGCACTGTGAGATGCAGCAGTATGGCTGCTAATCCCCCACATTCCTTTGTGTTAAACTGTTCATCTCTGGGAATCGGAGATGCTTGTCTCCGTGATCTTTGAATGACTGCTTGGGCTGGGAGTGTGGACTGGCACATGTGACAGACAGTTGACTTGTATTCAATGAACACTGTGCCAGTACTGTACTTTTTAATCATGACCCAAATTGCCCTCCCTAATGATTTTTGCAAAAAAAAAAAAAAGGACCCAAAATTAAATCTTTTTTCTGCACTCGTTCACTACTTCAAGTTTATCCGATTTAGATGTTCTAAATGTGTACAAATCAGTCAATTAAAAAATACTGCATTAGTGAGTAACTTTATAGAGGCAGAAAGAAACAGCCTGACACTTTTGTATTACACACAGACAGACAGACAGACAGATACACACACACACACACACACACACACACACACACACACACACACACACACACAGTACATATACACATATATATATATATATAGATATATAAATAGATAGATAGATATATATACAAATTTAATTTAAATTTACGTTCAAACTGTTCTAAGTTCAGAAGTCTTTTCTATTTTTCTATTGAGTAGCAACTTTTGAAGGTATTCTTTGTATTTATCACAGTACTGGATAGACTGTTATGTATAATTTCCTTCCAAAGATTCATGTTCCTGTTAAACTAAATCTGTAAAGAGTCTAGAGAAACTCTGGGGCACGCACTTAAAGGGAACGGTGATACACACAGTCCAAAGAGGGCATCTTCTGCCATCCTCAGTGAATGGAAAAATCAGACACTCCTCAGCCCTAAGGGAAAGAGTATTGTGGCTCTAGCCTTGCCTTCCCTAATTTTCTTGCATTTCCTGCATATCATTGCCATAGAAACAAAGGATTTAAAGGCAGATAGGAACCACTTGGCCAATCTAGTCTACCCATTTTGTAACCTCTAATAACCCCAAACTCTCTTTGATCCTTAGTTCTTTATAAGGATATCCTGCCAGGGTCAGAAATATGTATTCCAGATTGAATTCCTATGGTGTGGTAAACGTGTTAATAAATTCTGTTCTTGGGTCAAAAATCAGACTATTAGAAATTGTTACACTGTAGGCAGATGTCATAAGATCTACTCTGGCTTTCCCCAGTTCTTCTTAAGTATAATGAATACAGCCACATTCAGGCTGTATTCCCTGGAAGTCTGATTGAATATTTGGATGATTAATGTCTATAAATTAAGCTTAACATTAATAAAGGGGCAGCACTGTCACGCAGTAGTTAATATTCTTGCCAGAAATAACTGGTTCCATGGCCTCCATCACAACCAGTGCACCATCTAAATGAAGGTTGTTTGTTCTCCTTGTGTTTCTGTGGACCTTCTCCGAGTGCTTTATGCCCACACTCCAAAAACATGCTGGTAAGTTAGTGTGCCTGGTAGGTAATTTAGACTGTAATCTCCATTGGGGCAAGAATTGATGTGGAAAAATAAACATTCTCTGTAAATAGCTGTGTAGTATGTTGGGGTTTTATAAACACAGGTTAAGTGGAGATGGTGGTTTACTGATCAAAAGCAAGTATCCTTTCTGTCAGAGTAAGATACTGTTAGGCATAATTATAGGTACACATGGTAGTGGGGAAGTCAAGCACAAATACTGCATGCAAAATACATTTTTTAAAAACCCTTTTACTATAAGTTTCCTCATTACTCCCAATTGTTGCTGGATTGACCAAGCCAAATTACAATATACAATTTACAGTGCATCAGGCAAGTATTCACAGCGTTTCACTTTTTCCACATTTTGTTATGTTGCAGCCTTATTCCAAAATTGAATTAATTCCTTTTTTTCCTTAAAAATTCTACACACAATACCCCATAATGACAATGTGAAAAAAGTTTTTGGGAGATTTTTGCAAATTTTTTAAAAATAAAAAACTAAGAAATCACATGTACATAAGTATTCCCAGCCTTTGCTCAATACTTTGTTGATGCACCTTTGGCAGAAAATACAGCCTCAAGTCTTTTTGAATATGATGCCACAAGCTTGGCACACCTAACTTTGGGCAGTTTTCGCCCATTCCTCTTTGCAGCATCTCTCAAGCTCCATCAGGTTGGATGGGAAGCGTTGGTGCACAGCCATTTTCAGATCTCTCCAGAGATGTTCAATCGGATTCAAGTCTGGGCTCTGGCTGGGCTATACAAGGCCATTCACAGAGTGGTCCTGAAGCCACTCCTTTGATATCTTGGCTGTGTGCTTAGGGTCATTGTCCTGCTGAAAGATGAACCGTCGCCCCAGTCTTAATTCAAGAGTTCTCTGGAGCAGGTTTTCATCCAGGATTTCTCTGTACATTGCTGCATTCATCTATCCCTCTATCCTGACTAGTCTCCCAGTTCCTGCCGCTGAAAAACATCCCCACAGCGTGATGCTGCCACCACCATGCCTCACTGTAGGGATGGTATTGGCCTGGTGATGAGCGGTGCCTGGTTTCCTTCAAACATGGCGCCTGGCATTCACACCAAAGAGTTCAATCTTTGTCTCATCAGACCAGAGTATTTTGTTTCTCATGGTCTGAGAGTTCTTCAGGTGCATTTTGGCAAACTTCAGGTGGGCTACCATATGCTTTTTACTAAGGAGTAGCTTCCGTCTGGCCACTCTACCATACAGATCTGATTGGTGGATTGCTGCAGAGATGGTTGTCCTTCTGGAAGGTTCTCCTCTCTCCACAACAGATTGCTGTAGCTCTGACAGAGTGACCATCTGGTTCTTGGTCACCTCCCTGATTAGGGCCCTTCTCCCCCGATTGCTCAGTTTAGATGGCCGGCCAGCCCTAGGAAAAGTCCTGGTGGTTCCGAACTTTTTCCATTTGCGAATGATGGAGGCCATTGTGCTCATTGGGACCTTCAAAGAATCAGATATTTTTCTGTACCCTCCCCCAGATTTGTGCCTCAAGACAATCCTGTCTCTGAGGTCTACAGACAAATCCTTTGACTTCATGCTTGGTTTGTGCTCTGGCATGCACTGTCAAATGTGTGACCTTATATAGACAGGTGTGTGCCTTTGCAGATCATGTCCAATTAACTGAATTTACCACAAGTGGACTCCAATTAAGCTGTAGGAACATCTCAGAAGGGATCAATTGAAACAGGATGCACCTGAGATCAATTTTGAGCTTCATAGCAAAGGATGTGGATACTTATGTACATGTGATTTCTTAGTTTTTTTATTTTAATAAATTTGCAAAAATCTAAAAAAAATTTTTTCACGTTGTGTGTAGAATTTTGAGGGAAAAAAACTAATTTATTCCATTCTGGAATAATGCTGTAACATAACAAAATGTGGAAAAAGTGAAGCGCTGTGAATACTTTCCGTATGCACTGTAAAACACACAAAGGGATCAGATTGCACTGTAGACTCCTAGCTTGTTGGCAAAAGCAAACCGTGGCACTAATCTCTTTTCCTTTATGCGCAGAATATGTCTTATGCTAAGAATATCTTTTCTGAGTTCACTTGTTCTTGCAGCTCTCTCCTGCCCAATGAAGGGTGTGGTTGGCATTTATAAACCCCTTCTCTTTCTCTCAGGCCTTGCATGCACAATTAGTTCTGTATCATAGTTGTCTGAAGTCCAATGCTTGCTACTGAATTACTATGTACTGACCCAACTTGTTTGACTACATGCAATTGCTTGTGCCCTGATCCTCTGCCAGTTATTACATTTTGCATCTATGCTGCCTGACCCTGACCTTGGATTGAATTCTTCTCTTGAACCCGAGTTGCAAGCCATGACTGCTGCATGACTAGCCCGAGAAACACAGCTTGTGGGTTCCATCTCTCTCTTAAGTCCCTATAGAAGATGGAGTTCCCTTTAGACTCTATGTCCATGTTAGCTAGTCGCATGATTGGTCCTCATCGGGGATGTTCCATGGCAACACCAGTGATTGGTCTATTATTTTGGTTTTGACTTTCAAGGGAGCCATCATTATACCCTATAAGGTTTTGATTAAACATTTCCTAGTGTTTTTACTCAATTCAATAAAAGTTATGTTTTAACTTAAAATACTCTACTGTGCCCCCAAAGGCTCATTACTATGTAGATTTCCTTCTAAGTTGGTAGTTGTGTACAATTTTTGAGATCTCCCTATGTCAATTTGTTGCCTTTATGATTATATCCTACACCTACAATTTAGAGTTGTGCTATAATCTTTTCATTTTCACCCCCCCCCCCAAAAAAAACCTATTTATTACCTGTAGTGCAGAATCTGAACTTATTTACTGACTTTATTATATATTTTTTTCAGGGGAAGCTTGTTTGTATGACAATATGTATCCAAAAGCTTCCTTGCTTGAATGGATGTTATATACTTTTTTGCAATTGAGGAGCATGCAGTGTTGTTAAATTGGAACAAAGATAATCTGGACTAACAATAGTTCTGGATCCTGGGCTTTGATGAGAATGTTTTTCATATATGCATCAATCTAGATTCCAATCAGTCACAGTTTTGTCAACAGAATAAATATTTGTGAAAGTTCTTGGTTCAGTAGAAACTCCAGATAGAACACCAGTATCTTCTAACTCTCCTTCGAAGTGAAAGGAAGGAGCCTTTGTGTACAGTTGCCTTAGATATTACTAGGGATGAGCGGGCTCGGATTCTCGCAATCCAAACACCCCCGAACAGTGCGGATCCGAGCCCGATCCGAGCACTGTTCGGGTATTCCCGCCGATCGCAAAACTGAAAACGAGGCTTAACGGTCATAATCCCGCCGTTGGATCTCGCGAGATCCGGATTCTTTATATTCCCAGCTTGCCGTCGCCATCTTCACTCGGGCATTGATCAGGGAAGAGGAAGGTTGTGTTAGGTGTCCTCTGTCCTGCTCTTTCTCGTGGTGCTGTCCTGTGATGTATCCTGCTCAGTCCAGTGGTGCTGTGTCCTGTGCTCTGTCCTGCTGAGTTCAGTGGTGCTGTGTCCTGTGCTCTGTCCTGCTGAGTCCAGTGGTGCTGTGTCCTGTGCTCTGTCCTGCTGAGTCCAGTGGTGCTGTGTCCTGTGCTCTGTCCTGCTGAGTCCAGTGGTGCTGTGTCCTGTGCTTTATCCTGCTTATGTTTTTTTATTTAATACTTGCAAAATTACATACGTATCAACAAACAAAATAAACTTTACTAAGGATGGCACCAACTTATATTAAAAAAGGACCAACTAAAAAATGGCTGATTTTGCCAAACTTTAACTGAAAGAGTCCAAATAGGGCTATTTGCCCAATAAAGTCCAGTACAAATATAAAGGATAAAAACACATAAAAACAAGAAGGTGCCACCATACAAACTACAATTCAACTCATATTTCCCACCATACCCTACTAAGAAGCAAGTTGTAGGTGCATGTTAAGCCATACTTGAAAAATTTTAAACACACAAAATCTAATGGGGTGAAAAGACAGCGAGAAAAGCCAATTAGAAAGGAGGAGCACCAGACTTTGACCCCCTAAGGAGGTCTCAGACTCCGCCACAGCCTGAGCCAGTTAGCCCTCCACCTTGCCTTGAATGCCCCGTAGACCCATTCAGGGTAACTAAGCCCCGAAAGGCAGGGGATCCCCAGCGACCTGGAGACTCTTTTATAAACCTTTACATTAAGGGGACACTCGAGCAAGAAATGGTCCATAGTCTCCTCCACCCCTAGACACTCCTCCTGTGGGCAGCCATGATCATCAGCATTTCTGTGCTTAAGGTTCCCTCTTACATAAAGTCTCCAGTGAAAGGAGAGCCAGGCAATGTCCTGAAGCTTCAACGGGATTCTCCTCGAGTTAATCAAGGAAAGCCCCACCGAACTCACATCACCTGGGCAGTCTCTCAGTGACAGCGGAACCCAAAAGTGGGAGTGCAGGACTCTCTTCTCCAACTCCCTTCTAGAAGAGCTCCCAACTTCCCCCGCCCCTAAGCCCCAACACCTTGTCACCTTCAATCCCAAGGAAACGTAGGTCGGGAGATACCCATGCCGGACCCGGAAACTCTTAACAGTGCCTCCCCCATACCATGCACTGAGAAAGGGATCCACCCATACCTTGAATCCTCCCACCCACTGAGGAGGGGTCTCAACTAGGAGACTACTAAGGTGCAACTTCAGGAAGGTTGACATAAAGAAAAGCACAGGGTTAATCATACCCAGGCCCCCATCCTTCCTCAGTTGGTAGGTCACGGCCAGGTTCAGCCTATTCCCCCAGAGTAACTGGAAGATAACTGCATAAACCCTAGACCACAAAGACTCCGGCAAAAGGCACACATAGCTGATGTACAGGAATACCGGGATCAGGAAGGTCTTGATCAGGTCCACCCTTTCCCGGAGAGAGTGTTTCCACCTCTTCCAGCTCACTACCTTCCGGGAAGCTTCCTCCAGCCTTAACTCCCAATTTTGCTTGGCATAATCACCAGAGCTGAAATAAATCCCTAAAATTTTGATCTTCTCACTAGCCCGGGGAAGACTGTCTGGAAGGTTGAATTCACAACCCTCCTCCCCCATCCAGAAAACTTTACTCTTTTCCTGGTTTACTAATGAGCCACTGGCCTCGGAATACCCGCAGACCAGAGTCGTTACCTCCTCAGCTTCCGCGGAACTCGACAAGAGAACAGTAACATCATCAGTGTAGACCACTACCTTCAAGGGGCACTCCGGACCCAACAGCACACCTCCCAACGAGCTGCCACCAACCCTTCTGACGAAGGGATCTATGGCAAACACATACAGGAGGGGGCTCAGGGGACAACCTTGTCTTACTCCAGAGCTGACCTCAAAGGGCTGACCCACCCAACCATTCACAAGAAGGAAGCTCTCGGCTTGTCTATAAATGGTATGGAGCCAATTCACCACCCGCACTGGAAGACCATACCACAGAAGTAGAGCCCAAAGGTACTCATGATTTACCCTATCAAAAGCCTTCGACTGATCTAAGGCTAAAAGGTACTTCCCCCACTTCTCCACATGACACCGTTCAAAAGCCTCCCGCACCGTCAGGACAGCACTGAAAGTGCTTCGGCCCTTCACCGTGCAGTGCTGAGAAGGAGAGAGCAACTGACCGGAAACCTGCATCACTCTATTAAAAAGCACCTTCGCCAGAATCTTCCTGTCGGTATTGAGAAGAGCGATGGGGCGCCAGTTCTCAATACACGACTGATCTTTCCCCTTGGACAGTAAGATAAGGGCAGAGACCCTCATGGAGTGAGGCAATAAACCTCTGCCCAGGCTCTCATTAAAGACCTCCATGAGACGCGGAGCCAGGATGTCCCCAAAGATTTAAAAAAACTCAGATGTAAGGCCACCTGGGCCTGGGGCTTTCTTGACAGATAAACCATCTATCGCCATCCTGACCTCGTCCACCGTTATTTCATCACCCAAGGACTCAAGCAGGCCGCTAAAATCACCAAGGCCAGGAGTTTCCCTCAAAAAATGGTCCATCCTCTCTTTGTCAAGTGACTTCTCTGTTAAGAGATCGGAATAGAAGGACCGCACAACACCAAGAATGCCCTCCTTCTCCTCCCTAAGGACACCCTCAGGATCGCGCAAGCCCCTCACCTCCTTAGCATCCACCGAGTTCCTGCAGCTCTGAAAAGGATCGGGTGAATGGTACTTCCTGTCACTCACCGGACCGTGAGTGCCTCTTCCCGGACATTTAGGAACCGTGGCCGTCCTCCATCCTGAGGGTCTGCGCATGCGCAGCCCTTTCCTATACTTCAGTGTATGTCCCTTTAACTCAATTGGCAGATCAGGCAACACTCCCTATATTAAGCACCTGTGGTCAACACCACGTTGCCTGATCTTGGAGTCTCATTCCCCATGAGTCTCTGAAGGTGTTCCTGTGTTTCCTCATGTATTCAGCGCTGCTGATTCCTGTGGTTTCCAAACCACTTCTACCTCTGTGGTTTCCAAACCACTTCTACTACTGTGGTTCCCATACCACTTCTACCATCAACTGTATCATCGTGACTGTGAGCTGATTCCTATCCGCTGCCTCCGTGCACTACAGTCTTCTATACCACTTCAACGCTATTATATTCCATTGTGACTGTTTGCTGATTCCTATCCGCTGCCTCCGTGCACTACAGTCTCCTATACCACTTCAACGCTATTATATTTCATAGTGACTGTTTGCTGATTCCTATCCGCTGCCTCCGTGCACTACAGCCTTCTCTCCTTATCCACTCACCTGTTCATCATCAAGTCTGTGAGCTGATTCCTAGCCGCTGCCTCCGTGCACTACAGTCTCCAGCTTGCAACCCGCCTGTGTTCATCATCGTGACTGTGAGCTGATTCCTATCCGCTGCCTCCGTGCACTACAGCCTCCAGCTGGCAACTCGCCTGTGTTCATCATCGTGACTGTGAGCTGATTCCTATCCGCTGCCTCCGTGCACTACAGCCTCCAGCTGGCAACTCGCCTGTGTTCATCATCGTGACTGTGAGCTGATTCCTACCCGCTGCCTCCGTGCACTACAGTCTCCAGCTGGCAACTCGCCTGTGTTCATCATCGTGACTGCTAGCTGATTCCTATCCGCTGCTCCTGTGCACGTCAGCCTCATCTCATCTCTCCCGTGGGTCCGCAGAGTCCTGCTGCCGCTGCCAGCGCTATCGTCCATCTACTGCTGATCCGCTCTCCACGCCTTCCTGTTTCCCGCTGGTCTCTACCCTCCTGTCAGCATTGGATTCGTATCTCATCAGCTACTCCTCTGCTAGATCATCTCCATTCTCCTGGGTCCTCCATGAGTCCAGTTCCATGTTTTACTGATTCCTGTGGATTCGTGTCCCTGTTGGTCTACTTACCTGTGCGCTGCACCTACTAGACCCCTGCCTCTTACATCCAGGGACTTCTCATCCTGTCGGCCTCCTGCCGCCCAGGTATCACTGCACTCCTATCTGACTGCCTTCTGAACCACGGTATGCATACTTCTCATTGACTGTGCTGGTGTATTGCATATCTTGCTGGACTGTGTTGGTTCTCCTCTGGAGTCTGCAATCCGCTGAGTCTTTTGCCATCATTGACTGTGTTACCTTGTGCTGGATTACTTCAGAGACTTCCTACATTTGCAGACCTGTTCAGTCATTTATATATATTGTGCATATTACTGTGGATCGTGTTTAATGTGCCCGTGTACATCCTGTGTTGCAGTCTCTCCCCGTACACCTCCTCACATATATATTCAGTGGGACAACTTGCTGAAGGCAGACCACTGATTCCTGTTCCGGTATCACCTGTTCCATTCCTCTCACATAGCAGTGGTACAACTTGCTACCGCAGACCACTGACTTCCCGGATACCTCCACTTGGATTCCATTCCTTCACTCAGACAGCGGTACCACTTGCTATCCGCAGACCGCTGACTCTCATCACTTCCTCGTTTCTGTTGGACATTCCTCCTCACTATAGCAGTGGTACAACTTGCTATCGCAGACCACTGACTACCTCCACTTGCCCTTGTCCATACAGTTCCTCGTGTATTATTACCTCCATATTACCAGTGCTGCTAGTCATAGACTTTCCTGAGCATCTCATCATCTACTATTGCCTGTTCCGTGATCACCCTGCTACCAGAGCACACTATTACCATCTACATTGCTCTGGTAAGCTTACCACCTGGTGATCCCTGGGAAAGACTCCTAGTGCCCGTGACAGTAAGATCAGGCCATGACAGACCCAGATACGGAACCTACTGCCAAAGAGATGCTGCAGCATCTGGTCAGCCGTGTGGAGCAACAGGATGCCCGCCAACAGCTGTTACTTCAGTGTTATCAGTCATTAACCTCCCAAGGAACATCTGGACAGACTGTGACAGCTACTCCTGAGGCTTCTGTGCTTTCCTCCGTTTCCCCAGTGCCATCCCAGGTGTCTACGGCTTCCACGCTTCACCTGCCTACTCCGTCAAAGTACGATGGAGACCCCAAAACTTGTAGGGGTTTCCTTAACCAATGTTCAGTCCATTTTGAGCTCCAACCTCAAAATTTTTCTACCCATCGTTCCAGAGTGGCCTATCTTATCTCTTTGTTTTCAGGACAAGCCCTGGCTTGGGCCTCCCCTCTGTGGGAGAGAAATGATCCTATATTGCAAGATAGTGCCAAATTCATTTCTACATTTCGAAGTGTGTTCGATGAACCAGGTCGTGTGACCTCCGCTGCTTCCAGCATCCTCCGCCTACGACAAGGACCTCATACAGTAGGCCAGTACGTCATTCAATTTAGGATCTTAGCCTCTGAACTTCAGTGGAACACTGAAGCCCTAGTTGCCGCCTTCTGGCAGGGGCTCTCCGATAAAATTAAAGATGCACTGACTACTCAAGAGCTTCCTTCGTCACTTGAAGATTTGATCTCTCTATGCCATCGTGTTGATATGAGATTTCGTGAAAGGGAGGCTGAGAAAACAACTTCTGCTAAAGCACCTCTTCGTTCTAACCCTCAATTTCGTCCAGTTTCACCCTCTGTGATTCCCATGGAGATAGGACGTTCCAAATTATCTTCCGAGGAAAGAAAACGAAGACTAAAGAATAGACTCTGTATCTATTGTGCTGATTCCACTCATATTCTCAGCTCCTGCCCTAAGAGATCGGGAAATGCCAGGCCCTAACTAGTTCCGGAGAGGTGAAGTTAGGGTCCCTGGCGTCCTCTCCATCTTCCATGAAATCTAAAGTCTGCGCTTTTGATGTTACGATTTCCTCTGCTACCAAAACCTTTGAGTCACAGGCATTAATTGATTCCGGAGCAGCAGGAAATTTTATTTCCAAATCATTAGTAAATCAATGGTCTCTACCAGTGATTACCTTAAAAACACCCATTACTGTGACAGCTATAGATGGATCACGTCTCATCAACGGTCTCATCACTCAGAGTACGTCTCCAGTAACACTTCAGATTGGTGCCCTGCATCATGAAGTAATATCGTTTTTAATCCTTCCTGTTACGACAAGTCCGATTGTCTTAGGCCTTCCATGGCTTCAGTGTCACTCTCCCCAGATTGACTGGCGCACCCCTCAAGTCACGTCTTGGGGGCCTGAATGTCACCATCGTTGCCTTTCCCAAGTTATTCCTCTCAAAGTACAGCAATCTTCCATCTCATCTACCTCACCGGGACTCCCTCCTCAATATGCTTCATTTACCGATGTGTTTGATAAAGCTCAGTCTGAACGTCTTCCTCCTCATCGTTCTTGGGATTGTCCGATCGACCTTCTACCTGGCAAGACTCCCCCCAGGGGCCGGGCCTATCCACTCTCGTTACCTGAGACTCAAGCTACATCTGAGTATATACAGGAGAACCTCCAGCGTGGGTTTATTCGACCTTCCACCTCTCCCGCTGGAGCTGGGTTCTTCTTCGTCAAAAAGAAGGATGGATCATAACGCCCTTGTATAGATTTTCGTGGACTCAATGCCATTACTATCAAGAATCGGTATCCCATTCCGCTGATCACTGAGCTATTCGATCGCATCAAGGGAGCCCGTATTTTTACTAAGTTGGATCTTCGTGGTGCCTACAATTTAATCAGAATCCGTTCCGGTGACGAATGGAAGACAGCGTTTAACACCAGAGACGGGCATTACGAATATCTGGTAATGCCTTTCGGGCTGTGTAATGCCCCCGCTGTTTTTCAAGGCTTCATCAATGAGATCTTTCGGGACTTATTATATGAATGTGTCGTCGTCTACCTGGACGACATATTGATCTTTTCCCAGGACCTGCCTTCTCACCACCAACACGTGGCAGAGGTCCTCTCCAGGCTACGAAAAAATTCATTGTTCTGTAAATTAGAAAAATGTTCATTCGAATTGCCCCAGATTCCATTCTTGGGGTATATAGTTTCCGGAGTTGGCCTGAAGATGGATCCAGACAAGGTGAATGCTGTACTACATTGGCCCCAGCCAACTACTCTTCGTGCTATTCAGCGTTTTTTAGGTTTTGCCAATTACTATAGACGCTTCATTCAAGACTTTTCTTCCATTGCATCTCCTATTGTGGCCCTGACTCGAAAAGGGGCTAATCCTAAGCAATGGTCGCCTGAGGCTCTTCAAGCCTTTCAAACACTCAAAGAGTCCTTCTCTTCGGCTCCAATCCTTCGACAGCCTGATGTGACACTCCCCTTCTTTCTAGAAGTAGATGCCTCTAATGTGGGCTTGGGAGCTATTCTCTCCCAACGCTCTGAACAGCAAAAATTCCATCCTTGTGCCTTCTATTCTCGGGGTCTTCTGCCCGCAGAGAAGAATTATACTATCGGGGACAAGGAGTTACTGGCTATCAAAGCTGCATTAGAGGAGTGGAGATACCTATTGGAAGGAGCTCGCCATCCAGTGACGATCTTCACGGATCATAAGAACTTGTCATATCTTCAGTCTGCTCAATGCTTGAACCCTCGCCAAGCAAGGTGGTCTCTTTTCTTTTCCCGTTTCGAATTAATAATAACCTTCAAACCAGCTGCCAAGAACAAAAAAGCTGACGCTTTATCTAGAGCTTTTGTGACGTCCTCTGATATAGAAGAGGTTTCCAACCATACCATTCTAGACCCCAAATGTATCTCACTGGCTGCTTCATCCACCAAAACGCTACCATTTGGGAAGACTCTCGTGCCTCCTACTCTAAGGAGGAAAATCCTTTTGTGGTTCCATGCCTCTCGTTTTTCTGGACACGCCGGTGAACACAAGACCTTTGAGATGCTCTCTCGAAGTTACTGGTGGCCTTCAATGAGGAGAGACGTCAAAGAGTTCATTGCTTCCTGTGAATTATGTTCCCAATTCAAATCTTCCCGCAGAACTCCAGCAGGGTTGCTGCGACCACTACCCATTCCGTCCAAGCCGTGGACCCATATTAGTATGGATTTCGTTACTGACTTACCACCTAGTAAGAATCATAACACTATTTGGGTGGTGGTGGACAGATTTTCGAAGATGGCTCATTTCGTCCCTCTGTCTGGTTTGCCTTCCTCGTCTATCCTGGCTGAACATTTCATTAAAGAGATCTTCCGCATCCATGGATGTCCGTCTAAAATTGTGTCAGATAGAGGAGTACAATTCGTTTCCAGATTCTGGCGAGCCCTTTGTAAAACCTTGGGCATACGATTAGCACTCTCATCTTCTTACCATCCGCAATCTAACGGACAGACTGAGCGTGTCAATCAAGATCTTGAGACTTTTATAAGGATGTTCTCTTCAGCCAATCAAGACAACTGGGTAGAGTTGCTTCCTTGGGCCGAATTCGCCCATAACAACATGTACCATGAGTCATCATCCAAAACTCCATTTTTTGTGGTCTACGGTCACCATCCGTCTTTTCCGGAATTTCCTGCCCTCCCGCCCACCCAAGTTCCAGCGGTGGAGACTGCCTGTCAGACCTTTAAAAATATCTGGTCTCAGGTCAAAACCTGTTTGAAGAAAACATCTATCAAATATAAATCTTTCGCAGATAAGAAGAGGCGGGCTATTCCACCACTAAAAATTGGAGATCGTGTCTGGTTATCTACTAAAAACATTCGTTTGAAGGTCCCATCTATGAAATTCGCCCCTCGTTTTATTGGTCCATATAGGATCATTCAAGTAATCAATCCAGTATGTGTGAAACTTCTTCTTCCTAAGAATCTTCGGATTTCTAATGCCTTCCATGTGTCCTTACTCAAGCCTCTTATTATCAACCGTTTTTCAAAACCTCCCTCAGCTCCGCAGCCAGTTCAAGTTCATCAGGAGGAGGATTTCGAAATTACTGAGGTACTAGACGCAAAAATTTCGCGAGGAGTACTCCGTTTCCTCGTTCATTGGAAGGGCTTTGGTCCTGAGGAGCGCTCTTGGATCAAAGCTGAAGATCTTAATGCTCCTGCCCTTTTGAAGAAGTTTTATTCCAAAAATCCGGACAAGCCCGGTTCCAGGCGTTCTGTGCCCACCTTTAAAAGGGGGGGTACTGTCACTCACCGGACCGTGAGTGCCTCTTCCCGGACATTTAGGAACCGTGGCCGTCCTCCATCCTGAGGGTCTGCGCATGCGCAGCCCTTTCCTATACTTCAGTGTATGTCCCTTTAACTCAATTGGCAGATCAGGCAACACTCCCTATATTAAGCACCTGTGGTCAACACCACGTTGCCTGATCTTGGAGTCTCATTCCCCATGAGTCTCTGAAGGTGTTCCTGTGTTTCCTCGTGTATTCAGCGCTGCTGATTCCTGTGGTTTCCAAACCACTTCTACCTCTGTGGTTTCCAAACCACTTCTACTACTGTGGTTCCCATACCACTTCTACCATCAACTGTATCATCGTGACTGTGAGCTGATTCCTATCCGCTGCCTCCGTGCACTACAGTCTTCTATACCACTTCAACGCTATTATATTCCATTGTGACTGTTTGCTGATTCCTATCCGCTGCCTCCGTGCACTACAGTCTCCTATACCACTTCAACGCTATTATATTTCATAGTGACTGTTTGCTGATTCCTATCCGCTGCCTCCGTGCACTACAGCCTTCTCTCCTTATCCACTCACCTGTTCATCATCAAGTCTGTGAGCTGATTCCTAGCCGCTGCCTCCGTGCACTACAGTCTCCAGCTTGCAACCCGCCTGTGTTCATCATCGTGACTGTGAGCTGATTCCTATCCGCTGCCTCCGTGCACTACAGCCTCCAGCTGGCAACTCGCCTGTGTTCATCATCGTGACTGTGAGCTGATTCCTATCCGCTGCCTCCGTGCACTACAGCCTCCAGCTGGCAACTCGCCTGTGTTCATCATCGTGACTGTGAGCTGATTCCTACCCGCTGCCTCCGTGCACTACAGTCTCCAGCTGGCAACTCGCCTGTGTTCATCATCGTGACTGCTAGCTGATTCCTATCCGCTGCTCCTGTGCACGTCAGCCTCATCTCATCTCTCCCGTGGGTCCGCAGAGTCCTGCTGCCGCTGCCAGCGCTATCGTCCATCTACTGCTGATCCGCTCTCCACGCCTTCCTGTTTCCCGCTGGTCTCTACCCTCCTGTCAGCATTGGATTCGTATCTCATCAGCTACTCCTCTGCTAGATCATCTCCATTCTCCTGGGTCCTCCATGAGTCCAGTTCCATGTTTTACTGATTCCTGTGGATTCGTGTCCCTGTTGGTCTACTTACCTGTGCGCTGCACCTACTAGACCCCTGCCTCTTACATCCAGGGACTTCTCATCCTGTCGGCCTCCTGCCGCCCAGGTATCACTGCACTCCTATCTGACTGCCTTCTGAACCACGGTATGCATACTTCTCATTGACTGTGCTGGTGTATTGCATATCTTGCTGGACTGTGTTGGTTCTCCTCTGGAGTCTGCAATCCGCTGAGTCTTTTGCCATCATTGACTGTGTTACCTTGTGCTGGATTACTTCAGAGACTTCCTACATTTGCAGACCTGTTCAGTCATTTATATATATTGTGCATATTACTGTGGATCGTGTTTAATGTGCCCGTGTACATCCTGTGTTGCAGTCTCTCCCCGTACACCTCCTCACATATATATTCAGTGGGACAACTTGCTGAAGGCAGACCACTGATTCCTGTTCCGGTATCACCTGTTCCATTCCTCTCACATAGCAGTGGTACAACTTGCTACCGCAGACCACTGACTTCCCGGATACCTCCACTTGGATTCCATTCCTTCACTCAGACAGCGGTACCACTTGCTATCCGCAGACCGCTGACTCTCATCACTTCCTCGTTTCTGTTGGACATTCCTCCTCACTATAGCAGTGGTACAACTTGCTATCGCAGACCACTGACTACCTCCACTTGCCCTTGTCCATACAGTTCCTCGTGTATTATTACCTCCATATTACCAGTGCTGCTAGTCATAGACTTTCCTGAGCATCTCATCATCTACTATTGCCTGTTCCGTGATCACCCTGCTACCAGAGCACACTATTACCATCTACATTGCTCTGGTAAGCTTACCACCTGGTGATCCCTGGGAAAGACTCCTAGTGCCCGTGACACTTCCCATAATCCCTTTCCAGAACCAATACCTCTCCATACCGGTCATACTGTATCTCTCTCATCCGAGCCTTCACCCGGGGGATCTCCCCACTATCCCCCTGGCCAGAGATCAAGAACCCAAGTTTTTTCCTCAGTGCCATGTAGGTGCTCTCTTTTAACAAGTTATTTCTGGCTACAAGGCCCCGAAAAAAGCTCCGGGTCCTTTTCTTCAGCATCTCCCACCATTCAGACCTACTCCAACCTGCCTCCAAAAGTGATTCCTGGGATTCAAAGAAGTCCCTAAAAGACTGTCTTATCAACTCCTCCTCTAGGAGCTTAGAGTTCAGGCGCCAAAGACCCCTACCCTTCCGAAGGGTCTCCGAAGCATTCAAGGACATAGATAGGTAAACGTGATCGGAGAACTCTACCACTCTCAGCTCCGGAGCCAAGGTTTTCGAGCTCTCCTTAACAAAAAACCTATCTATCCTAGACCTACAACTACCTCTATAAAACGTGAAACCCGTGTGGTCTGGAAAATGACGAATGTGTGCATCCACCAGACCAGCCTGCCTAACCATACTTACTAGGAAAAGGTAATTGCAGCCCAGAGAAGTCCTTGAACCTCCCCTATCCTTCGTCCTAATGACGGTGTTAAAATCACCACCAAAGACTATCTGCCGGGCTGTAAAAAGATATGGCTTTATCTCCATGAAGAGGCACTTCCTTCCCCATTTTGTTTGGGGACCGTAAATATTAATTAACCTCAGGTCGTGCCCCCTCAGATTGACATCTAAGACCATGCACCTACCTACCTCAAGCTCAATGACTCGCTGGATGGTTATCATGCCGGTAAAAAGCACCGCCACCCCACCATACGGCTCGGCCGCAAGAGACCAGTAGGAGGGCCCACGCCTCCACTCATTTTTTGCTTTATGTAAGTCAGCCAGCTGACCCAATCTGGTCTCTTGCAAAAATAAAAAATCAGCATCAACCGTGCTGAAAAAATCAAAGGCCATAAAACGAGCTCGTTTGGAAAGTATAGACGCCACATTAATAGTGGCAAATCTAATGGGCCGGAAAGCCATCCTTCAGAGCTATAGACAGTAGTAACAACTCACTTCTTTTTTATTTTCCTTTTTGAGTCCTCATCCGAGGAACCAAATCTTTTGTAGCTTAGGCCTGCTGGCAGAGACTCCTCCCCCCTGAGGATAACCTCTTCCCCTAAGGGGGGGACTCCAACTGACCCAGACACCTTACCAACCGACCCACTATGGACTCCCAAGCCCAAGGGCTCAGCTCCCAATGACCCTGCCGGACCTGAGGGAAGATCAGGGGGCCCACAGAAGGAAATCTCAGGGGGATCGGGACTTACAGGAAAAGGACGCAAGGGGGGATCCTGCTTGTGAGAAGTACAGGCCAGGTCCTTACCCAAAATTGAGTCCCTCTTTACTACAGACTCCGGGGCTTTGTCCGAGGGGCTAACCTCTATGGGATGGGCTGAGGGGGAATCCTGTGTCGGTGGGGGGACAAGGTCTTCCACAGAAGGGGGGCCAGATGGGGATGCCACCTTATCCTTCAAGAACGATCTAACAACCTCCTTATCACTAGCCTTCCTTACAATCTTTGCCACTTCCCCCAATGGTAGATCTCGGGTTTTTCTCTGCTTCCTGCCTGACTTAGCTCTTTGAAACAAGTTACCCCCCTCATCCCTCACAATATCTCCCTCCTCCATGCTCTCCTCTTCGCTGGACAAAAACTGAAACTTGTTTGACAAAACTATCCCCTACCCCCTAAAGTTCTCTTCTTTTTACCCTTGCCCCTTTGTTTAGTCCATTGGCTTGCCGGGACCTTTGCTAGTGATGATGACGGTGTCACCGATGGCTTGGCAACAGGGGGGGAAGGAAGCGGAGGGGCCGGAAGCGGAGGGGCTGGACAACTAATGGGGTCCACCAATCCCACCATAGACTCGACCCTTTCCATACTTTCAGCCACCCTTACAATCTCCTCATCCGTGATTACAGTATTGTGGGCCGCATGGGGACATTTACTGAACGGGTGTCCTATTACCCCGCATAGATTACACCTGATCTGATTACATGTGCGGGATTCGTGACCAATGTCACCACAGTGACCACATTTTTGTTGAGGGCAATTGGCGCTGAGGTGGCGGAAGTCCCCACACCTGTGGCACATCCTCGGCTGGCCTGGGTAGAAACATTGAATCCTGTCCCTACCAATAAAAGCTGCCGATGGTAAATGCACCAGGCCAGCCTCCGTGCACTTCAGGTCTACCATGGTGGACCAACCGCCACCCCAGACCCCATGGCTTGGATCGGGAACCTTTACCAATGGGGATATCATTTTAGCAAACCTCCTAACCCAAAACCCTAGGTCTGCCGCCGGGATGGACTTGTTTCTTACTAAAATGGTTATCTTTACACGATCTTGGCGCGTTATGGGGATCGCCCTGTAGTTGATCCACGGATCTCTCCCCCTGCAACCACCCCACCTGTTCCAAAAAGTCTGCAGACCCTGGTAGGATACAAAACTCACATCATATTCTGCAGTGCTAACCGGGTGGATGCAGGCAAAGAGATCCGCTGGAACGAAACTAAATGAGTCCAGAAAAACCCGCAAAAAATCTGATCTACTTGGGGGGTCCTTACCCATGAATTTCAACTGAACTACGTTACGGCATTTAAAAGGTTGTGCCCCCACTGGGCCAGGGCCCATACTCTGAATATGTACACTGGACCCTGGACCTGAACCGGATACTATACCCGCATATGATACGACCCCCCGGGAGGGGACCAAGTCCTACCACCGGGTGCTGGACAGTGACAGCCTTCTGTACAAAAATATTCCCACCAGGGTTTTGTCGTGATGAGGGGCCTGCCACTTCAGAAGCTACCGTTTGGGCTGCAGGTCTATCCAACACCACCCCACCATCAGCCAACATATTAGGCATACTTTTGGCTGTGTCTTCTATCAGAACAGCCGCCCTCCTAGCCCTGTCTGACACAGCCAAAGGCCCATAAATAGTTTCAATGATCCTATTTTGAACCGGACTAGGCACTATTATATCTGGATTATCTCCCACCTTCTTATGTTGTATATTACCTGACCCACATGTATGTTTTACTGACAGCGTACTTGTAGGTTTCTCTTCCACCCCATACATGGTATTGTCAACATCAACCATATCCACATTACCATCAATGATATCTGAAATACTGTTACTGGCATTATTAGTACTATTAACTATACCTTTATCAATAACTACATCTGTAACATCTGCAATGCCTCCTGAGGAAGTACCGCTCAACAAGCTCCCTGGGGCTGCAAGGTCCGGGACCACACATGTATTAGCAGCCTTCTCGGACCTATCACCTACTAGCACACCGGTACCCTCAGGCTCAGCCCCAGTATCAGCCATAATATTGCCAACATTTAGTCTTTCATTCACAATATTAATTTTAACATAATTCGACTTAGAGGATTCTTCCAGGCTTACCGGTCTCCGGGCCGGCGCTTCACTTCCGGTGTCCACCGGAAATGCCGCAGACGACTGGGCACATAGGCTAGCCACCACGACTGCAGCCTGTACCTCGCACCCACCGGGAACACCTTCAGCTTCCGCCTGGCCCATCACTGACCGCTCGTCCTCCAGCACCCGGATTGAATCGTATAGGCAACCGGCCACGACCTCTTCCTCCGATTCGCCCGCCATATTGGGAGGCAGCGGCTCCGAAGACACCAGGTTCGTTATTTGCACGATTGTTTTTAACCTCGTTAGCAATTCCTGCTTCTCTTTTAGGACAGCATCTAGCTCCTCAATCTCGGCTGAGATAATTACCCGGTGACGGCTGTAGGCCTGGTTTCACTTTTTCCTTTTCCTATTTATTTTTTTGTCTAGGGCCGTGATCTCGAGTTCCAGTTCCCCTACCTTCGACGCAATCTCTAGGTCCTCCTCCTCGCTCTCCTCCGTATCCGGGAGGCAGACAGATGCAGGATCCACTGCAAATCTGGGAATCTTCTCCGTTCGAACTTCAGCACCCGATACAGCCCCTAGTTCCTTCACTACGGCCGATGCTTGGTTCTCCTGAGGCCCCTCTGGTCCCGTATTAATCATTATACAGGGATCCTCACTCACAACCTGTTGTGGTAGCACAGGCTGCAGGGTTCCAATAACCACATGAGGCTGCCTGTTAAACTTCACAGGCAGCCTTACCTTGACCCCCAGTTTCTTCACTGGGGCCTGGACAAAATCCTCCTTCTCGTGACCCCCTATATTGGACATCATACAGGGTGACACCGGCCCAGTAGTTTTAGAAGGCCCAGGGACTTCATCCAAGGAGGGTATATTCATAGACCCAGAAGGGACACACACTACTACGGGGTTCAGGTCCACCGCCAAACTGGTAACTGGCCGGTAGGAGACATTGCTGCTCATGCAGGACATAGTAGGCCCAAGAGCCTGGGGGCTCTCCTCCTCTCCTTCCCCAGGTCCCTCCATCACTGGCTTTGCTGCAGGTTTTTTTCCTTCCACAGGCTGCACCGAGCCAGGAGCTTTAAATTCAGCTTTATCCTGATCACGGTCTGTTTTTTCACCCGGAGATGTTGAAGCCGGGGCCTTTCCTGCATTTTCATTAGCAGTAGCACCACTCAACCTGGGAAGCTGATTAACATGGATCCTGGATGAAACTGGGCCTAGGCCCGGGCCAGGCCCGCTAGGCAGGGGACTCTCCTGGAATGCTGCCCCAGGAGGCTCCATCAAGGCTGGGCTAGGCAAAAAAACTCTACCCTGCAGGCTTCTGGAAGTCAGAGCTAAAACAAACACCTCCTCTCTCTGTCCTGCTGAGTCCAGTGGTGCTGTGTCCTGTGCTCTGTCCTGCTGAGTCCAGTGGTGCTGTGTCCTGTGCTTTGTCCTGCTGAGTCCAGTGGTGCTGTGTCCTGTGCTCTGTCCTGCTGAGTCCAGTGGTGCTGTGTCCTGTGCTCTGTCCTGCTGAGTCCAGTGGTGCTGTGTCCTATGCTCTGTCCTGCTGAGTCCAGTGGTGCTGTGTCCTGTGCTCTGTCCTGCTAAGTCCATTGGTGCTGTGTCCTGCTAAGTCCATTGGTACTGCAATATAACTACGTTCACTGTTCCTGCAGTATAGAAGTCCATTGGTACTGCAATATAACTACGTTCACTGTTCCTGCA
This sequence comes from Mixophyes fleayi, assembly GCF_038048845.1. Lineage (NCBI taxonomy): Eukaryota > Metazoa > Chordata > Amphibia > Anura > Limnodynastidae > Mixophyes > Mixophyes fleayi. Next base: position 97,954,068 of record NC_134408.1, on the reverse strand, counting down.
GTATATAAGTCCATTGGTACTGCAATATAACTACGTTCACTGTTCCTGCAGTATATAAGTCCATTGGTACTGCAATATAACTACGTTCACTGTTCCTGCAGTATATAAGTCCATTGGTACTGCAATATAACTACGTTCACTGTTCCTGCAGTATATAAGTCCATTGGTACTGCAATATAACTACGTTCACTGTTCCTGCAGTATATAAGTCCATTGGTACTGCTGTATAATGGAGTACAAAAATTTGGAGGATAAAGTAGGGAAAGATCAAGAACCACTTCCTCCTAATGCTGAAGCTGCTGCCACTAGTCATGACATAGACGATGAAATGCCATCAACGTCGTCTGCCAAGGGCGATGCCCAATGTCATATTAGAGGGCATGTAAAATCCAAAAAGCCAAAGGTCACTAAAATGATCAAAAAAAAAGAAATTAAAATCATCTGAGGAGAAACGTAAACTTGCCAATATGCCATTTACGACACGGAGTGGCAAGGAACGGCTTAGGCCCTGGCCTGTGTTCATGACTAGTGGTTCAGCTTCACACAGCGATCTAAGCCCTCCTAGACCCCCCCTCTAAAAAATTTAAGAGAGTCAAGCTGTCATCAACAACACAGCAAACAACTCTGCCTTCTAAAGAGATGGCATCACAAATCCCCAAAGCGAGTCGAAGGGTGTTGGTGGTTGCGAAGCCTGACTTTACCATCATTGTACAGGAAGAGGTGGCTCCTTCCACCATTTGCAGCACGCCCTCTGCATATGCTGGAAGGATCACCCACAGTGCAGTTACAGATTTGGATAATGAAGGTGTCAATGTTGTACACCGGGAGGAGGATATTGATGTAGCTGGCGCTGAGGAGGAACTTGACGAGGAGGATGCTGATGTGGTTATCTTAAATGAGGCAACAGGGGGGGAAACAGTTGTTGTCCATGGGGCGAAAAAGCCCATCGTCATGCCTGGGCAGAAGACCAAAAAATCCACCTCTTCGGTCTGGAATTATTTCTATCCCAATCCGGACAACAATCGTATTGCCATATGTAGTTTATGTAAAGCTGCAATAAGCAGGGGTAAGGATCTTGGCCACCTAGGGACATCCTCCCCTCTACGTCACCTGAAGACCCTTCATAATTCAGTGTTTAGTTCAGGAACTGTGGCTAGGACCGTCAGCAGTCCAGGGACACCTAAATCCCTTGGTCCAGTTGTATCCACACCAGCAACACCCTCCTCGTCAATTTCCTCCACGATCTCGATCAGAGATAGTCCTGCAGGCCATGTCACCGGCATGACTGAGTCCTCTTCAATCCGGGATTCTTCCGGAGGATCCTGTAGCTCTACGCCTACTACTGCCACTGCTGCTGTTGCTGCTCGGAGTCGGTCATCTTCCCAAAGGAGAAGTCGTAAGACCGCTACGTGTTTCACAAAGCAATTGACCGTACAACAGTCGTTTGCCATGACCACAAAGTACAACAGTAGTCAGCCTATGGCAAAGCGGATAACTGCGGCCTTGACAGCTATGTTGGTGTTAGACGTGCGTCCGGTGTCCGCCATCAGTGGAGTGGGATTTAGACGGTTGATGGAGGTATTGTGCCCCCGGTACCAAATCCCGTCTAAATTCCACTTCACTAGGCTAACGATACCCGGGATGTACAGAGAAGTACGAAAAAGTGTCCTCAGTGCTCTGAAAAATGCGAATGTACCCACTGTCCACTTAACCACGCACATGTGGACAAGTGGTTCAGGGCAAACTAAGGACTATATGACTGTGAAAGCCCACTGGGTAGATGCATCGCCTTCCGCAGCAACAGCAGCAGCAGTAGCAGCATCTCCGAAACGCCTGCTCGTTCCAAGGCAGGCAACATTGTGTATCATCGGCTTCAGTAAGAGGCACAATGCTGACAACCTCTTAGAGAAACTGAGGGAAATCATCTCGCAGTGGCTTACCCCACTTACACTCTCCTGGGGATTTGTGGTGTCGGACAACGCCAGTAACATTGTGCGGGCATTACATATGGGCAATTTCCAGCACGTGCCATGTTTTGCCCACACAATAAATTTGGTGGTGCAGCAGGGGTGTGCAGGATATGCTTGCGGTGGCCTGCAAAATTGCGGGACACTTTCGGGATTCTGCCACTGCCTACCGAAGACTAGAGCAGCATCAAAAACGCCTGAACCTGCCCTGCCATCACCTCAAGCAAGAGGTTGTGACGCGCTGGAACTTCACCCTCTATATGCTGCAGAGGATGGAGGAGCAGCAAAAGGCAGCAAAAGGCCATTCAAGCCTACACAGCCACCTATGACATAGGCAAAGGAGTGGGGATGTGCCTGAGTCGAGCGCAGTGGAGACTGATTTCCATGTTGTGCAAGGTTCTTCAGCCGTTTGAACTTGCCACACGAGAAGTCAGTTCCGACACTGCCAGCTTGAGTCAGGTGACACATTAGAACCCAAAACCTTAAGGTAATCAGAACCCAAAACACCAAAAGTGGCCGGTGCACATCCCTAGATATTACATATGTATTGAACTGAATAGTACATTAAGTTCAGGAGAGAGTTAACATCGGCTGAGCTTTAAAATAGCATCAGCCTGCCATTGGCTTAATCAAAGGCACCTCCTAGCAAATTCAGTGAATCACAGGAACATATCAGTCAATTTTAAGGAATCTACAGATTTATTGCAAGCATGACCTCTTGTGAGGAATTGAAACATACTCCTAATGCCACAACCTAAATCTCATAATTGTAGCTACAATTGCTGGCTTAGAGCACCCACTACCATTTATGAGTTGTTTAATTCCGTGTCAATTCACTTGGGCCTTGGAAAAAGGTCAGATCATTAGTTTATCATCAGTTGTAAGAAAAGTCTAACATATAATTCTGCTAATGAATATCTCGACCATAGGGTATGTTTCCCACTACTTAATTAAGTCCTCCTCATGCATCATTAAACTTAAAATGAAGAACTTGCTTCGAACATTTGTTAACTCCACCTTAATGTATTTATTAATCAGTTTGAATATGTGAAAAAATTGGGTTTTCTTCCTAAGTAAACATTTTATCCTTCTCAACCATAATTGGCTAATGTATGTATAGAGTGTCGGATGGGAAGCCGGGGTATTTCCCCAGTGGGCCAAGATGTCTGATGGCTCCATCCTCTTCATTGGTGGGGCGGAGTAGGGTACTAAAAAAACAAACAAACAAAAAAAACTTACCTGATCGCAGCACCGACGTCCCTTCTCCGTTCGCACTGAATGCTGGGAGTGACATCTTCACACCACACATATTCAGTGAGAAGCAATGCAGAGAGGAGCCAGCAAGCAAGCAAGAAGTCAGCAGAGAACAAGAGAAGAAAAGAGAAGAAAGAAGCCAATAAAGGTAAGTAAGGGAACGGAGGCATGGGGTAAGGGAGCATAATGGCACAGAGTGATGATAGGGGGAGCAGAATGGCACAGAGTGATGAAGGGGGGGGTGCAAAATAGCACAGAGTGATGAAGGGAGGGAGCAGAATGGCACATAGTGATGAAGGGAGAGCAGAATGGCACAGAGTGATGAAGGGAGGATCAGAATAGCATAGAATGATGAAGGGGAGCAGAATGACACAGAGTGAGGGAGGAGGAAGCAAAAGCAGCATGGCACAGGTTGATGAAGGGGGGACAAAGGCAGTATGGCAGAAGGTGCTGAAGGGGGGCCAGGAGAAGGGGGAATACAAACAGCATGGCACAGTGTGAGGAAGGGGAGCCAGGAGAAGCGGGAAGCAAAAGCAGCATGGCACAGTGTGAGGAAGGGGAGCCAGGAGAAGCAGGAAGAAAAAGCAGCATGACACAGTGTGAGGAAGGTGGGCCAGGAGAAGAGGGGAGCAAAAGCAGCAGGGCACAGTGTGAGGAAGGGCGCTTAAGTGAAGGGAAGAGCAAAAGCAGCATGGAGGTGCAGTGTGATCATAAGGGGGCACAGCATGGTGATGAACGGGCACAGTAATGTGTGTGTGATGGCACAGGTGGCTTGTGCCAATGTAATGTGTGTAATGGTACAGGGGTATTGTAGCAATGCAGTGTGTGTGTGTGTGTGTGTGTGTGTGTGTGTGTGTGATGGCACAGGAGGATTGTGGAAATGTAGTGTGTATGTTTGAGTGTGTGTGATGGCACAGGGGCTTGTGGAAATGTAGTGTGTGTGTGTGTGTGTGTGTGTGTGAGGTAGGTGGTGGCTAATTAATGGGTGCTATTTTGTTTGTGGGGTGATGGTGGGGCAATTTAATTTAACAGTGGGGACTATTATTTAAGATGGGGTAGTTGGGAGCTATTAACTGAATGTGGGGATGAGTTTAGGGAGAATGAGGTCTATTTATTAAATGTGAATATGAATTATTTAATGGCAGTGACGGTTGCAGGAAATAGGTATATTTATTAAATGTAAATACTATTAATTTATTGCTGGGGCTGTTTGGAGGGAGGAAAATAGGTTTATTTATTTATTTATTAAATGTGGATACTATTATTTTAATGTTGGGGCTAGAGGAAGGTCTAATTATTAATCATGGGTGTAACTGACTTAACGCTGGGGCTGGTTGGAATTTTCTAATTCTACCCATTTTTTTTTCCAAATAGGACCCCCCAACATTCCAGGATCCAGACAAGCCGCAACTAAAGAAACCAGCAGCCACAGGTGGTGAAAGTAGCAAGAACAGGTTGGAGAGAGCAGGATATTTTGTCAAATGTTATGATTCTATTGGGACAATCTCGATTTTTGGTGACTGCCCCTTAGATTGGGCAGGTCAAGACTGTGTACTCTTTATATACACACTGCATTCTTTATATACTACACTATGGTGCTAGCTGTGTTTGTGGGCTTACCACACTCCCTCTAGTGGTTTGGTTTTGCCTCTCTAGTGACTGGCCACACCCCCTCTGGAGGGCCTCTACCTTTGTATTCCCCCTGTGGGTCCTTCATACCCCAGTCAGGCACTGTATGTATAGATATCAAATATGTTGTGTTTGCCATTCTATTTTTTAACGTGACTTGCTATGGTTAGTTGTGTAGTGGTTCTTAAATTACAAGCTGGGACTCAGTTGTGAGGTTTGCCATCATGTTAGGTGAGGCCACATTTGGTTGAGGCCTCAATTAATTTGACATAACCAGCCTAAGCAGGAAAGGAACTAATTGATTTTATGAATGAAATTATTAAGTAAATAGATATAATTATACTATATTTACATCTATTTTAAATATATTATTTGAAATAAATAGATTAAAATGCTAAAATGTAGCAAAAACATTTTACACTTTGCACAATGAAGGACTTGTGGTGTCTGCCAGATCTACTAACCATATCTTGATTCATTTGGTTTCTGTGTTTGCACACCATATAATAATAGCCACCTACATTTTCCCCACCAGCAAATTCAATTGTTATTCCACTACTTTATGCATTATGTGCTCCCCACACCTCTTAGATTGTAAGCTCATTTGGGCAGGGCTATCTTTACCTTCTGTTTCATGTCATTGTATGTAATTTGTTTGCATCATTGTATGATCACCTCAATGTACAGTATTGCATTATATGTCAGCACTTTATAAATAAAAATATAAAAATAATGTAGTCTCTAAGAAAAATAAAATCTGTTTTACAGTTCTGCTCAGGAAAACTGTTTCTTGTAGTACTACCTATACAATCCCCATGACCCTGGACAATTTTTCCAAGTTGGAGCATAATTAGCACTTGCTTGGGTATCTCTACGGTAATATAAGGAGCGATATTCTAGAATCTGAGACAGACTTATATAAACTTTTGTTTTGTGGTTTGATCAATTTCTCAATAATTACTTATTACCCTGATTTAGTACCAGTTAACATCATCCTTCAATCGAAGGGGGGCATCCAGGCTTTTTTTTATTCCACAACAATATTACACTTTGGAAATTGGTGATATTACTGTTTCAGAATCTTATATGTGCAAAGTTTGTTATGAAGTTACTGTATTTTCTCACTTGTGACTGCAGCTTAGATAAGTTATGTTGATTTATTTCATACACAACTTTGTTTTTATGTGATGTAAATGCACTGATAATAAAATTGCAATATTACAGATCTGCATGGGGGTATTGTACAATTTTCTAGGAATGTATACAGTGAGTAGGGCAGAGCCTACAATGTGCTGAAACTGGGCCACTAGTTCACTAACTCGGAAGGCCCCAAAATAAGCTAATGAAAATGCAGTACTGAACAATATTGCTTCATAATCGTTGTCAGCAACCTGAACTAGCGCTTGCATCAGTTGGCGAAACATCTCCATATCTATGGGACGTCTGCTATCCTCCTCACTGGGTTGCATCCTCTCCATCCTCTAAGGGTTTAGCAATCAAGAAACTCTTTGTGAGATCAGTCTTACCTAGCATATGCAACATAAAGTATGTACCAGCTAACAAAACAGCAACTGATGATTTGGTAGCTCCTTCACAAAATTTTGCTCACATGAATGTCAACATGTAGGCTCTTTGACCTACTTCATCATTTCCCCTAGACTTTAGGAAATTGACCCATTGACACAGGCTGCTTGATATGCTTTCCTGGTGTGTGGGGTCAAGGAAGTCTCTGCCAATCCTTGTAGGCCGGCTCCATGGTCTGCCAAGCATAAAGCACACAAAGGTTACTTGTAAGCTGAGCATCAGGAGCTAGCTAACGAAAACATTGACACCGGGATAGTGCGCCAGATAACTTGTTGTCAATGCCCGAGACATGGAGGGCCTGAAAGGAAATGTCGTGTTCCAAACAATGTATTACTAGGTGTCTAAGTAGATTTATCGCTTGTGAGGAGGATGCACCCTGTTTATTTGTGCACTGTACCACTCCCAGGTTGTCGCACCAGCATACAATATTCTGACCGTGGAGATGTGGAGCCCATAGATCTACTGCCACAATGATGGGGAATAGCTCCAGGACCAATAGGCTTGGTACTAGACCACTGCTGAACCATGCCTCGGGCCATCTGGACACACACCAGGCTCGATGGAAGTAAGCTCTGAACCCGCAGGACCCCTAAAGCAACCGTATGTCAGGGGCAAATCTGGGGGGGGGGCAATTGGGGCGACCGCCCCAACACACTGCCAACTCCTGTTTTGACTCTTCTCTCTAAGAACTTTATTTAAAGGGAGAGATGGTTAAATAATTTATGCAAATTTTCCCTGATGAAGTCTTTATAAGAATAGAACATGTAGGGAATTACATGTAGAAGTCCACAACTGGAGAGGATACAAGAACTTACACTTTATACTTGGCGCTATAATATTGTGTGTTGCTTGATTGTAACATATTTTATGCATTATGATGGCTTGCTGTAAATCCTGCTATATTTTGCAATTAAATATCTTTGTGCTTTGAAACCACAACAATCGCATTGGACAATGTTTTATTGGAAAGCTTGTCTAGCACATGGGTGCTAGACAAGCGTTAGAGATGGTCGATAAGTAGGCCCGATAGGGTCTCTGTTTGTGAGTAGAGAAGTGTAAGATAAGTATATAGTAAAATTATGTATGTATTGGCATACAGTAAAGGCAAGTATACAAGGGTATACTGTGATCAGTGAGTCAAGATGACCGATGAATGTGTAAAACCTTTTTCCCTAAATGGTTGGTAATATTTATCAAGAGGTACTGAATAAGGGTAGTGATAAAAAATATTTGTGAAAAATGAGAATTAAGCTGACTGTTTTAAACTGTGGCAATAGTAAAGGGAGCAGGTAGCAGAATAGCGTGCGTAGCGGAAAATGGCGTTGCTGAGCGTAGAGAAGCGTGCACAAAGCAGGAAAGTATAAAAGCGAATAAAATGTAAAAAAAACTAAAATAGCAAATGTAACTGACATATATGTAACTGATGTATTAAGTGTGTAACTATTCAGATTTAAAGCTAAGTAACTTAAATGTATATTTTTGTGTGTTTTGTGTATGGTGTGTGTGTGTGATGGAATTTATGGAAAAAACCCTGCATTAGAAAAAAAGTCCAGTCTTTCAAACAGTCAGAAGAAACTAATGTTTTTATTCCATTCATAAAGTGCAGCCAGGGAAAAGAATAAAATAAATTTGTTGTATCCATGTAATGACTTAGATTCAGAAATCCTAGGAGAAAAAAAAAAAATCAGGTTTCACATGTCTCTGCTATTCAGTGGGTGAGAAATATCCATTGTGTCAAGACAAATGGTCTTAGTTAATTGACCCTGACTGCAATGAGGCTATATAGCCTTAGAACAATACACAAAAGACTGGAGATAGCAGTTGCTAAGGAGATTTTCTGCATAAGAAATGGTCACCAAGAAATGAAAGCAGACTGAGAGGTTTTTGTATTGTTTGTTTTGTTTTTGTTTTTTTGTTTGTTTGCTTTCTGTTGCCTTGTGTTTGTTTTCCTGTCGCTGGTCGATGATAAGGATTGAAAGTAAAGAAATGAAAATGTTTGTTTTTCTTTGCTATTTGATACTAACTTTGTTTTGTTCTTCTCTTCTGTAGATAAGGACAGCCAAAGAAATATGTATTTAGTAATTAAGGGGATTGCAGGAGATGTACAAAGATTACTCTTGAAAGACAAATTAACAATGGGTCATTGTAACACTCTTTCTTCTAATTGCAGTGGCTCATGATAATTTATTTGGCATTCATTATTTAAAATGAAGTGTACATATACGTTGCATCTAATGCTGTTTTTATGTATTCCAGGTAGACACACATGGGAGATACAGAGTATGCATCACAAAAGGTTAATTTTGCACTTCTCTATTATAGTCACAAGTCTATCGCAAGGTATATAGTTATTGTGATCAGAAGATACTTGTCATGAACTTACCTGTTCCCTGCTCCACTGCTCCGTCGGCGATGTCTGCAGCCATCTTCTCTGGCGGGTCTGCACTTCTCCTGTTCGCGTCCCCGCACATCCGGGTCTTCTCAGCGGCAGGTCAGGTGACTCCTGGGCAGGGAATTCAAAACCTATATCTTCCCTGCTCTGATACACTATCTGTGTCAGAGCAATGTGTTTCCTGTTTCTGGCTTCCTCTCCCTGTGTATCTTATTCCTGTGTTCCTGCTTCCTGTATGTTCCTGCATTCTCCCAGACTCCTGTGTACCGACCTGGCTGCATCCTGACTATCTTTTGGCTTATCCCTGGCACCGTGTATTGGACTGATTCCTGTGTACCGACTCTGCAGTGTTTCTGGCTATTCTCTGGACTCCTCCCTGGCACCGCATATTGGATCATCTCCTGTGTACCGACCCGGCTGTGTACCTGACTACCCTTGGACTCATCTCCAAATACTACGCATACGACAGATACCGTGCACCGAACCAGCTTCCGTTCCAGACCACCAGACCCTGGATTTCACGGTTAGTGTGCTTAATTACTTGTACCACCCTGTCATATTTTCCGCTGTCTATCCATCACATAGTACCTTTTCCTTACGTCAGTAGGCTAACCTGGGGGCAGCGACCTGCGGTTCTTCGGCAGCAAAACCCATCCTACCTTGCGGTGGTTCTTGGTGAAGACTGGGAGGCCGTTAGACTCCGCGCCCTAGGTAAGCCTGTGAAAATACTGACTAAGGTACCTGAACCGTAACAGTTTGCTCTGACCCCCTATCTATCTGATGGATGCATCGGGGAATCCCTCCACTAGGGAATTACTGGATCACTTAGCTGTTCGGGTTGAAGATCAGGGGAAAAATCAAGAACAATTACTATAGTTTCTGCAGAATCTGTCTAACCGTTTGGACACACTCCAGAGTACGGTCTCAGCTCAAGCAGCTCAGGTGGCTGCTCCCACTCCTCCGTCTGTTCCAGCTCCGCAACCTATTCTCTCTTAGAGTAGTGCTGCCGCTATTGTCCCAGCCATGTCTCAACTCCGCATTCCTAACCCACCTAAATTCCATGGGGATCCCAAGGAATGTCGAGGTTTCTTAAACCAGTGTGCCATTCAGTTCGAACTGCAGCCCGGAAATTTTACAACAGAGAAGACTAAAGTGGCATACATAATTTCCTTGCTGTCTGGTCAAGCCCTTGCCTGGGCATCTCCTCTATGGGAACATGATGATCCTATACTTCATAATTGTACCACCTTCCTGGAAACCTTCAGACGCATCTTCGATGTACCAGGACGTGTCTCTAGCGCAGCTTCAGGTCTTTTCCGTCTGCGCCAAGGTTCTCTTACTTTAGGTCAGTACGCCCTTCAATTGCGCACCATGGCGGCCGAGCTACGTTGGAATAACGAAGCCCCTGTGGCCACATTTTGGCAAGTCTTGTCCGACCGCATTAAGGACGAGTTAGCGGGTCGTGAACTACCTACTTCCCTGGATGAATTGATCAAGAGAGGGAGAGTTCCCGTCGATCTACCTTCCGTTTGGCTCCCCGGTTCCAGAGCCCGGTGATACCTGAGGAAGAGCCTATGCAGTTAGGAAGAGCGCGCTTATCTCAGGAGGAAAGGGAGAGGTGATTCAAGAATCATTTATGCCTCTATTGCGGGGAACCCGGTCATGTTTTGAGCCTTTGTGGGAAGCAACCGGGAAAGGACCGGACCTAACTGACGTTGGAGAGGCTAAGTTAGGAATGTCTATTTCCTCTCCTGTGGATTCTAGCTTTTCCATTCAAGTCCTTCTGCAATTTATTGACAAGCAACTATCTTTTCCAGCACTCATCGACTCCGGGGCAGCAGGGAATTTTATATGAGCTAACATCGTAGAAAGGTTGTCGTTACCCATGCTACCATTGGATCCGCCTATCGCCATCACAGCTATTGATGGTAGTCGTATTACTGGAGGATCCATAAAGAAGAGAACTGTTAACCTTTCCTTACGCATCGGAGCCCTACATACAGAGGAGATTTCCTTTTTAGTTATCCCTGAGGCTATTAATTCTCTGATTCTAGGACTTCCTTGGCTCAGACTTCACTCTCCTACCTTAGATTGGCAGAAACCTGAAGTTCTTGCATGGGGCCCAGGTTGCCATTCCCGTTGTCTTCCCAAGATTCACAGGCCTAATACTGCTTGTTCACCCTCTCTTACTACATCCTCTGGTATTCCTTCTCAGTACCATTCCTTTTCTGAAGTATTTTGTGAAAAGGAGGCTTCTAAGTTACCTCTCCATAGACCTTGGGATTGTGCCATTGAGTTGTTGCCGGACAAGATTCCACCTAGAGGACGTGTTTTTCCATTGTCTTTACCCGAATCTGATGCCATGTCTCTATATATCAAGGAGAATTTAAATAGAGGTTTTATCCGGAAATCCTCCTCGCCAGCAGGGGCTGGTTTCTTTTTTGTAAAAAAGAAGGACGGCAGGTTACGTCCTTGTATAGATTATCGTGGCCTCAATGCTATGACTAAGAAGAACAGGTACCCCTTGCAGTTAATCTCAGAACTCTTTGATAGAATCAAACGAGTTTCAATATTTTCTAAACTAGACCTGAGAGGTGCCTACAACTTAATCCGTATCAAGCAAGGGGATGAATGGAAAACTGCGTTCAATACTCACAATGGGCATTTCGAGTATCTTGTTATGTCATTTGGACTTTGCAACGCCCCTGCAGTTTTTCAAAATTTCATCAATGAGATTTTTCAGGACTTCTTATATCAATTTGTTGTGAGTTATCTGGATGATATCCTGATATTTTCCCCTGACATGGTTACTTATCGCCATCATGTTTCCCTGGTGCTTCAACGCCTTCGTTTACAACATCTATTTTGGAATTTGGACAAGTGCGTCTTTGAGAAAACTTATCTTCCTTTTCTTGGCCACGTGGTTTCTGGCTCTGGATTACTCATGGATCCTGAGAAGTTAAAGGCAATTTCTGAATGGCCCCAGCCGGTAGGACTCAAGGCCATCCAGCGTTTTGTTGGGTTCTCCAATTATTATTGACACTTCATCAAAGGTTTCTCTTCTGTAATTGCACCCATTACCTCTTTGACTAGGAAGTCCGCCAACACTAAACCCTGGCCACTGGAGGCCGTGGAAGCCTTCGCGTTTCTAAAAAAAGCCTTCATCTCGGCTTCTATTCTTCATCAACCAGACCCTACCTTCTCTTTCTTCCTCGAGGTCGATGCATCCTCTACCAGAGTTGGAGCTATTTTGTCTCAGAAAGATTCAGCTGGGAAATTTTCCCCCTGTGGCTTCTTTTCTCGTAAACTTTCGGCCACCGAAAAAAACTACGGCATAGGAGATGGGGAACTCCTTGCCATTAAGTTAGCCTTGGAAGCTTGGAGACATCATTTGGAAGGAGCCAGGTTTCCTATTACAATTTTTACAGATCACAAGAACCTGTTGTATTTACAAACTGCATCTTGCCTCAATCCTCGCCAGGCCAGATGGTCCCTGTTTTTCTCCCGCTTCGATATGATCATTACCTTCAGACCAGGATCCAAGAACAAGAAGGCGGATGCTCTCTCCTGTTCCTTCGACTCCATGGATACAGGAGAGGAGGGTTCTAGACCCATCCTAGATCCAGAATGTATTTTGGCTACCACTCCTACTCGTTTAATTATTTCTCGTGGAAAGACCTTGGTTCCTCCGCATCTCCAATCCAAACTTCTCAAGTGGGCTCATGCCTCCCGATTTTCTGGTCATGCCGGTATAAAGAAAACCTTGGAATTCATTTCCCGTAATTATTGGTGGCCATCTATCCACTCGGACGTTCGAGACTTTGTGACGGAATGTTCCACCTGTGCTCAGAACAAGGTTCCTCGTCAAGCTCCCTATGGTCTGCTGCAAACTCTACCCATTCCAGATCGACCTTGGAGTCATCTTTCTATGGATTTTATCACAGATTTACCCTCTTCCAGAGGTTTCTCCGTGGTGTGGGTAGTCACTGATCGCCTTTCTCGGGCTGCTCATTTTGTGGCATTAAAAGGTCTCCCTTCCGCTCCTGTTCTGGCCCAACTTTTCATCAGAGAGATTTTCCGCCTCCATGGTTGTCCTGATGTTATTGTCTCTGATCGTGGAACTCAGTTCGTGGCTAGATTTTGGAGGGCTTTTTCTCGTGTCTGCGGAATTAAGTTGAATTTTTCTTCTGCATACCATCCTCAAAGTAATGGTCTCACTGAAAGGACTAATCAAGAACTGGAGAAATTCCTCAGATGTTTCATTTCAGCTAAACATGACGATTGGGTCGATTTGTTACCTTGGGCAGAATTCGCTCACAACAATCATTCACATGACTCCACCTCTGCATCTCCATTTTTTGCTCTCCAAGGATTTCATCCTAAAGTTCCACCCTTCAATGATCTACCTGCTTCTGGAGTTCCTGCAGTTGATTCCCTTTTATTGGACTTCTCGGCTAAGTGGGATCTAATTAAACGCAAATTGCTTCACACCTCTGCCGTCAGTAAGAAAACATTTGACAAAAGAAGGAGACCATCTCCATTACTTGCTCCTGGTGACAAAGTATGGTTGTCTACGAAGAATCTTCGCTTGCTGATTCCCTCTAGGAAATTCGCTCCACGATTTATTGGTCCCTTCAAGATCATAGAGGTCGTCAATCCAGTGGCCTTTAGATTAAAATTACCTCCTACCTTAAGGATTCCCAATGTGTTTCACATTTCCCTTCTCAAGCCACTTGTTATTAACACGTTTTTCTCTTCGAAAAAACCTCCTGCTGCTATTTCTGCGCTAGATCAGGAATTTGAGGTCAAGGAAATTCTAAACTCTCGTATCTCCAGAGGTTCCTTACAGTTCCTGGTTGATTGGGAAGGCAACGGTCCTGAGGAGCGTTCCTGGATTCCTGCATGAGACCTTCCGAAGTTATTGAGGAGTTTCCATGCCAAGTTCCCTCATAAACCTTATAGGCTGTCCGGAGGCCATCCCTGAAGGGGGAAATACTTTCATGAACTTACCTGTTCCCCACTCCGCTGCTCCGTTGGCGATGTCTGCAGCCGTCTTCTCCGGTGGGTCTGCACTTCTCCTGTTCGCGTCCCCGCACTTCCGGATTTTCTCAGTGGCAGGTCAGGTGACTCCTGGGCAGGGAATTCAAAACCTATATCTTCCCTGCTCTGACACACTATCTGTGTCAGAGCAATGTGTTTCCTGTTTCTGGCTCCCTCTCTCTGTGTACCTGATTCCTGTGTTCCTGCTTCCTGTGTGTTCCTGCATTCTCCCAGACTCCTGTGTACCGACCTGGCACCGCATATTGGATCATCTCCTGAGTACCGACCCGGCTGTGTACCTGACTACCCTTGGACTCATCTCCAAATACTACGCATACGACAGATACCGTGCACCGAACCAGCTTCCGTTCCAGATCACCAGACCCTGGATTTCACGGTTAGTGTGCTTAATTACTTGTACCACCCTGTCATATTTTCCGCTGTCTATCCATCACATAGTACCTTTTCCTTACGTCAGTAGGCTAACCTGGGGGCAGCGACCTGCGGTTCTTCGGCAGCAAAACCCATCCTACCTTGCGGTGGTTCTTGGTGAAGACTGGGAGGCCGTTAGACTCCGCGCCCTAGGTAAGCCTGCGAAAATACTGACTAAGGTACCTGAACCGTAACAATACTGGGCTCCTTACGAGCTAATGATGGACGACACTGGATTGGATGGGTGATGTAACTCCCTGTTAAATTTAATAAGAATGGGGGAGGGGTTATAGATTAGTTAAGTGTCAAGGGGATTAGTGGAATAGTTGAGAGCCAATTCCCCATAGTATCCAATCCAGCTGTCATCTTGCTGTAAGATCTCATCCTTTTCTCCTTTTCTGTCTGTCTGCAAATCCTTTTGTTACTATTATTCTTTGCTGCCCTATTTCTCATTCTTTACATCTCTGTTAGTATCTCATTCTTTTCTTATAAAGAGATACAAAATATGTAGACATTGTCTCACCCATGGGGCTATGACTGTTTTGACAACGGACAGATATAGAGGTACACACACTACACTGACATAGTTATGAAAGTAGCTAAGGGTTTGTTTTTATACTTATAGAAACTGTTGATTTTAATCGGGAATTTTGTAGTGGATATATGATTTGTTTTATAGATTGCATGAGGTATCTGCCCTCCTAAGTTCTGCCTAAACTAAATATATCTCCTGAACAAAGTGTAAAAAGTGTGCCATTAGATGTACAAAGGGTGGAAGGAAGGAGACAGGAGACTAGTTGAAGGTGAATTAGGCACACATACAGATATGTATGACTGTGTGGAACATTTGCTTAAGATTTTTGCCAGATCTGACATAAGTGAAACCCTTTAGAAAATGTAACATTTTCAAGTTTTATCTTTTTCATAGTTAGACATGTACTGGATATTGTTATAATTGGTGAAGGTGCTATAAAAATTTACCTCTTTGCCCTCCTCACTTAGCCAGGTAGCTGAACTTGTGGGATCGAAAATGGCATGTGAGTTGGAAGATAGTAAATCAATTGATATACATTGGGTTTCAGTATTTTCCTAGGATAGAGAGCAACGTTGAGACGGCAGAGGAACTTTTATGACAATAGCAGTACATGAGTAGAACACTCACATTATATGAAGGACTTGTGACAATGACACAGTTACCAACTGAAGTAGCTGTTATTTAGGTTAAAGCTTACACACATGACTGTACATGACTTTAATAACAGAGCGGACATAGCTGCAAGTGGGAAGCAGGTTTAAACATGACAACCGACGAATCAATGTTTTTTTTTTGTTTTAAATTGTAAACACACATGAATTAGTTAATATATTAAATTTGTGTCACCTGAAGAAAAAGCAGTCTGGAAGGTGAAGGGATGTGGTCAGGAGTCCTCTGGACCCTGGAGAGATGGATAAGGTAGGCCTGTGGCTCCCAGGCCTAGCTGAAGCAGCACATGGTCTGACTCAGCTGGGTAAAGAAGGTATGTGTAAGCTGGCAAGAGAATACTGGTATGGATCAGACGTTTCTTCTCAAGCTAGTAGGAAAGCAGTGTCCTGTCTTACTTGAGTGAGAGAAAATGTCAGGAAGACAATACCAATAGAGCCATCCAATACCCCTCCTACAAATGGAATTTCTCCAGGTAAAACAAATCAACTTCATCCAATTACCACCTTGCAGGATTCTCAAGTATGTACTGGTGTACTGATGAAATATATCTGGGTAAAGGTTTATCGAAATGTTTCTAATATTGCGGTGTCATATTCAAGATTTTTGTTAGTAGATATGGTAGCCCTAGAGTTATATAGAAGGTGATAGGGGTATTCATTCTTACTGGTAATAGCGTTTAGATAATGGGTATAATGTATGAACAGTGATAGTAAGTTACATACTTTTGATCAGCCACAAACCAGTGGGAATATAGAGTAAACGGTACTAACTAGAACAAATTGAATAGAATGATGTTTGAAATTAGATTGGAGTGGCCGGTAGCTTTGGCCACTAGTCCTCCCCACTATCAGAATCACTACTGAGTCACCGCTTAAACCTGTTACCTTTTGAAAATACTTTTTGACTGTCCCTGAGATGAGTTTATAATGGAGAGACTGTTAAAGAAAAGCAAATAGTGAGACAGCAGCAAAGGATGTTCAAAACACTGTCTCCTGATACATTACACTGACTGTTATGATGTTGGACTGGGAGAGTGTGTTGTGGACTGTGATTTCCTACGTTCAAGTTGTTTGACAGACAGGTACCAAGTGTTGACAACCAGCATCACATCCCTAGGAGTAGCAGAGAGACACTTGTACCCATTCCATGCACTGCAGAGGAGTCAACACCCGGAGAAGGTTCCAATCACACTCGTGAATCTGTTCGGGGAGACCTAAGATCGCAGTTAACAACACCTGAGCCAAGGACTTTGCAAAGACTGTTATTCAGCATGGAGCAGCAGTTTTTCCTGTTTTTCGCTGTCCAGTGTTTCTCTCATCTCATTCTCTTTTCAGGACAGTCAGATCTTTCAATTGTGAGCAGGTGACAGAGGATGGTTCAAATAGTGATATTTAAGAGTTGGGGATGAAGGAGAAATTGTTAGCGCAATTGGTCCAGCCAATTAAGCTATTCAATTCATGGGTAAAAGAAAAATTTGCTAACTTTGGAGCTATTAGACAGTGTGAGGGGCTATTGTGTGAGATATTGTGTCTGTAAGTACTTTGACCCCATAGTTGAAGAGAGGTGCATCCAGCGATTCCAGTCCAGTAATAATTCGGACTTGAGTGGACATCCTTAAGAATGATTATCATTCCTGGGTAAGGTTTTAGACCAAACTGAGCGCTAGGTGTGCTCTCACGTGCCTCAGAGATTATATCAAGTAGGACTAATTCTCTCTCCACTAAATATTTCTGAGGTACCCGAATTATGGGGCGGGAGGCCAGTAGGGGAAAGGTAATACAGCTAGGTCCCTTAGTTTGAAGTCTCCCAATATTCGGCAGGCCGATCACCGTTACACATACTAAGAAACTTGAGTATTGGGAGACTGGGAAGAACGAACAGACAATAGCCCGCTCCACAAATGTTGATGAAAAACCCGTTGATATTATTAGAGTGTATTTATTAACACAGGTTGAAGAATGAAGGACATTGTTGATAGAAATTGGATGATGCTATTGGTGAACATGTGTTATTTAAATGTCATCTAAGCTAAAAGACAGATGACCATGTTAGGCATGAAGAACGTTAGTAGGATACTCTATATTATTGCTACATATTCTATCGTAACTCGTATCCTTCGAGATAATGTATTACATGTGTGGGTGAAGGGCATACAAAAGGTTATCTCCGAGCTCCAAAGGTATTTGTTCCATAGGAAAAGAAAATGATTTCTATGATTGTGACTCTCTTTTATGGTAACCTGACTGATATCCACAGACAATGTGGTAATACGTAAAGGGGGACAAACATCACAGAAAAATTAAATGTAATACTGAGATCCTGCAATAAAATTTTTAGGGTGAGAGTGTTAGGTGTACTCTCAAAGAGTGGAGCTGTCGAAGTCAAGTAATTGGATGAAGTAAACCAAATTGATAATATTATTAATAATATTGTTTTACCGTGCAATTGCGATTAATACGCCATGTGTTATGATGCAATTGCACAGGTTCATAACACACACATTTACATTTGCACTTACACTTGTAAATAATACACATTTATTAAGGTTCCAATCCACATTTATTTATTAGTAAAATGTATTAGATTGACTATTTATGCATAGATAATACTATAGTAAAAGATATTTATGGTTCAGATGTTTTAAAAGGTAAAGAGTTTTGTCGCACATTAAAACTTATTACACCAGCATTATCCCGGTCTGCACAGAGTAGTGATTGCATCTAGCGTAGCGATCGCAAGATACAAGCAATATGAGATTAATACTCAAAATTACTTTGTGTGAGGGTCAGTTTGAACTGGTTATTTAAAGTGAAAACACATGGACAATAGTTGGGGGAAGTTGCCCCTCACCCTTTGAAAGGATCAAATGAACTGACCAGCAGGCAACTGGAATATCATTAAGCCTGGACCAATGAAGACCTCACTAAGTGTTATCTGTATACATAGTGACATCATCAGTGTTTTTTCTATACTGAAGCTACATATAAGCATGCTGGCCATTGTTCTGCCTCACTTAGCCTGACTACAGACAACATGACCCTATCTTATCATGGGCCAGGTTGAAGAACTACTTAACATGTAATGTATTCGGTTTATGTTTATTCTGTCCTGTTTGATTATATTATTGTGCATTGCTTGATTGTAACGTCTTTTATGCATTATGATGGCTTGCTGTAAATCCTGCTATATTTTGCAATTAAATATCTTTGTGCTTTGGAACCACAACAATTGCATTGGACAATGTTTTAATGGTAAACAATAAAATGACTTTAATATACTGTACTCCATAAATAATGTATCAATACAATGATGAATATGAATGAGGGATTTAAATACTACACCTATTCAATTAGAAACACAAAAGGATTTATTGAATTTTTTTGCTTTTAAATTTCAATGAAGAAATACAGTCCCACCTGTTTCTAAAGGTTTTAATTTATTGTCAATCAGTAATGTTTTCATTGGACCAACCTATACACACACAGCTGAACCAGCATGAATAAACTACTACAAGTCACTGCCACCTCCAGTGCGATGAAGGTGGCAGTGTACGCTTCCTGCACCCTCCTCACTGAAGATGGTGCAGTGTGTTGAAAAAGGAACAGTGTGATGAGCGGGCAGCAGTGTGATTAAGATAGCACAGTGTAATGAAGGATCACAGTGTGATGAAGATGGTGTAGTGTGATGAAATGGGAGCAGTGTGATGAAGGGGGCACATTATGATGAAGAAGCACAGTATGTTGAAGATGGCACAGTGTGATGAAATGAGAGCAGTGTGATTAAGGGGGAGCAGTGTGATGATGTGGCAGACATATCTGTTATTTATTGCTCTTATTGTTGTGATTTTATAGCTATATAGTGTTTTACCAAAACTAAAGCACAGAATAACCTGACCGACTTGTATTCCAAAATACATTAATTTGTGAGACATGGTGTTGCAGTGCACAGGGCCTACAGGAGGCGGGACTGGATAGGAGAAAGAGGTCTGGAGAGGGGGAGGCCATGACCGGAGAGGGGGAGGGGTCCAGATTAATCTATATCTTATATATTAATCTCCTCTGATCTCGTCTGCCAAAGGTATGCAACTATGGGGTTGTGTGTAGCTTTTTGCAGAAAACCGTGCCCATGGGAATTACCCTGCATTTGAAATTGAATAAATCTAGCTTTGCCTTTATTTCCTGCAGGGGGAGCTTCCGAGAGGACTGGGACGAGACTGAAACTTGGCTACTTTATCTTCGGTCTAACGACAGCAACCAGCAACTGTGTCAATTTCAATACCCAAAAATGCAAGGCAGGGGGAGGGCCCTTCTGTCTTCTCCTGAGGTACTGGGACTCCTAGCACTTTAAAGAGAGCTTGGACTAACCTGATTGTAACCTCTCATGCTGACAAGTTGGCTGGACCTATAAAACAAAAATCATCCAGGTAATGAGTAATAACTTTGTGACCCATTCTGCCTTGACACACCAGTGCCGGAATGAGCTAAACTTCTAAAAAGGCACAAGAGACTGAAAAACCCATGGTTTTAAAACCGTCATTTTCATGTGGCCATTAGAAGTAACGTAATTTGTTCCTGGAAAGATTTGTGAAAGTCGCATTTTACATATGCCAGTCATTCGGCGATGGGGAAATAAGGGCTGTCTGTTAGATGGTAAGTCTATATTTTCAGATTGTCCCTCTTATAGTCTTCGCTATTGTAATGTTGCTGTAAGGTGTGTCGGGATCTTGAGAGCCAAGAAAATGACTACCACCACTGGATAGTGTTTCCCAGCGATTTTTTAATAGAGAAAGAGGATCAAGCATGCCCTGGGAGTAGTTATATACTATTCTTAGGAACCCTCCCAAGGACATCCTATTGGCTGGGATAACAAAAACACCACCAAAATTACACATATTTTCAAATACACACTACAAACACACATTATACATTCATACAATCAATGGTCAAAGTGGGGCTGTATACAGTGGTATGCCATACCACCACTTTTCCTACTGCCTTCATTGTAAAACTATCAAATTCCATTCACTTACATTCCCATTACAGTTTTCATACCACCACTTCTAAATTTCCACTTCATCCACTGCATACATCCACAACAATACAAATCACACCCACAATTAGATACACAAATGCATATTATTAACAAACATTAAAAAAAGAAAATAAACAGCCACACATTGATTACCCACTATAAACATATTACACTCACAAACGCTTACATCTTCTGTTATCTTCTCTTTTTCTCTCATATTGGGGGGAGGGCGAGTCAAAGTTTTTTCAGAAAAAAAACAATTAAAGGCCTCTTGGGAACACCACAAAACGATCACACTTTTAATGAGTCCTTGTTCTGGTGTTTCCAAGAAGTGAGTAAGCTGTGTGGGCCAATGACTCAATTCCAACTCTGCAGTTTTTAAAGCGCAGCTAGCATTCCTCCTAAATTCAGGATAGTGAGTGGACAGATATTGTTGCCTGAAACGGCAACAAAATTACACACATCTCTTACATAAGGCAACATATAAATTTAATTTACGATACCATATGCTGAAAAAAACCTTTTTTAATATTAGATTGATCACAAAGGGATACACATTGCAAGCAATGTTGCTATGGTATACTGAAGTAAAATTACAAGCATTTCATAAGTGTCAAAAGCTTTTATTGACAATTACATTAAGTTTATGCAAAGAGTCAATATTTGCAGTGTTGACCCTTCTTTTTGAAGACCTCTGCAATTCGCCCTGGCATGCTGCCAATCAACTTCTGGGCCACATACTGACTGATGGTCACCCATTCTTGCCTAATCAATGCTTGGATTTTTTCAGAATTTGTGGCTTTTTGTTTCTCCACCAGCCTCTTGAGGATTGACCACTAGTTCTCAATGGTCTGGGGAGTTTCCTGGCCATGGACCCAAACTTTTGATGTTTTAAACCCCAAACCACTTAGTTATCACTTTTGCCTTACGGCAAGGTAATCCATCATGCTGGAAAAGGCATTGTTTGTCACCAATCTGTTTGTGGATGTTTGGGAGAAGTTGCTCTTGGAGGATGTTTTGTTTTGGTACTATTCTTTATTCATGGCTGTGTTCTTACACAAGTGAGTGAGCCCACTCTCTTGGCTGGGAAGCAACTCCACACATGAATGGTCTCAGGAAGGTTTACTGTTGGCATGACACAGAACTTATGGTAGTTTTCTAGATACCCCAAACAACCTAAAGGGGATTAATCAGAGAAAATGACTTTACCCCAGTCCTCAGCAGTCCAATCCCTGTACCTTTTGCAAAATAGCAGTCTGTCCCTGATGTTTTTGCTGGAGAGAAGTGGCTTCTTTACTGGGCTTCTTGACACCAGGCCATCCTCCAAAAGACTTCTCCTCACACCCATCTGCTGCCACTCCTGAGCAAGCTCTGGACTGGTGGTGCCCCGATCCCACAGCTGAATAAAATTTAGGAGACGGTCCTGGCGCTTGCTGGACATTCTTGGAGGCCCTGAAGCCTTCTTCACAACTATTGAACCTCTCTCCTTGAAATTCTTGATGATCCGATAAATGGTTGATTTAGATGCAATTTTACTAGCAGCAATATCCTTGGCTGTGAAGCACTTTTTGTGCAAAGCAATGATGACTGCACATGTTTCCTCGCAGGTAACCATGGTTAACAGAGGAAGAACAATGATTTCAAGCACCACCCTCCTTTTAAAGTTTCCAGTCTGTTATTCTAATTCAATCAGCATGATAGAGTGATCTCCAGCCTTGTCCTCGTCAACACTCTCACCAGTGTTAACGAGAGATTCACATGCAGTGGAAATAAGTTTTTTTGGGATAAAGTTCATTGTCATGGCAGAGAAGGACTTTGAAATTAATTGCAATTCATCTAATCATTCTTCATGAAATTCTGGAGTATATGCAAATTGCCATCATAAAAACTGAGGCAGCAGACTTTGTGAAAAATAATATTTGTGTCATTCTCAAAACTTTTGGCCATGACTGTACAACTGCAACTTCCTAAGTGACATAACTTTCTCCCCTGACAGAAGGAACGAAAAAGGTTGTTTGCACTGGGTGCTTATATCTATGCCCTGCAATTTGCAGCTGCTGTGCAAGTAAAGAAAAAAACAATTTAATGCTTGACTGTACCAAGTACATATCCCCTGGTGCTTTTAGTAGTAGTAGATTCTTCTTAACGATGAGTTAAAGTGTTTTTCAGGGTAGGCAGAGAAGAAAATGTGTAGGACATGGGGAGAGCAGAAAGTAATTGTGCAGAAAGAAAAACATGCATGTGAAAAACATAACTGTGATATGATTTGCCTTATTAGAAGAAAGAGTGAGAACAGGTGAGGTTTAGAAACGTCTGGCCTTGGGGCTAGCACACATCAGTGGCTCATGGTACCATTGCGTCTCTCCACCAGCAGGATACTTTATATATATATATATATATATATATATATATATATATCTCACTGTGAGCTGGGAGGTGCCACACAGGCTGTATGCTGCATCCTCTTACACACTGGGGTAATTACAGAAATGCCAGGTGGGGCTGGGACAGAGGCATTAAAAAAACAAAAAATGTGTCAACAAATAATAAGATAATAAACAGACATACATTGAATTTTGTATGTAATTTAGAGGCAAATAGAAAATCTTTAAATGCATGCCTATCCATTTATCTGTCTATCTATCTACCTGAGGTGGTATTGTCCGTCACTCTTCTATGCAAGCAGCAAACCCCCAAGACACTATGTACAAAAGAGACAGCCCTACCGTTTGAGTTATGACAGCTATGCTAACTACTGTTTCTTTGCCACTGGCAATGTGGCAGCCTTCCTGCTGTTTAAAATCCATCCTGAGATGCAGTTAAAATGAGATACTGTACATGAACCGAACAGTGAGCGCTCTCACCCCATGAATTGAGCTGGCAGCTGCTCCCACATTATCTGCACTGCGGGATTGGAAGCCTGCGAATGAGGTCTGTGTGCAGAGTTATCAGTAGGTCAGTGCAGTCTGTCACAAGCACCATGAATCCAGAAAGTGGAATTATTCTCACAACGGTACACTGGCCTACAAATGCAAAAAAATACCAATAAAATGTGGGCATCATCAGAAAAAGGTCATCAAATATGACATACTGGTCTATTATTTTCTATGAAAAAAACATAATATAAAATAACAATGACTGCAATCTAACACATTGTACAGGACAGCAGTTATAATAGCATTAAGTTGAATATACAGGAAGAAAAACATGTGTTTTAACTCCCAATTGATATGATCAGCATATAAACTTATTTGGAATAATAGCTTCTGAAGGAAGAATCTGAACAGGAGGATATTATTTTAATTAAAATTTTTAAAGCTCATATGACAACTGTAAGTAAAGTGAAGTTCTTTACTTTCCTTAAATTGTGCTGTTTTAACTTTCAAATTATTTTAAGAAACTTATCCAATATTTTAAAATAATGCAGTGGATGGGGTAAGGACCGCTCAAATTTCCTGCTCTACACATAGAGGGACGATTCAATTCTGCGCAAATTGCCTCATATGTCATTTATACGCTCTGAATAAGGGCAGCTATTCAATTCTGGCAACCATGATGCTCATCGCAGCTGGAAATAGGGCTCCGTTGCTAAATTTTGCTTACACTTCTAGTGAATAGGTCCCTTAGTATTTGACATATATAAAGGTAGTGCAAGGCGACGTGCACCAAACTGAAATCCCCCCATATAATCAAACAATTCCAAATGTATTAAGGTCTACATTTTGAAAAGGTCTACATATACTGTACATACAATATAAATCATGTAAAGTGTTCCTTTTAGAAACAAGGAACTTATGAGGTCAATGTACCAGACACTAAACTTTGAACGGTCAAACGTACACAACATTAAACATTGCTTTTGTAGAGGGATGACACTGTCCTCACAAGTGGTGACCTAAGGTCCTGTGATCCAGTGCAAGATGCCATCTGGACTCCTCTTTGTTAAAATGAATGTGGCATGACAACCTGATCTCTGTTTGTGGAACTAAATCACATAAATGGATTTCGCCCAATGCTTAGATAACTTGAAGGTCTAATGGACAGTTCTCTGGCTAAATAGCCCTTCATGAACGTAATGACTTTGATCCTTCTGCTTCAGTTTTAGCATGGGACTGATATCAAAGCCTGCTAGTACAAGAAAGAGTTATCATGTAGCGTTTCTTATTTTTATTGCCCTGGGATAAAACACATCTCTGCTGTGATGCATAAAATTGTATATACAAAGCAGTTCTGTGTCATCTTCTAAGGCAACAAAAATAAATAGCTCTGTCTGGTGATTTAAAGCCAGGGCTGAAAAGCACAGAAGGAAGCTAGAAAAACAAAAGCAATGCATTTAGTAGAAAGTTTTGGGAGGGCATATATGAACAAATAAATTAAAGTAATCCGTAATAGATTTACACTTAATGTATACAGTATAAATATATATGCTTGCATTGAGACTGGCTGACTGTCTTAGATGATGGCTATTTAGCAAAACTATTACACGTTTCTTTTTTACTTCTCAACTGTTTCTAAGGGGGAGATTCAATTGCCGGCGATGTGAGTATGTCTATCGCATACCCACTCACGGTCTACAGATCACCTGTCTGCAAAATTTCCCAGGTCTGGGCCTGCAACTTGTATCTGTAATACAGGACTATCCTAAGCTCCTCTTGTCTGTCTTCAACTTGTCTTGTCTCAATTAATTATCACATACAGCACTAACCAATGCACAATAATAAATTAAGATCCAACGTGGCTTAATGCCAAACTGGTGTCCCAAGCCCAATGGAGATAATAAATATCTAAACTGATTATGATTATGTATGGCAAACAATAAATGTATACCATGCAAAGAGCTCGGTTGTGGCATAAAATCTAAGGCTACAGTAGCATCTCACCTGTTTCATGAAATTAGTTGTGGGTGTGGTAGCGTGGATGCCTATGTCAGCCCAAAACAACATACTTTTGTGTGGTATGGACAATCCATAAACATAAGGAACAAATTGTTCCCAGATAGTCAAATTACATTTGCATGAAACACCATTAGTAAGTATACCAATCTGCTCATCCTGGACTTGGTAAATAATATTTACACCAATAACATCATCATCATTATCATCATTTATTTATATAGCGCCACTAATTCCGCAGCGGTGTACAGAGAACTCACTCACATCAGTCCCTGCCCCATTGGAGCTTACAGTCTAAATTCCCTAATATAGACACACACTCACACACAGACAGACAGAGAGAGACTAGGGTCAATTTGTGAAAGCAGCCAATTAACCTACCATTATGTTTTTGGAGTGTGGGAAGAAACCGGAGCACCCGGAGGAAACACACGCAAACACAGGGAGAACATACAAACTCCACACAGATAAGGCCATGATCGGCAATCGAACTCATGACCCCAGTGCTGTGAGGCAGGAGTGCTAACCACTAGGCCACTGTGCTGCCCATCATGAATGAAACATAAATATCACACTACAAAATGTTTGCACAAAATGTATAAGATAAATCGAAACTTTAACTGTATGCACTGAAAGTTATTTAATTGACAAAAAAGACATTTGTTACCTATTGTAGCTTTTTAAAGTAAGATTTTTTGTGTTTTCTGAAGAGAATTGTTTAGAACTTTTATAACCCTTTTCTGCTTTGTTAACATGAAATCCTCCAGTGCAGCATATTT
This sequence comes from Mixophyes fleayi, assembly GCF_038048845.1. Classification (NCBI taxonomy): domain Eukaryota; kingdom Metazoa; phylum Chordata; class Amphibia; order Anura; family Limnodynastidae; genus Mixophyes; species Mixophyes fleayi. Next base: position 97,927,864 of record NC_134408.1, on the reverse strand, counting down.
TACTTTCCTGCAAATAAAAATTTAAAGCAGATAGAAGGTAATTTATGAAGAATAAATTGTCCATACTTGCCAACCTTTTCAAGCTGGCCTACGGGGGTTCCGGGGGAAGAGGTGAGTGTGTGGTGACGGGATCGACGAATTGCAGCATTTTGACCCCACCCCTTGCTATGAAATGCCGAAATTCACGGCATCACATAGTGGGCGGGGCTTAATGGTGCAATTGCATCAGTAAGCTTTGCCCTATAACGATTCGGGAACGTGCCTACTTTTCTGGGAGTCCGGGAGAACTCCCTCAAATTCGGGAGCCTTCCGGAGCAAGATGGTGGACTTTGTGGAGGAGCAGACGTTTGTCTAGCAGAGAGGAGTTAGGTGGAGTGAGGATGGTCTATGCAAAGTATAAAGTAGGTGCACTACAAGCTTTTCCAGAGCAGTGCAAAAATAAGATTTTATTTTGCAGAGTGGGATTACTAAAATTAAATAACGGGATGACACATTTTTAGGCACTTTCCTTGCTACGCAGTAGGGTGCATGGACATTTCCGCTACAGAACATGATTTGAATATTGCCCTAGTTCAAGATTGTCAATCCTATGTTTGCTCTATACTTTTAGTGGGACTCATTTTTACCTGCCATGATGTACTTCAGCAGAGAAGCACTTTCCAGGCACCTTCCACCCAATGTAATAAAAAGTTTCATATACATAAAATGGCCACATGTAATTAAGACTGTGTCCATATTTCCGAACTTTCATGATTAATTTAAGCCATATATCATACCAAATTGCAGCAGTATTTTAGGAAAATAGAAGAAATGTTTATTCTATTGAAAGAGTTGATACTGGACTTGTAGGAGGTGGAAGATGCTGTGTGATTCTCCACACATCTAGGCACACTTTTAGGTTGTGGAGGCATTTCCTGAGAGTGAAGGGTAGGTACACACCCTGATGTGCACTATGAGGTCCAGGTAGCCATGTTGGTGCAAATTCAAAACTGTTTGTGGCACACATTGCGAGAACTATGTAAATACCCTCCAGTAGAGGCAGCAGAGGAGGGGTCTGAATCTATATTTAGTATGGATTCGTTAGGAACTGATGGCATCACCAAGGTATGAGGGACTTTGCATTACTAAAGACTTAATAAACATCATGTTCATGAATATTAGTGTAGCCCACAAAACAGTCTGCTTTTTAGAACTGGTATAACTCCCTGGCGCTTGATCAGAGGGGATAGCGGGTATTGTCAAGGGTCAATACAGGGGTACCAACCTACACTTGTATTTACTTTATATTAATATATGCCTTTGGCACTTGGAATAATGGTCAGGTATAGATTGATCCAGAGAAATTTATTAATGGCAGTTTTGGTGGGTAACACTCTCCAGTGTTAATAACACTGACATAATAAAATATGGCACATACGAAGCTGTAAATAGCATTTGGACAGACAGGAAAAGGTATAAAATTATTAAGTGCGGTAAACAAAGTCCATATTCGCCATACAAACACGATTCTCTGATAGGGCTGGTAGAGTCCACTAGATACAGAGATACAACAAAGTCAGTAGTATACAGATGTAGCAATCATAGTGGACTCTACCAGCCCTATCAGAGAATCGTGTTTGTATGGCGAATATGGACTTTGTTTTCCGCACTTAATAATTTTATACCTTTTCCTGTCTGCCCTAATGCTATTTACAGCTTTGTATGTGCCATATTTTATTATGTCAGTGTTATTAACACTGGATGGTGTTACCCACCAAAACTGACGTTAATAAATTTCTCTGGATCAATCTATACCAGACCATTATTCCAAGTGCCAAAGGCATATATTAATATAAAGTAAATACAAGTGTAGGTTGGTACCCCTGTATTGACCCTTGACAATACCCGCTATCCCCTCTGATCAAGCGCCAGGGAGTTATACCAATTTTATCCTCCAATAGGGTCGAGCTATCCCTATATCCCCCCACTCCCAGGTGGCTGCTTACCCACTGATATTCTTAATAGGGAGCGCTGAACATTCATTTCCACTATTTACTGCTTTTTAGAACGTTATCAACTAGTAAAAAATAAACAGAAAATCATATAATTTCATGCAGCCCCTCAATTTTATTTTATCGCTGTCCTGTTTATACAAATGTGGTGCAAAACTATTTGCATTTAATAATCTTGGCATAAATCCACCTTGGGGGTTTTTCATAAATTATAATTACAGTATAGTGCAAATATTCCAAAACAGTGCTCAGAATGTACTAAATAAAAAATATCCTTATTCTATATGCAGTATTAATAACACAGATGGACTTAGCACAGTGGTTTCCAAATATGATCCTCTTGGATCCCACAGCTCTGTCCCTTAACAGTCCAAGTTTTAAGGCTATCCTTGCTTGAGTACAGGTCATATAGTGTCTCAGTAATTTTGATTTAACCACTTGTGCTCAAGCATGAACATCCTTACAAACTGAACTGTTAGGGGGTCTTGAGGATTGTAATTGGAAAACACTGACTTAGCTCTACAATTTATAGTGTGAATATTTTCCTGAAAATAGCCATTTGACAGGCTGTCAATTTGCTTTTTAAGTGATTTACCCAGATTGGACCTTACAAATGCAAATGAGCACGGGCTGTGTGAGTCCTGAGTGCCTTCAACTTTGTATACTGCTGTGCACAAGAATTTTTCCAAAGTAAAGTACTGTAAAAGAGCAAAACAAAATCCCCAAAATATATCTTGGTGTTGTTCATCTACTTTTTTAAATTTGAGAGAAACATGTAAATTAAAAAATAATAATCCAAATAGATGTTTACTATCTGGCATAAATTATTTCTGCATTGTCATTATCTGTTGGACACTCGCAGCAGCCACTCTGCGCATTTATCAAAGGAAATTGTTAGACTCCGCTTTTTTTTTTTCAAATAGAAAAACATTTTAATTACTAAGCTTCTTAACATAGTCAGAGGCAGCAGCTGGGAGCACACTCCCAGCCTGGGACCCTGGGGCCCATGAGGATTGCCCTTTAGCAATTTACCTGATAACCAGCTAAAAGCTGAGTGATGAAGTATTACCAGAAGAGAGATGCAGGTTACAAGAGGCTAAATGGGAAAAAAAAACTATACAGTCAGATAAGACAGATCTCTTAAAGCACATTAATTGTACAAATCAATATGCATTTAAGAATTCAAAAGATTAAGCACAAAAAGACTGAGAAGGTTTGGGGGATATCCCAGTGACTACCTTGATAATACGATTTCTTTTCTTTTCCTAATCTGAGCCATTAGTAACCAGCACAGAGCTCCATGTATCTTTCTTCCTCATTAGTGGGCAACATCTGTTTCTTTCTGTAATTAGCTCACAGTTCAATGGTTAGATTCAGTGTATTACACCTGTAGTGCAATCAACAAAGAGATTAAAGACGTACATATTTTTTTCTCTACAGAAAACGTCATTTGTACACATTATTTAAAAGAAATGGTCATATCCCAGTGCTTTTGTTTTCCTGTGCTTCCTTATGTGTGACGCCCATCTCCTACCTGCATCGTTACATCGATGCAGCTGATGTCTTCATCTCAGGGTTTAGAAAACCAGAAGAATATCCTTAATAGAATTTCCAAGTGAGGATATTATCCTTCCTTCTGGCTATACAGTGCTCTCAGGGGTAGTTAAACAATGGGAGCTAGGCTAAAGGGGAACAGAGATCCATTGTGATTATACAACTTTCTTGGGGAAAATATAGAGACAATGATGATTAAATTAAAATTGCTTACTGTCAGTTTTGAAGTGCAAAAAATAAATGAAAAAAAATAATTTTATATTTATATAAAAAAAAAATCATTTATGATTCAATAAGTTAAATAAAAATTCTATAATACAAGCAAAAGTAACCTGGTCTTTGTCCAGTGTATATTTGAAGTTTAAAGATAAACACCATGCTGTAGATACATTGAGATGAATCAGTTGTGTAAAAAGTAAATGAGTTGATGTGTAAATTATACTACTAATTTTGGTCACATGTTTTTTTTTTTTTGAAGCAAGGAAATGGCTTATTAACAGAAGATGAGAAAATATTTACTTTATTCCTTATACAGTGGAAACTACAACACCAGATAACTGGGAAATAGTGTCTGGAGAGGGTTCATGTGTATAAGGGAAGCTAGGGGAGAGGTAGAGGGAGAGAGAGAGCGAAAAGCTATAGTAGGTGAGAGGTGCGGGTTGAACTTGCTATATGCAGTGGTAAACTTACTTTGAGATTATTTATTTTGGTCTGGTACACTTGGCACTTGAGTTCAATGGGGGTAGTTTACTTTCCTTTCTCTCTTATTTCTCACTTTTCCAAGTAACATCCTGATTGACCGTAACTCATTGCAATAAATTTCAGGTCTGTAACAAACCTGAGTCTCCAGGTTTCACTGATTTAGGTGTAGAGCACCTGTTTGCTGGGATGCTGCTAATCTATGACAACCTCTTCTTGGGCGTCTCAGTCAACTCCATAAATGGTCTGCTGACGTGATTCACCTAGGTGAGCTTTGTGCTGTCACTGTATGCATTGCTAATTAAAGCTCAGTTATTCTTGGTTTTCTTAATCATGCCCTATATAAACCTGTCTTTCAGACATATGCTTGCATTTGTTTAGTCTGGATCACTGTCAGGCATATCCTTGGAATACTGTATCACTGTTTTTTGCTTAATTTATCAAGATTCTTTGTTATCAGAAGCCATGCTCACTCTCAAAATCATCATAAAGTCAAACTCCACATTTGGAGATATTTGTGATGGACATCCACACCTATGTATGAGGGGGCAGCATATCTGGGCCTACTTCCAAAATAAAGGATACACTACCATGTCCACTTAAATGGGGATTTACCAAGCAACACTTGCACCTCATCCTGACGTATCCCACTTTTGATTGTTATCCAATAATGGATGGTGAAGTGCTATTACTATAAGTCTACCTTCTACTCTCCCTTGTATGATAAAGAACTTTCATAGTTGAGCTTTAGAATTATCCTGTTGAAAGGTCATACAGTTCTGATATTTGTGTAGACTTTCCTCCACTGACTCTACTGGTGTAGTGTTTGTCACATTCACCTCCCTTATTGCTGTGCCAATAGCCTTTTGTGTTCACAGGAGAATTGATGATAGTGTATAGAGAAGAGGTGATATCTATAACTGGGCAAAAGCTTAGCACCAAAGACGTGTCATGGCTACATATGTTTAACCTATTATTTATGGATATATTGCTCCTGTCTAGCCTCCCTTATCTACAACCTCTCTGCTTCTTAAAAGTAGTAGTCTCTCCAACAATACTACATGTAAATTCCTTTTAATTGAAAACATGACAACTGCAGCTAAAATAGTAATAATATAAATATCAGTCAAACCACTAAGACTAGAGATATTTTTGGAGGATACCTAGTGTTAGATAAATACAATATATTATTTTCTATTGCTTGCTGAATGTCTGGTTGGCTGAACAAGCACCCTGCTTAGCAAGGAAATATTTCTAATTTTTGTCTAGGTTTCTCTAATTATCATCATCATCATTTATATTTAGTTATCTATTCCGCGCAGCAAATGAAATACAGAGACATGTTGGTAAAGTGATTTTTCTCGGAAAGATGCAAAGAAATCCAATTAGCCAATTCCAAGATTTGTTCGGAAAAATTCCCAATTGAAAATTTTGTCACTGGAAAACTAAACATATACAGAAACATTATCCATGAAACTTGGCATGTGTAAAGCTGTTGCACTGAGCTATGTGCTTCATTTAAATTATTTTTTTAACTTTTACCATTTTTTAGATATTGAAGTGTAAAATGTTAAGTATGCACTTGTGTAAACTCACAGTAAGGATACAGCAGCACAAAACAGTTCTGTGAGCTCATGCTGCTCTGTCCTCTCATTTAATATTAAAATGCGATGTCACTGATGTTTGTTGTATCCCTCCTTACCAGGGCCGGATTTACCATTAGGCAACCTAGGCACTTGCCTAGGGCCCAGCGGTCGCCAGGGGGCCTGACTGGTGGTGGAGGCGCCAGCAAAAAAAAAAAATTGTGTCCAAGGGAGGGGAAAAAAAAAAATCACGATTGCAGCGGCTCCCGGCAGCCTCCTCTCCTCCTTCCTGCTCAGCTGCATTCCACTCAATGTTGGGAGTGACATCATCATGCCCGATGGCATATTCACTGAAGACTCAGAGGAGCGGAGAGGAGCAGCGTGTGCGATGGGGCAAGAGAGAAAACAGAAGATGAGAAAACAGAAGAGAAGCAAGCAATATAAAGGTAAGCAAACTAACGGAGGTACAATGACACACTATGAAAAAGGGGAAACAAATTGTTCCCAAAAAATTATGAAGGGGCACAGAGTTGATGTGAAGGGGCACATGTGATATTGTGAAGGGTCAAAAGTGATGGAGGGACAAAAGTGACAACTGCTATGTTGTTACTAGGTATGTTGGTTGTTGCTGCTAGGTAAGCCCCCAATGATGCATGTCATGCCCCCAATGATATGGCCACACCTCCTTTGACGGTGCGCCGCTGCTGCGCGGCAGCACATAGCTTTCCTTCTACTCATCTATAGGGGTATATGGTATGCTAAAAAACATAGTGCTATGGATTGTTTCAGAGAGGGGGGGCCCCCAACCAGTCTCTTGCATAGGGCCCCATGAGGTCTAAATCCGGCTCTGCTCCTTACTGACATTCTATTTCATCACAGAACTGGGAAAACTCTGAATAATTGAACAATTGAACCAATCACAGCTGAGACAAGAGTTTATATAAGAGACTCTCCTTTGAGAATCTCTCAGTCTATGCCAAAATGGCACTGAAGAATGAAGCAAAAGAGCTGAAAAAAGACAAGGTGATAAAAACAAACAAACAAACAAACAAAAGTGTTTTGATTGATAGAATGAACGAATAATTATGCAGATTTGTTTTAACACCTGGAGGGTTATTTTCTAATGTTGTTCAAAGGTGCAAATCTGGTGTAAACTTGAGCACAGAAATGTGTCTTTATTGTATAAGTGGCACTACATGGATAAAAGCTAATTACTAATATTAGTAAATAAATCTCATTGTGTGATCTTAACAGCCCAATTTTTTGTGTTTCTTAGCTCTCCCAGAGTCTTAACTGTGTTTTTATCAAAGTTTTATTATGTTATCTGTGGTTTATTCTTTCCAAAAAACACCTTTGATAAAGTAACCTGTTTCTGAAAAAATGTCAAGAGAGACCATAAGCTGAATGCACTTAAAATCATTCGGGATTAAGTCTCCTGCATCCTCAGCCAGTATGATTCCCAGGGAGGGACCAAGGATACCATATATACTTTTTCCCCAGTGGATGCTGGATCTCTCTGGGTTTCCTGCACCGAATACCTCCCTCCCACCCTGCTACTGTAATGATTGTATTGCATTGATGTACTGTTAATCAGATTTCTTTCCCTGTCACAGAGGGCGCACAGTTATCAGGAGAACATTGCAGTCATCGACTAATTAATACACTGTTACCGCTGATTGGCCCTTCCGAAGCAACCTGACTCTTTGTCCTTTTGTGTGGAGAATTCCTTGACCTGCTTTGTGTGAGCACGTCATTGTCAAGTCCAGAAGGGAAGTAGGCACGCTGATGCCAAATGTAGCACCGGCCAATCATAAAGGATTATATCCTGGGAACAGTGGTGTAATGGCAATCTGACCTTCCACTGTTTGGCTTAGTGATTCGTTTTAGCAGCCTACGTTGATCTCGCCGCCACCATATATATTTAATTATGTTTTAATAAACTGTGACTTTTTGCCAAATTTAAACTTGTGTCCATGGGGCTCTTATGATACTAAAATATTAATATGAATTTGAACATACAAAGGAGAATTGGGTGCATGACAGGGGAGACATTAACACTTTGTAGTTTAGCCAGTGAAAGTTAAAATGATAGTTTATTTATACATGAATAGTACATAAACAGTATTTTGTGTGCTGGGATCCTGGCAAAATTACCCTAAATACCTATTCAAAAACATAAGCGACAAGAACAGAAATTACAAACTGATGGACAAACATTAAATATTAGTGGTATCATTAGGCAGTTTTGATTCTACTTTTTACTCTCTGTCCTTCACATTGTATTTGTCTTTAAAAACTGCTGCCTTGGTTTGGTATCTAGCACTCACACAGGTGGAGTAACAATAATACAAGTTTTTGGGATAATCTTAAAGTTCCTCTTCTACTTCTCCTTTCCATGGAATGACATTCAGCACTGTATTTGTAAAGTCTGTGGAAAGCATACTATAGACTATGGATAGAACAGAGAGAACAGTGTCAATTAATTGTGTTCTGTGGTGTGGTGGGGTATCATATTGTTATCGTAGATTTAATAATAATAATAATCTTATATTAGTTAAGAAAAAATTCAGGCAGAGCAAAAATAATACAAAAATAATACAGGAATTCCAGGCAGAACAAAAGTGATTGGGAGAACAAAGAGATAAGCCAGATTCTGCCTAAGAAACGCTCCCATATGCAGAATGAAGCAAATATTAATCGAACAAGAAAAAAAATCAGTGTGAATGGTCGTATAAGACTGTCTATTATGTTGTAATAACAATGTTACTCTCTTGGTTTCCTGACTCTGCATGACCATAATTGTTTACATAACGTATTAGAAAATGTGACTTTCCCTGTATTCATGTAATTGATTAAAAATTTGGTGCATGGATTTATTCTGAACATGACCAAAGATTGGTAAATAAGTTGCAGCCAATCCTTCCTCTTCCTAAAACAAATGTTAGACTTCCCTCTAATGATGCTATGTTTCATTTATGCTTCCCTACTAGGTTAATTTCAGAGCATGCATGTCTCTCAGCTTCCGGTTTATAGCCTCATGAAATTAGCTTTATGAGTTTGCTAATATATTTTTCCATAGGGCTCCCTGGCTTCTCTGCTTCATTGTGATTTGCTCCATCACATATATTCATGTATACATGCAGTATATTTAATAAAAAAAAAGATACTAGTGCATGAGTTGGAGAGTGTGTGCGGATGCTTCCAATGTGGAATCGGATGGTGTGGGTGGTAAGAGAGCCTCATCCTCTTCAAAAACAATTGAGAATATATCAGGGAGTGCAGTGGTAGCCCATGAAATAGTATACGTGTGTCAGAACTTGACATGGCATGGTCAGTCTATAGAATTTAAGATTTTTATTCCATTTGGTACTTTTTAATTGTACGGATGCCACTGAAGCTCCTCCACTTATTCCACATGAACCACTTTTTACAAATCCCATGCTGCTTGCCTCACTTCAGTGAACAAGTCATCACATCAGCCAGGAAGTGGAAGATTTGACAACAGTCGCTCAAGTTGAAGTAGAGGCGCACCGCTGGTAAGCTACAGTCCTGTACAATTAACAATTTTCAAAACAATAAAGAAACTTTATTCATTTAAATAAGATGCATTAAAAATACATTTTATAAAAGTTATACAGTTTTTTATAGGGTTTTTTGTTTGCTTTTTACCATTTATTTCTATGTAATTATTGTCTATTATACATACATTTTTACAGTTGCTCCTGATTGCAAACACATGTTCTAGCATACATTCTCAGCTGCCATCACTAGTAATATGCACTTAGCCTAGACCTGTAGCTGGATCAAGAGATACTGTTGAAAAACAAATACCTTAGAGATGCCCCGAGCTTGAATCGGACGCTGCTGCATGAGCTCGAGCTTAACCCGCCCTTGCTGTACATTGACTAGGCATGCGCCTCTTCCCCACCTCCCCGTTCGTGTCTTTTGCGCTCAAAGGTAAATTGAATGCAGTTGCCATCTATGTGACTGAGTGCAAAGTGCAATGTTTAGGGATAAAGGACAAAATATGATAAAATAAATATATTTCTTGCGGTTGGAGGGAAAAGTGCATCACTGGTCCATCTGAGGTTTTAATGATAATGTCAGTGTTTTGCTCAAGAAATCTAATGTGCTAAGAAAAAATAAAACTATACTTAATGTCAAACATTTAATTTGTTGCCTTAGTTGGTCTTTAGATATAAAGATATTGGCAGGAAACCTATTATCTGGGCACTTGTGCTGTTATATGTAATAGGTGTCAGCGACGTTGGTGGTAGATGTAAAACCACAAGAAGTTTTTAGACTTAACCAATTTGTTGATTTTATTTGAGAACTTGTAACAATTAATATATACATATATACAGTTGCTCACAATTGATACTGACTGCAACAGACAGGCAGTATGACAAGTTTAGGCAGTTAATGTACTTAACTCTATTATAGTACATTCATATATGCAGATGGTAGTAAGCTTATATTGTGGGCAATGTCAGAGAACAGGTTGCTCATATATATTTTTGTACCTATGGTTACTTTGTATATCTATATATAAGTAAGAGAAAACAAAAGAATGCAGCTCCAGCTATAAACATCTTTACAGTTCAACTGCCACTGGATGAACCTGCTGAGAGTTTAACTTCATGGCTGTGCAAGCTCAGCAAGGCAATGTGGATGGCTGGAGGCTGCTCCACTTCCTGTCTTCACTAGTCTACAGCGGACACCACTACCAAAATGGAAGACAGAGCGTAGTGCTCCATATTAACAAAAGATTCCCCCCTCCACCCTTTCCCCACAACCCTTGCACCCTGCAATAATTTAGTTTACCTACCTCGCATGTGGTCCGGCTTCTATTTCTTCTATGCTTGGCTGCTGGCTCCTGCTGGGTCATCAGAGTGACAACATTATCAATGAATGTCCACGATGTTTCAGGGAGCTAAGTACCACTGTGCTTTGTCACTGAGAGTGAAAATGATAGCAGGCGCCCTATGGTAAGGGGCGGAGCAATTAGGCGGTGGAGCAATACTGGGGATTTTCCCTTGTACCCATGGGTATAAATGTCAATTTTAAAATGTAAAAGTTAATTTAACAAAGTACTGAAAGATCATTGTTGACTAACTATAGTCACATATCATTAAGAAAAAATATAAACGATGCATTAAAATAAAAAATCTAAAGTTCTGCAGGTATACCCACTCAATTCTTCAGACATAAAACTGACCTGCCTTTATAGTTGTCATAGGGGGTGGGAAAACAATATGCAGTGTCTGATTGGAAAGAGGGGGAGAGGTGGAGATTAAGCTTGTTTGAGAACAGGCCAAACCAATAGGAGGGGACTCTACTGATAGGGAAGAGAATGGGAGGGAAGAACTCAGTAGAGAAACATATAAAACAGGTGCCATCTCTATCCCACTTGTGGATGTGAATGCAAGAATCACAATGGCAGTGTTATTATGTAAACAAAATATGTGAACAGAGTTTAAATAAAGGAAAAGAGGACTGATATATAAGAAGGGGTGGATAAAACATTAGTGTGAGAATGGGTGACGTGAGGTGAGCATGGGTATGGGAACAAATAAACATTAATACTGAACAATGGAGTGCTGTTTTTATAGTGCAAAAAAAGTCAGGGAATAATTATATTAAGGGTGCAGTATGAATGTGTGAGGACATAGCGCTTAGGTACACCATCCATTCACATGTAAATAACCAATCAATCAGTGACAGTTACCAATGAATTGTGGTAATGGGTAAGACAGAAGCTGTACATGACCTTCAATGAGGAATAGTAGTGTGATGTGAAAAATAGTAGTAGTAGTGGCATAGTTATATCAGAAACAGTATACTATGATTATGCTACCACACAAGACAATGTTGCAGGTTTACTGAGAATAGACTACCAACTAGCAAACATTCAGACTACATTGACCCTCTTATCAGAAATAGACCTATGATGAAAGATGCCTTGTGCAAAGTAACAGACAAACTATGGTCAGTCTACAACTGAGAACAAATGTGACCTATCAGAAAGGATAACTCAATGTTCATTGAAATAAATGGGGTATGGGGCAGTTTATCAATTTCCCCTTCTGTCAGCAAAAACTGTGCATTTAGAGTGCATTATTAGGCAAAATACCAGACACTGGAGAATTAAAAATACATTGGAAAATATTTCCTCATATGATGAAAATTATTTTACTTCTAATTCACACTCATGGAAGGGCTATGATTTGAGAACTGCATAAGTACATGGACCCATAATGCTTGGTGGCTGTGTGTGGTGTGATGTCATGATTTAATGGGTTCATTTATACAAATAGAGCAGTATTTAAATATTTGAACATTGTTGAAAATCAGGTACATCCAGGGGCAGGAGGGCATCTGCCCCCCTGGGCTGCTCCCATAGTGGGCTACCTTAGGCTGGGTCACTGGGCCACCTGCAATTTTTTTTCTTTTAAAATAGGCTTCTAAGTCAAGTCGTCTCCCCAGGGCTAAAATGTTCCAGCCCTCCCCTTGGTACAATGTGTCCATGTGCAAATGACTTTTTCAACAAGACAATATTCCAAGCTGGAAGATAATGCACAGTAAATTCAGGCAGTTCTCAGAGTAGATGAAAGAGCAACCACTTTAAATTGTCACACTTAGATAAGTATTGGGGTTGTGGGCTAGAACTCCTCGGAGATTGGGGAATACTTTAAAGAAAAACATTTCCATTTGGGTGCTCATATTGGATACATTTCTTGATTAGCTATTTACTATGCAGATCTCTCTGTGTCTGTACTATGCAGATTTGTCTACACTGTACCTTTTGGGGTATACTATTCATATTAGAAATTGGAGAACTGCTGTAAAAGTGTATAATAGACATTGAAATTTTTTTACCATAAAGTCATTAATAGTCTATAAAGAAAATAAGGCCAACCACCTGTACAATAGTTTCTAAATGGCAGGCCAGCTGTTTACACAATGACTGTACTTTTCACATCAACTAAGAGCCACTTTTGCCATTTAACTCTCGAGTAAACTTTTTCTGTGGATGCAGTAATATGGCTTATTTTCAAGACTGAACTGAAACTGTAAGAGGTTAAATAGCTAGTTTTATATAGGCGAAGGGTGTTAGATGGACGATCCTTCCTGACCAACTCCCCAAACAATTAAATAAGTGACCAAATTGTACCATGTGAACTATTAGCATCGAGAGCCATTACGAATCCAATCCAGTGAGCCGCAGTGTGCTTAGAAAGACAGCCAAGACCTGCAGACTGCTGAGGAGTACTTAGACACAAGCTATGGGGAAGAATGGTAAAAATCCTCAACTGGGTAATTAGAATCAGCAGGGAAGCTGTCCAGATACTGCAGGCCTTTCATTCCCCTCCCTGTTACTTTAACACGATTGGCAGGTGCTGCTTTATACCAGGGGTGAGGTGAGGCCCCTGAGTCATAACTCACAATGAAAAATGATCATCAATTTTGCAGCACTGCTCTGAGGGTGAACTGCCAGACTGTGATTACTGGCATTATTAGTGCAGGATGTGGAGCAAGTGGCAAGGGGAAGGGAGTGAGGGGAGAGAAGCAGAAAAAAGGAAAACAAGGCACAAAAAAAATACAAAAGAATGATAGATACATAAGACATTTTCTGGAAAGTTAATAAAGGGTAGCTATGTGAGGTTAAGTTGGATGAAAAAAAATGAAAAAACGTCCCACAAAACAAAACATTTGCTTGCCAGAGGAGAGTGTAGCAATTAATTTTCACAAAATGTATTTTGCATATCTTATTATATATCTATTAGTGCCTCATATACAAAGTACAAAACGTCCGAGAAACATTACATTTCCCTTAGTAGCACTTTTGCGGAGGAGCAGATGTTTGCACTGGCTGGTGGGAGAAGGTGTGCAGAATAAGAGTGGTCCTTACAATGTACAGTGTAAACACAACAGTGTTTCTAGTTTTGCATAACTGTGCAATAATGACTATTTATTTGGATAAGTAAGAATATAGACATGACTTGGATGGAGAGAGAACAAGAGTTGCACAGCTAATTCCAATCCACAAAAAGACTTCAATTTTGCACAAACTCTGATCTGGGGGAGATCAGGGGGTATATTTACAGGTTTTAATAAGTGGAGATGTTGCCTATAGCAACCAGATTCTAGCTATCATTTATTTAGTACATTCTACAAAATGACAGCTAGAATCTGATTGGTTACTATAGACAACATCTCCACTTTTTCAAACCCGCAGGTTATAATTATACTCCCAGGTCTTGTCCTAAACTTTTAAAGGGCCACATTTTTCACCTTATAGGTGCACTTCAGGGAAGTAGCATATTTTTAGGCACACCCTGCCAGGGCCCTCTTAAGAACATCTTGGGCCCTCGGGCACAGCAGTGCACCGGGGCCCCTATATATACAAAAAAAATTAATGATTATATATATGGGCCCTACAGCCCAGGGGGGCCCGTCGGAGGCAGCAAAAAAAAATAAAAGCCTGGAAAAAAAAAAGACAATACTTACCTTGCGGTCAGCTGACGGTCCGGCTCCCTCCATGGTCTCCTCCTCAGTCGCATTCCGCAATGGATGTCGGGCGGGCGTGATGACATCACGCCCGACATGCATTGCGAGCGCCGCACGGAGGAGGAGACCATGGAGGGAGCCGGATCGCCAGCTGACCGCAAGGTAAGTATTGTCTTTTTTTTTCCCAGGCTTTTATTTTTTTTTGCTGCCTCCGACGGGCCCCCCTGGGCTGCAGGGCCCCCGGGCACCTGCCCATTGTGCCCAATGGGAAAGACGGCCCTGCACCCTGCCCAATGCCAAATTACAGCTTGAAACTCACAATAACGCCATATGTAATAAATACATTCTCTATGTTCTTTCACTGTCATCATGAATTTAAGCCATAAATGAGTATAACATTAAGTTGAATTTTATTTTAATAAAAGGGGTGCTTTTAAAGTGGCAGAAGATTATATTTTTTATATGGCTTTTACACTTTTGTACAGTGTGCTTCTTCTTCTGATTTTTCCACCTCTCCACAAACTTATGTGTACTTCTGATTTGCAAAGGCATGTCCCGAGATTGAAGTGTAGGTGCCCATCTAGGTGTACCAGGGCAAAATCAAGGCCTTTTGCAATGTACATTCAGTGCCTTTCATAAATAAGGCCCTTAGTATACAAAAGGGATGCTATATAATGAGCAAATAAATTAGAGATGGGCGGGCTCGGTTCCCCGAGATCCGAATCCACCCGAACTTCGCCTATCCGAGTACCGAGGCAAAACGTCATTGTGACGTAGTCGGATCTCAGAGCTCGGTTCTCGCGATATTTGAAATGTATAAATACCCGCCTACACAGCAATCCATCGCCATTTGATAGTGGGAGATAGCAGGGTTAGGTCACAGGCTGTATTAGAGCAGGGACAGAGCAATAATTGTATACCTTATTCTTTCTATTATTATTTAAATTCTGATACAAAATCTATTAGCAATTGTTAGAGCAGGAAGAGAGGAGGCATTTTTTTTTCAATATTTTGCACTACAAGTGCTTTGGGGTGTCCCATATTCCCCAGTGTGAAACAATAATTTTTCTGGCTGCCAAAAGACATATTTAGCAGCAGTATCTATCTATACAGTATTTTGCACTACAAATGCTTTGGGGTGTCCCATATTCCCCAGTGTAAAACACTAATTTTTTTGGCTGCAAAAAGTCATATTTAGCAACAGTATCTATACAATATTTTGCACTACAAGTGCTTTGGGGTGTCCCATATTCCCCAGTGTGAAACAATAACTTTTCTGCCTGCAAAAAGTCATATTTAGCAGCAGTATCTATACAATATTTTGCACTACAAGTGCTTTGGGATTTCCCATATTCACCAGTGTGAAACAATAATTTTTTTGCTGCAAAAAGTCATATTTAGCAGCAGTATCTATACAATATTTTGCACTACAAGTGCTTTGGGGTGTCTCATATTCCCCAGTGTGAAACAATAATTTTTCTGGCTGTAAAAAGGTCATATCTAGCAGCAGTATCTATTGAATATTTTGCACTACAAGTGCTTTGGGATAAATAAAATGGATTCAAAGCAGTCCACATATGAGCAGGATCAGCAAGCAGGTGCTGGCACCAGTCCTGATTGTAGTGTTCCCAGTACGTCATCTGGTAAAGCCTATGTTAAAGTACATAGTCTTTTTAAATCAAGGAAAAAGACACACACACAATTTTTTTTTTTGCCGTGTTGAAGCGAAAAAGAAGTGTAACTGCCGATAAAAAAAAATATTGCCAACATGCCATTCTACACACGCAGTGGCAAAGAAAGAATGAGGTCTTCGCCTTTCTCTATTAGTGGCAGATCAAAAAATGTTACTGAGCCTTCTTCTTGTACGGTCACTCGTGACCAAGCAAGACCAAGTACTACACGCAAGGGCGGTTTTGCCAAAACCAAAACCCGAAGGTAATCCAGATCCAAAACCAAAACACGGGGGTCAGTGACCATCTCTAAAATAAATACACATTATGTAAATGTGCACTCTAAATAGATAACCAGGGTATATAGTGCATGTATTGTCATACCTTCCAACTTAGGCCCTTTTACAGTGTGATTATATTCTGTTCCCACTTTTCCCATTGTCCATCTGTAACCACCTATGGTGAAACACCAATTAATAAATTCTGTCCAATTTACTGCAAATGAAAAAGCAAGCGTAGAATGCTATCAACCTGTGAAATGAATCAAAGTTGACAGCTATGCAGAGTCAAACACCTAGATTCCCAGCATTGTATTGTCCACGCTAAAGTGTTATCTCTGTTTAGATTGAGTCACATAAAGCAGAAAACTGAAAATAGCCAGACCAGATTCAGCAATTTCTATTTCGCAGCTTTTCCCTTTGTTCCGCTGACAGTTCTGGTGCAATAGCAAAAACTGTTGTATGGGCCATCCAAGCCTGCAAGTGCTTAAGTACACTGGTTTTTGCAGAGTGCAAGTTTTTATGTTTTTGTTGTGCTTCCAGCTGAGTTACAGATATACTGATCGGGCAATGCTGTTGATCAATAATGGAACTACCCGAGGGTGCAGGGGTTGTGGCTACTATGGAGCCCAGAAGCGATGGGCAATGCTGGTGCACTCCGCCTCCCAACCAAGGTCCCCATGGGAGACCACACGCATTCCCCTGAACCCCCACATCACTCCAGAAAAAAGAGAGCTGAATCCTCTTCTGAAAGGTGCATTTCCAGTGTTCGCAGGCAGCAGAATGCACATGCTCAGATGAGGCCCCCTCTCTACTTTTTTAACATCCATGCGAGGAGCGTGGGAGGTTATAACTACATCGCTGAGCCTCTACCCAGTAATACTGGGACCCAGCGATGCAGAGTTACAGCCCTGTTGTGGATTGTCACATGTCACATGCAACTTGTAACTTATGACATGTTCATAATTGAATTATTGGACTGCCTGTATTTAATCATGGATATAAAAAGAGCCCTATAATTAATTATTTAAACCTGTACTTGTAAATTAATGGGTAAAATGGTTGCAGACAATTCTGTACAGGTTGAAAAGAGTCATATTAGAAACTATGTTTGTGTATCTGGACTGTGATTGTTTCCAGGATTCACCAGTCAGCAAAGTAAACTGGACACACACTGTATGGTATATATGACCTGCAGTCCTAAATAAATCACAGGGCTGTGCATCACTGGACAATGTTAAAGTTGGCATCAGGCGTAAGCAATATACTCCTACCTAATAAGCAAGATACTATTGTAATAGCCGTGTCTGAATTTCAATATAATCTCTCCTCTCTTCCCTAGTGGTTTGCTGAACATTATTTGAATTAAGCTATTAGCAGAGTATTATTCAGCATGTGTGTTAATCTCTACCTTGCTGACTCCTGACAAGGACAGTTTGCATCAGAATCAGCAATCTTCTCTGGAGTCTGAACCAAATGCAATGTAATCAAACCTCTTTCCTCTTTCTCTATATGAATCTCTAAAAAGAATATTCATTAACCGTTTGTATAACATTGTTTTTTGGATTAAATGCAGCAGTGAAATTACATACTTGTATTACTTGCTTTCTCTGCACTACACCACAGATGATATAATATATACAGATAATTATAAGGAGCTTATATTAGAAGGTATAGTAAAAACGACTCTTCAGATGTTGGAAAACATTGAATAGAGATACAGCAGCACAGATGGAACGCATGTGTTTTAGACAAATGGAGCCCTGCGGTGCTAGTCTAATTGACATAAGTGTGCTGAAGCATGCAGTGTCCAATCACCTGCCACCGTCTCTTGGAATGCCCTGCTGTTCCTAGAAGAGTGTCACAGGCAGCCATTCACATTAAATACAGAGATCTGCCTTTCAGTGTAGTGCAGTTTGACCACCTCTTTTAATAATACAGTCTTTTAATGTGATCACAGAAATAGGTCTCAAAATCAAACAGTGCTCTGCCATCAAAAAGCTCTTCGGTTCAAATGCCTGAAAGAAACAGCTGTTTGAACTCTATTGATATGATTATTTTTCTGTGAAACTGTTATGTGATTTCAGTTCTATGGATTTTGTCTTGTTTTGTTATACAAAAAAATACTGTGCAGTCTCCAGTGCGTGCCGAAATGAAACATTCTCTGATGTATTACATCCAGATGTTGTGTTTGCTTTAACACACAATAGAAGAATCCTGTAACAATTCCTCTTATTTTGAAATCCCCTCCCTGATAGAAATTCAGAGCAAAGTTTCCAGTGGACTAGGCCATGTTTGGAATAGGATATAAGGACATTCCATGTGGTATAAAGCCTTACTTTTGAAATACTAGATTGCCACCTAGTGTTCAATTACAAGTTTGATTTTCATTTTCATTTGTTATAGCATGATCCTAAAAGGTATACACAGGATATTTTTTTCAGCATTTGTGTTTTTGATGTGTTGCTATTGTAGTGCATAGTTGTCAACTGTCCAGCATTTCCTGTGATAGTCCTGAGATTTGTATCTCTGTTCTGCTGTTGTTTGATTTTAGGGAGATGGCCCCCGTTTAACATGAGCAGTGCTGTCCCTGAGTTATTTAGAGCAGAGCCGGGTTTCCAAGACCCCTCTGTGTGACCCTGTTTGTATTCAGACCTATAAGAAATGGAGACAGAGCCAGGTTTTCATAGTCCTGGACATGCGAACGCTACCTTGTTCAACTGTCCTATAGTCTCTATACTGAGAGTGAGCGGTCAGCTCCTATACATTGATTTTTATCACACTAGATATAGCCAGCTTCTGGTGGTTGGTGTTTGCAATTTACATTTGACTTTTGTAACTACATAACGCCCAACTGTCCCAATGTTAGGAGTCTGTCCCACCGCCCTGACCGTCTGCACTTTTGTACTGACAGTCTGAATGTTGAGCGATATATCCCTGCTTTGCCAGGTGAGACGTACACCTGTCTCTGATGGGTGTGGTAATGAGTAGTAATTCTGAAGGGCCATTCACACTTCCACTTTGATGTGGCAACACCTTCATTGTGCTGAGGCCATGTCTCTTTTTGCGTACACGAAGTATATCTGATAACGTAAGTTATGTTTATAGATCAGTGGTCGGAAGTGGGTGGGTATAAGGTGGCCTGCCATACTGCCGCTTTTCCTACTGCTTTCATTGAAAAGCTATAAAATTTCATTCTATTATATTTTCCATGGCACCACTTCTGAATTTCCATTTCAACCACTGGTATAGATAGTAAGCATCTCTTATACCTAGGTAACCTGTAGGTCTCCAGAAAGAGGAGACTGACACTTGTAGCTCTGCAACTAAAACTTTGACTTAAACTCTCGGACTTAATAATGCATCTTGTTGCTTTTGAATATATTAATTTATAATAGTAAATAAGGAAAGTAAATTAAACAACTGCATTTACTTAATGGTTTATAAAATAGAAAGAAAATATTATTTTAGGTGTGGTACTTATACATTTTTTAATTGTTTATAGTTGTGGAGCCATGGCTGACTAGATAAATTCAGGGCCACAGTACAACAACTTCATGGGGCTCCCATATAGTGAGCATTGCTGGGTGGCGGTGCAAAAGTGGGAGTGTTCATATTATTGGGGGCGTGACTATGCATTATTGGGGCGTGGCTAGCAGGTGAAAAGAGCTAGCAGGTGAAAAGAGCTACAAAAAAAAACATGTTGTGTACACCTTTGGCACAAGGGTGCAGTGCCCGCTCGCTGGAGCGTGAGTATATAAAGAATGCAGTGTGTACATAAAGAGTTCAAAATCTTGGCCTGCCCCTTACATTGGGCAGAACAGTCACCATAAATTGGGATTGTCCCACTAGAATCACAACATTTCACAGACTGTCCTGCTCTCTCCTACCTGTTCTTGTCACTGTCACCTCCTGTGGCTGCTGCTTTAGTTGCGGCTTGCCTGGATCCTGGAATGTTAAGGGTCCTATTTGGAAAACAAATGGGTACATTTAGAAAATTCCAACAAGCCCCGGCGTTAAATGAATAGCACCCATGAGTAATAATTAGGCCTTCCTCCAGCCCCAACATTAAAATAATAGTATTCCCATTTAATAAATAAACCTATTTCCCTCTCTGCAAACAGCCCCAGCAATAAATTAATAGTATTTACATTTCATAAATGTACCTATTTCCCGCAACCACCACTGCCATTAAATAATTCATAGTCACATTTAATAAAGAGACCTCATTCTCCCCAAACTCACTCCCAAATTCAATAGCCCACAAACCATCTTAAATTAATAGTCCCCACTATTAAATTGCCCCACCTTCACCCCACAAACAAAATAGCACCCATTAATTAGACACCACCTACTTCACACACACTACATTGCTACAAGCCCCCTGTGCAATCACACACACACACACACACACACACACACACACACAATACCACAAGCCCCCTGTGCCATCATTCACACATTACTATGCCCCTTCATCATCACCACGCTGTGCCCCCTTATGATCACACTGCACTATCCATGCTGCTTCCACCCCCTTCATCACTCTGTTCCATGCTGACCCCCCCTTCATCACTCTGTGCCATGCTACTCCCCCTTCATCACACTGTGCCATGCTGCCCCCTCTCCCCTTCATTACTATGTGCCATGCTGCTCTCCCTTTACTTCATCACACTGTGCCATGCTGCTTCTTCCCTTTCCTTCATCACACTGTGCCATGCTGCTCCCCCTCTTTTATCACTGTGCCATGCTGCTCCCCCTCTACTTAATCACACTGTGCCATGCTGCTCCCCCCTCTCCTTCATCACTGTGCCATGCTGCTCCCCCTCTCTTTTATCACTGTGCCATGCTGCTCCCCCTCTACTTAATCACACTGTGCCATGCTGATCCCCCCTCTCCTTCATCACTGTGCCATGCTGCTCCCCCTCTCTTTTATCACTGTGCCATGCTGCTCCCCCCTCTCCTTCTTCACTGTGCCATGCTGCTCCCATCCTTTCCTTCTTCACTGTGCCATGCTGCTCCCCTCTCCTTCTTCACTGTGCCATGCTGCTCCCCCCTCTCCTTCATCACTGTGCCATGCTGCTCCCCTCCCTCTCCTTCATCATTGTGCCATGTTGCTCCCCCCTCGCCTTCATCAATGTGCCATGCTGCTTCCTCCCCTCTCCTTCATCACTGTGCCATGCTGCTCCCCCCCCTCTCCTTCATCACTGTGCCATGCTGCTCCCATCCTTTCCTTCTTCACTGTGCCATGCTGTTCCACCCCTCTCCTTCATTACTGTGCCATTCTGCTCCCCCTTAGTGGGTAGCACCTCTGCCTCACAGCAGTATGGAATTTGTATGTTCTCCCCAAGTTTGTGTGGGTTTCCTCCAGGTGCTCCAGTTTCCTCCCACACTCCAGAGACATAGTAGTAAGTTAATTGCTACTTTTAAAGTGACCTTAGTCTCTCTCAGTGTGTGTGCGTGTATGTTAGGGGATTATTGCTAGGTGTAATATCCTACCTTAGTATACTCTGCATGTTCATTGAATGGTTATATGCAAATAGTGAACAAGCCTCACCCATTTATTTTCTCATCAGTCCTCAGACTGGAGCTTGCCATGTATTACTATACTGTCTCAGAAAGTTATCCCTAGATTTGTTTTTGCCAACTATGGCTGTGGTGTTGCTCTTTTTAGTATTGTTTAGATATTTCTTTGCTGTTGTATGTTTTGTGTTTTATGTTGCTCCACTGTATTCTTCCATCAATAATAAATGCAGTAAAATTACATTTATTGTGTCATACCGCATTCAAGACTTTTCCAACTGTGAGTTTCACATTTGTGGATAAAACCTGCCATTAGCCCTGTGTGGTTCTAAATCAATGCGTCTACAGCCTACATACCTTTTACATGCCAGAACCACAGTTGCCAACATTTTAAAATAGTTTCCAGGGACACTGCAGCTGAGCCAGTGCATTTAAGCACATCCCACGCAATACTGTTTTAGGATGTTTGCTTCCTCAATTTAATTCTAATTTACGATTGTGCATTTCTAATATGCCTCTTCAATAAATATCAATTTATGAGCTCCAGAGAATAAAGGTTAAAATTGCATCTACCTTGAAGAAAAAATAGTTTTTTGTTATGCATTTTGCTAATATTGAAAAATAGGAATATATCCAGGGCCAAATGTACCTTCTTGGAAATTAGGGACAGTTTACAACTATGTCTGATCACAGTGAAAATTCCTTGTTTGCTCCTGGTATTGGGTGAGACAAAATGAAATATGTGTTTGTTGGTCAGCACTGTAACGAAGGCCATAAGGATGTTTTCATTATAAGTTTTCATTGATGTTTGCATTGGAGGACATGTGGCTATGTGTGAGTGGTCGAGTAAAGGAAGGAGATGGTGTGTATAATGAGTGAAGGAGTATGAGAGGAAGAAGTATTAAGAAATAGGACCAGAGAAGATTTACCGTTATATATGTATATAAAATATAATGGAGAATGAAAGACAGAATTCGCGATTGTAAATAGGCACTAGTGATTTTATTAGTTACATTTCTTGACCTTGATTGGCTGTGAGGCATACATGAAAATTACATACTACATACTGCTCTGTGGTAAATTTGAAAAAGCAAGAATCATCGAATAGAACTAAATAGAGAGTTAGAAAGAAAATACTGTATAAGTCGTGTCCTATTCCTTGAATGCCTGTAGGGTAAAAAAGAAAAAGCAATAAGCCAATAAGAAATATCCAAAGAAGCATTGGCAGAGCTAAGAAACAGAGAGAGAGAGAGAGAGATTGTGAAGACCTTATGAATCAAAGTCCGGTTCCCTGGACATTTAATATCCCTTTTCTCTCATTAATCGCCCTCTTTTGAAAACAAGTAAAAATTCTGACAAAGTGCAGCTGTTTGTGTTGTCCATGAATCCAAAGCAGAAATGT
This sequence comes from Mixophyes fleayi, assembly GCF_038048845.1. NCBI lineage: Eukaryota > Metazoa > Chordata > Amphibia > Anura > Limnodynastidae > Mixophyes > Mixophyes fleayi. The sequence continues at coordinate 97,904,653 of NC_134408.1, read as the reverse complement.
ATTGTCTATGGTGCTAGTTATAAACCAGAGCATCAGAAGGAAAGCCCAGCCAATGACGCACCATAAATGAGTGAGTGTGGTGGTGATTTAAGAGCAGGAGCACAACTTGGATCTGAAATTGTTGCAAGTCCTACTGATGGCTTTCTTGTACTGTTGTTAAACAAAGGATAAAAGAAATAAACAGATAGGGTCTGATTCATCAAGGCACATATCTGACGATTTTGAGTGTATTGTATGCAAATCACTCTCCGCATCCCCAGAACCAGACCATATGATAGTAAACACAGTCATGTCCCTCCGTCTTGGAGCGCAAAGGACACTTACTACAGCCAACAATTTCAGGGAATGAACAGAGCGGGGAAGGGGCATTTTGCTGTAGTCAAGTTACAGCAATGCTAAAGCTACAGGGCTAGTCTAAGGGCTAGATTTACTAAGCTGCAGGTTTTAAAAAGTGGGGATGTTGCCTATAGCAACCAATCAGATTCTAGCTTTCAGTTATTTAGTACCTTCTACAAAATGAAAGCTAGAATCTGATTGGTTGCTAAAGGCAATATCCCCACTTTTTCAAACACGCAGCTTAGTAAATCTAGCCCTAAGTCTTGATCAGTAGTGGTGACAGTGTTGTATGTATTCTATAACATGTGTTTGCAAACAGGAGCAACTTAAAAATAAGTTTTATGTTCAGTAGACATTAATAACCTCCTAATTAATATATTTCATCTTTAAAATAAATGTTAAAAACCTTTTCTTTGTTATACTGTTTTATCATTAATGCTTTTATTATTAACTGGTGACATTAATTCTATATTTTTTTTTATGTGTATTTATACTCTATGGGCTAGATTTACTAAGCTGCGGGTTTGAAAAAGTGGGGATGTTGCCTATAGCAACCAATCAGATTCTAGCTTTCATTTATTTAGTACTTTCTACAAAATGACAGCTAAAATCTGATTGGTTGCTATAGGCAACATCCCCACTTTTTCAGACCTGCAGCTTAGTAAATATAGCCCTATGTGTCTGTGTGTATCTATATTAGGGAATTTAGACTGTAAGCTCCAATGGGTCAGGGACTGATGTGAATGAGTTCTCTGTACAGCGCTGCGGAATTAGTGGCGCTATATAAATAAATGATGATGATGATTTAGGCATTGGATGGCTCCTGCAGTGTCTTATGTAGTCGTGCACAGCAGATTTACATCCAAATTCATCAGTGCACGTATCTTTAGATTCGTTCCTTGTTAAATTCTGGAGTGCTCAGAGCCAATTTTTATGTTTTTTTTAAAACAAACACATGATGCGCTCAGTCTGGGCATGATTTGTTAAGGAAAGTAAAGCAAAAAAACGAGTAACTTTGAACCTTGGCAAAACCATGTTGTCTTGGAGGGGTGGTAAATTTAAAATGTGAGGACAGATTTATAATTGGGGTAAAGCATGTCCTAGATCAACTTTAAATGTCAGTGGAAAAATAAAGTGCGCAAAATAATAAACTCATTTGCACCCCTTGCATTGTAACATGGTTTTGCCAAGGTTCAAATGTACTCTTTTTTCTGCTTTACATTCTTTAATGAATCAGGCCCATAGTTTTTAACCTGTGGTTAGGGAGCCACAAAGTCCAAACTCCCTTGCGTGGGTCCTGGGGGAATGCCTCCTTCTCCGCTAGACTCTGCACCTCTTGGAGGGTAGCATCAACTCAAGCAGACCATACAGGTTATTCCAGACCCTAGAGCATGGCAATGATGTAGACAGTTAAAGAATAAGTATTAAAGCCCAAAATTCCTATCAAAGTGCTCTAATTAATTTATAAAAAATAGTATAGTTAGCTAGTCAGCAACTACAGTTGTGATAAAATTAGCTCACACCCTTTATCGTGACCTGTAGCAGTTCACTTTGCAAAATTATGCATTAAATAACACTTTTGGGTTACATTTTCTTTAGAATACATACTGAACCTATACCTATACCGAATAGATCAAATATTTAAAAAAATACAGCAAGCCTCATGGCCAAAGTATTTTGCAGTAAATAGCAATAGCATATGCCCAGGTTCATCATATTATATAACTCACAGGGGAGGGCTAGCAAATTTTAGCTTGAGGGGCAAGACTCGACTCAGCAGCCTATTAGGAACATATTAAAGGAAAAAAATACAGGTGGCCCAGTGACCCAGCCCATTATAGGACCAGCCCTGTCCCCTAGCCCAGCTTGTCCCTGGTAAATACCCAGGTGCATGCATTTTATTTACAATCAGAGAGTCTGGTGGACAGACCGAAGGGAACTCTGATCTTTGATATTAACCACCATAACTCTTTAATTCAAGTCTGCATGCGGCTCAGAGGCATAGACTCCTTACTATTAAACTTTTGTTTGAATTTTTGAAAGTAGATAAACTCATCTCTCAAGGAAAGTAAAGGCCAGGATCAAAATTTCTCAGGAGCCCTAATTCTTATGGGCAGCCGTGAATGTGGACAATATAATTTTTATTTCTATTAAGGGGACACAATAAAAATTTAAATTATTATCTGCCAAGAGAGCTGGGGTGATTTCCTGGTAAATTCGATTCTAACATATATTTTGCTACACTCGTTGATTATGTTTGCAAATTTATGTAGCCTACGACTTAAGTTTTTATTATTTTATTACAAGACAAGGGCTTTACTAGAAAGTTTAGCCTCTCTTCACTTTTATCCCCCCCACCAACTTTAACCAAGATTCATTATTTATCCTCTTCTTGGCTTCACTATATTAATTTCTTTTTGCTTCAATAGAGTTCAACTAAAAGTCCACAAAGCTAGAGAGTGGGCACGGATATTGTGCAGCCTTTGATCTCAGGGGCCTGTGACTATTATAGCACAAACTTACATTATGAAGAGCCTTTTGATAAAAATGACTACATTCTAACCCACTGAGTTGTCCTGACAATTATCTAATCAGGCAGAATGTGCCATCTCTATGACTACCATGGTGACAAATCTTCATGCAGCTCATAGAGTACATAACATTGAATCTGAGCTTGAAGATTTGTAAGTCAATAAAGATTCTACTACGTAAACTTTCAAGAGATTATTTTATAGTACATCTTGCTGAGAGGACTATATAGCAACTAAAACATCTCTAAGCAGATGCACCAACAAAATAGAAATGAGAAATTATTGCTAATAACTGTAATAGAAGCAGACCTGACAGTAAGTATGAAAGTGGCATCAAGATTAAATAAATACCTTTGCGGTATCACTTGCACTAATATTATTATTTAGGTGTTGAAATAATTGCAAATGATGTACCTGATTATTTCCCTGGAAGAAGTCCATGGCAGCCCATATATAGGTTTAGTTCCTTAGTCAGATGAGCATTGAGAGGAAATAAACATTGCCATCCCTTCCTATCCTTCCTCATCTTTTGAATATCTTCCCAAACTGTCTCTAAAAAATATCTCCAAAACACAAGGGTGGAAAATTGGGGCAACCATGGTTTCAAGGAAGAACTCCATGGTTGCCCCAAGAAATGATCAGGTACACTAATTCAATTTTCCTTATCAGACTCCATGGTAGTATAAAAAAATCAACAATGATCAACTTATGCAAAGAAAAGATGATTTTATAAATCTATTGTTTGATGAATCTTTCTGGCAAGCTGAGCATCAGTAGAAGTCATAATATCCAGAAGATAATGTATAGCAAAAGGTATGAATTGATGGCCAAGCTTCTGCTTTGCAAAGATCTTCTACTGATGCATGTGGCTTATTGGCCCAGGATGTTGCCACTGCTCTTCTGGAATGTGCCCTCAATATTCTGGGCACCACGCACCATTTATTCCTATAAGCCTGTGCTATAACTTCTGTGATGAATCTTGCCAGTATATTAGAAGGGACTTGATCTTATTTTGGACCTTCAGGAAGCAAAAAAGATATGCTCTGTTAATCTGACATTCTTTATTCTGGAAATATACATGGATATTGGTGTTACTAAATCCAGAGTCTCTGGAATTAAAGCAGGAAGTATGTCCTGCTTCATATGGAATTTGGAAATGTATGTTTTTTCCAGCAGTTTGTGCCTCAATGCTTGAATTTATCCTACCCTTCTGGTGGATCAAAATTATTACTTTGAGAGTGAGCATTGTGAGTGATACTTTCAGTAATAGTTCAAAGGGTTCTACCGTTAGATCCTCTAAAACAAAATTGAGGTCCCTAGTTACCACAATTTGATTTTATATAAGGTTGAATTCTCTTTGAACTTGAAAGAATATTTTATTAGATTAGCTGATATTAATCTTGTGTCCAATAACACACTTAATGCAGACACCTGTACGTTTAATATAATAAGTGCAAGTCCATGTTATAAACCTTTTTGAAGAAAGTCCATTATTATATTGAATTCTAGTGAATTGATTACTGTAGATTTGCACCATCCAATAAATGTTTTCCATATTCTGTAATTTGCTATAGAACAATTTTATGTTCTTCCTTGTAATAATACCTCAACCACTTTGTCAGAAACACCTTTACTCTACAGGAGTGACCCCTCTGTCACCACAACATCAGAGAAAAACTCTGAGGATTTGGGTGAACAACTGATCCCTGATGTAGAAGGTCTGATCGACTTGGTATTGGCTATGGTTGTTCTAAGAGCATTTTCCACAATGCTGAGATCTATGTTTCTTGAGGCCAAAATGGAAGAAATGTTATAATTTCCACTGCTTCCTACTTTATTTTTTCAATGTACATGCAATTACAGGAATAGGGGGGAAGCCATAACCCAATCTGAACTTTCAAGGTCTTCATAGGGCATCCATGCTTGTGTATCCATGGGACGAGAGTAAAATCTTTGTACTCCGGTGTTCTGGCTTGTTGCCATTAGATCTATTTGTATGATCCCAGTCCTTTTATTCTTTGAAATGCCTCTTTGTTCAATGTTCATTCTGTTGAATGGATCTAATATCAGCTCGAAATAATCTGCCACCTTGTTGTCTTTCCTTGCTACATGAAATACCGAGGGGGACGTTAGGTTGTTCTGTGCCCATGTCATCATTCTCTACATTTCTGCCATCATACCCTTGCTCTTGGTGCCTTATTGTCTTTTTATGAATGCTACTATTGTACTGAATTTCTATGCTCAGATCTGCTCCACATCCTTTGGATCTTGAATCTGTTGTTATCACCATTTATTCTGGTTCTGAGAGGATTCCTCTTTCATTCAATGTTGGATCTTGCCACCAGTTTAGAGACCTTAAGGTGTTTAAAGTCTTACAAAATGCCTCTGAGATTTTGGATTGCAAACTCATCGTTGGAGTCAGAGGTGTTGCGTGGAGCCGAGATAGGGGGAGTGACCAAAATGTAGGAGGCAGGAGAGGGGTGTGGTCTTTATATGGGGGGCAAGTTTAAGTGGAAAAAACCCAGCAGTGGCAGTGTCAGACTAAGGTTTGAAGGACTCAATTTGACAATGAAACAGTGTTTGTGTATTATGTGGCTGGCTGTATCCTTTGGCTCTAAAGTTATTTGGAAATGACAAGTTCCAGCTAGTCTTCTGGCAGGACATACTGTGCTTTGTAGTTACACCACACTGAAGAGCCAGAGGCACTGATAAAAGTAAAGTGTCACTGACTGAGGGCCCACTAACATTGCACCTTGTTTTCTGGCCTGCCTGCTTCACCCCTATAACTTCTCTGGAGAAGTGCAGGGAAGCAGAATCTATTAACATGGAAAGCTTGTATTACCATACAAAGTAAAAATGCTATGTACTCACAAGACTGATATTTTAAGGTCCCTTACTATGCTAAAAAAAGACACATCAGTGGAGCTACATTTTAAAAAAGGAATTAATGATTATTACTGTTTACTATAGTAAAGTAACTTTGATACCGTTTGTCTAAACTAGAATTATTCTCCACTTCAAAGATGTAATAGATAAAATGTATTTTAAAATAATGTAAAAAATATTTTAAAAACTTTCTACATTAAAAATGCAAAGCATTTTCTTAAATGACTAAATTATTTTAATCTGTTTATCTGTTAACAGAAAAGGCATTGTGATTGCAGCATGTACCACTATAATACTAGTGCAGTTTGCCTGGGGCAACCTTTCCCGGGTGGCAGCCGTCAAATCTTTCCACTGTTGATAGCAGAGAAATAGGGTAAAAATTATTAAAATCAGAAGATTGTGCTGACCTGCATCCCCAGGTTGGTCCACATCCCTTCTGATCGGCAACCAGCAGTGTAAGGTAAGGGGTGAGGGGATGGAGGGATGTGGGAGAAAGTGCAGGGCAAGAGGTAAAGTGGGTTGCGAGAGAAAAGGTGGAGAAGTGGGTGGTGGGCGGCATGGTAGAAGAAGGTGGTTGAGATTTGATACAATAAAAGGGGTAAACAGGGGCAAATGCAGGATTTGTAGAGGGAGGTTTCCACACCACACCACCAGTGGGTGTGACCAGCATGCATGGGGGCGTGGCTATAATTTTTAGACAGTGCTTGGCTGCTCTCCAACTCTTCATATCCCCATAATATACAAGGACAATGCTACGTGCACTACTGTTAGGTATACGCAGCTCTCCCTTTTCAAGCAGAGCCGTGTGAAGCGGGAGCAGGGTCCAGCCACCTCAATTATACAGTGCCCCAGGCTTGGAGGGGGTTTCCAGGCACTAAATCCCCCCTCCTCGGTTTGCCTATGGTAAAGGGAGACGGGCACAAAAAGGAAAAAAGAAAAGGAGAGACACTCACATTGCAGAGACACATAAACACAATGGGGAAACAGCAAAGAGAGATAGGTGGAGGGACATACATGTAGAAACAAAATTATAGACAGACACACAAAGAGGGAGACAGGTACACACACACAAAGACGAGACACATATGCACATATACACAAAGGGGGGGAGGGGCTGAGGTACACATGGGGGGAGATAGGTGCACATACAGAGAGGCAAATAGACTGTGGAGTCAAAAACAAGGGTAATTTGAATATACCTTCTGGGGGAGGGTGGATTGCGTATAGTGGCACAGTCAAGGAAGCAGAGGGAGGAGCAGAGGTCCTCAGGAAGGTGGTGGAGGAGGAGCAGAAGTCATGGGGCTAGCATGTGCACTGTGCTGCTGTGCATAAAAAGAGATTTCACCCTCTGGATAAAGTGAGTGGCCAGTTGTTCACAGCAATGATGGAGTTCCCGCTGTCACCCACAAAATGCAATGTATGCAAATGACACAAATGCCTAATTTCTGCACTGTCTATTAGAAATAAAATGGCTGCTAGTCATGACAAGTCTGTCAATGCCAGTGCTCACCATCTTTCTCTGCCACCCGGAGCCCCTGTTTGGCACATGCTATGCCCCCTGCTTGGAGTAGCTCTAGTTGTAACTTCCTTGTGTGCCAACTAGCCCATGGAAAAACACCTATGGCTGAGGAGAGCATTCCTAGAAATCTGAAACACTCTCTCAGTAGGAATTACAACTGTGATTGGACTAGATAAGCAAACTGTTGAATCGTTTGTAATCTGTCTTGAGACACTGATGCTTTGTATTTTGCTGTATCTATGTGTACTCATAGGAATTTCAGCTGAGCGGGCATCAGATTATTTTTGCTGATATTTATGATCCAGCCATGTAAAAATGCACTTACCTTGCTTGTTTTGATTTTCACACTGTTTTATGATTCAATTCATCTTTGAGCGCAAAGTAAAGCATATGAATTCAAGAAGTGAGCGGGGTGGGGAAGGGGCGCTTTCCCGTAGTAAATGCAGAATAACGGCATGCCAATCGTGAGTGCACACAACAGCATCCGTTCCAAGCTCTGGGCATCTTAAAAGTACTTGTTTTTCAGACGTATCTTTTGTTCCAGCTACAGGGCATGTGTAACTGCTTATTGATAATGATCAGGGCTGCCAAGAGGAATTCAGGGCCCCGGTACAACAAATTAATGGGGCCCCCCTTTTAGTGGAGTATGGTAAAAAATCTTGCGGCGCCTGCCGGCGGCGCAAAATTTTTCGGATGTGTGGTCATGCATTTGGGGGCGTGGCAAATGCGCCATTGGGGCGTGGCTAACACATCAAAATCAATAGGCTCTTTTTAACCCCTCTACGACAGACCCCCGTCGTTTTTTTAACCCCTCTGTGCCAGCCCCCCCCATCATTTTTGAACCCCTTTATGACAGCCCCCCCTCATTTTTTAACCCCTCTATGACAGGCCCTCCCTGTTTTCCTCCCTTTACTTACCTTTTCCTTTTCTTCTCTCTTGGTCCTCTCTGCTGCTCTGTGCTCCATTGCTCCAGACTGACTGAATGCTGGGCGTGACATGATGACGTCACACCCGGCATTCAGACAGTCTGAATGGAGCACAGAGCAGCAGAGAGGAGGGACGCCGGCGCCGCGATCACGTGAGTATGAATTTTTTCTTTTTTACTACCCTGCTCCCCCCACCAACAACCGAGCCCCCCTCCACCCCCACCGCAAAAAAAAAAAAAACAACAACAAAAAAAATAGTTTTGAAAAAAAAACAAAGAAAAAAGAAAAAAACGTCGGCGCGAGGGCCCGGGCCAGGCCACTTGGCATGCCCGGGTAATAAGTACCCGCCCCCCCCCTCTCGGCGGCCCTGATAATGATGACAGTAACCTATGCATTCTAGACCATGTGTTTGCAATCAGGAGCAACTGTAAAAATGCATTTTATGTACTGTAGAGATTCATGACATCATGATACTTAAATTTCATGGGGAAAACAAATGAAAAACAAAAATCCTTTTTTTTAATGTGTTATCATTAATGACTTTATTATTAACAGGTGACAATAATTATTATTAATTTTTTTCTGTGCGTTCTGCTGGGGCATTGTGTTCCATATATGTATTAGACATATCCTGCAGTGTATTGTGTCTGCCAAACCAGAGCACCCCTAGACCTGTATTCAACTAGAGACATTTGTTCAGATCCATTTGTAGTTGAATAGAGATGTGTTTATGGCCAATTTATATACGTTTTAAAATAAAGCACAATTTGTGTTAATTTGTGTGCTTAATGAATCTGGCCCGTAATGTATAAATGGATGTACAGCATAGCCATTTTAAGGAACAGATTATGTCAGCAATGACCTGATAAAGCCTCTCAAGGGTGTGTTTCTTTTGGTGACCTTTATTTCACTTACAGGGAGATATTACTGGTGCATCATGGTTAATAAGACACATATACTTGGGTTTCTGAACATGTTACAAAAGTTAAAGTTTAATAAAGCAAAACAAATGTTCTGCCATGTAATAATATAGCTATTAGGTGCTATTGTTCCATTGGAGTGTATTGCAATATCTCAGTGTTCAATGCCAACAACATGTTCCCATTTATATGAAGAGAAATAAGATTATTATATAGGACATATTTTATATGTGTTCCTGGAAATTTATAAAGAAAAAAGTTCAAATTAAATCCATTGTACTTTATAAATTATGAAGTGCAAAATAGCAGTTCAACAGTGCAAATGTAACTTTCAACCTGCTGTGCTCCTCAATTTGCACAAGTGCATCTAGAGTTCTGCCAGGGTGCAGATGTTTATGGAGCAAGATGGCCTCAATTGCAGAGGAGCAGAAACATACACAGATAGAAGAGAGGAGATGGGCTGAGTTGGGATGAGTGAAGGCATTCACGGTGCAGTATATAAAAACCAAAATAAAATGAGTGGCATGCCACTTCCCCAAAACCTCAACCACTCCCAGGGCTTGGCAACAATTTCTATTACAACATAGAGACCATGAGCATGGGGTGCCTCTGCTATAGTGAAAATCAGACAAAATCTGGCCAGCATAGGGCTGATGTTTCTATGGGGACGAGATGGTGCTTGTGATTGGCTAGTGGTGAAGTCCTGGTGAATTCTAGCTTTGATCATTTTGTTTAGCTCTAGCTTTGATCATTTTGTGTAGATCAGTCATTGCATGTGTGTGTGGGTCTTTTATAGGATTTATTTCCCATTTGCCCTATGATGGATCAATAAAGGAGAAGGAAGAAAAGAAGAATTTAATTTCCATTTAGACTGCGATGCAAGAACAAGAGTTTAGTGAAGACATTTATTCTAATACAGTTTATTTGAAAAGTGTGAATGAGTCTTTTTTTTAACTGTATTTGTATAATGTGCAGGGGTTTTACGAACCCCTGTCCATTATATTGGGACCACTGAGATAGCAAAGCTGCAACTTCAGGAGTCCCAATTGTTAATTACTCTGGTTAACACAATGCAGGTCTTGTAGAGGCACTTTCCAGCCTCGAACTGGTTCCACAATAGCATGTGGACCTTGAGTTGGTTGAGGATTAGAGGGGTTGCTATCTCTTTTTTTTTAAATTAATTTTAAGCAGTACACTGTACCTGGGGTCTATTTTATTCCCAATGATTTATTTAAGGCATAAATAAGGCTAAGCCAGTATTTTTAGAGAAAGAATGAAATGTCTATTAAATTGAAAGGTCTTGGTGGATTGGACCTCCTAAATGTATGTTGACAGATAATCTTTTCAGTTTGTGATCATGTCATTGTCCCATTGCATGCAGTCATATCCTCCCTAACATATTCAAATAAGTGGGCAAGTCAATGGCACCCACAAGTTGAACACATACATGTCACTGAAATAATCTGTGCCGCAGTGAACATACTGACGATCTGTTGTACTGTGTCTGTCTACTTCAAATCAGGGTAAACAGGAATGATCTGGAGATAAAGATATGTGTGTACTTTTAAAAATGATTTTTGCATCTATTAATACTGTATAGGACATTGGAGTATTTTAGTTAATTTAGAATTACATTTTAACAGTACAAATATCAAACATTTATTTAGATACTCTCCAAAAGCACAATATTTTAAATCCTCCAAAAAATGGATGGTGTTTCTTTCTTATTTGAAATGGTAAATATAGAAAGAAATGGAATAATTACAGATAAAATGAAATATTTCTGATGAAGGTAGAAGAAAATGTGAAATCCGCTCTTTAAGTGATTAAGAGAAATGTAGGAAAGAAGTGTGAAATTCTTCATTTTTATGCAGTTGTCAGGCTTTGCTGGACAATGGGATCGGTCCTTCATAAGCGGTCTGATCAGCTAGTTAATAGGGCTATGATTGATCTAGAAGGGGATACGGCTGCTGCCTGGAGGGGGTGGGTAGCCTGCACCAAGTCACGTTTCTTTGTAGAGAGAAACAGTTGTTTTCCCTTTGGGGTTAAGTGAAGAAATATATAACCAGCTGTCTGTGGTCAACCTGTGTGACTATCTGCAAGTGAGAGACATTATTTTCAGAACAAAACCAGCAAGACAAAGGAGACATGTATTTTTTTTATAAATTAGAAGTACAGCTGACATATCCTGTCTGAGGTTTTACCACCATTTAAACTCTTTTGTTCGATTTATATATATTACTGTCCCATAATGCATTGTGGCCCCTCTAGCAATATTAATATATTGTGCTACAGACATTATTATTTTGCTTGATATACTACTTTTCATTTTACAGCCTGTTTTTTCTGCTCTAACCACATTTTCACTGTTGTGTACTGTGCATTTATAGCTATCAAAATTGTCATTTAAAGTATATTTTTAAATATTTTCCTTCAAAATTACACATTAATGTCCAAACTGTATAGATTTGCATTTAAAAGATATATACACCTGTCATAATCCGTATAGATTATTTTTTAAAAGTAGAAAAATACAATAACTGCAAAGACAGCAATCACAATATCACTATTTCTGGTTTCAAAATGAATTTTTTTTCGAGGAAATAAATGGCAAATTGATCTTTTTGTTCCAAAGTAGTTTAACCCATAAGCAAGGCTAAACCAAGTAACATTTTAGGAGAAAAACAACGCTAAAATGAATAAAGGGGTGGTCCTAAAGTGGTTGTCAGGTAGATTTTGGTGCAATGTTTTTGCCGTTTCCACCCAGAGCCTTTTTTGGGGCATCAGCCCACCTGAAAAACTAACCGCAGGTTTTATGTGGTTGTTTTTCAAGGCATGCACCCTGATATAAGCCAGACAAGAAATTTCTGCATACAAGGAATCCCCAGATTTTGTGGTATGGAAATAAGCCTTAGTGACTCAAAACTGGGGACCGACGTTTACAAACGCATACAATTATCGATATCACTCAGAGAGCAACTTCTTATTCGTTTTATAATTAACCAGAGCTGTTATGACTTTCATCATAAGGTAAATAATATAGTTTACCTCCCTCTACAACATATGAAATATTTATTTTCAGTTTAGCGCTTCATTCATTTGTTAGTAGAAGCATTAATATATATCTTTTTTAACATACTAGATGGGGCTGATTCATTAAGAAGAGTAAGTCAAAAAAAGGAGTAACTGTGCACCTTGGCAAAACCATGTTGCATTAGAGGGGAGGTAAATTTAAAATGTGTGTTAAAATGTGTGACAGTTTTATAGTTGGGGTAGGGCATGTCCTAGATCAACTTTAAATTTCAGTGTAATCCCAAAGAAGGTATAAAAAATCCTTATCTTGTGTAAAACAGGCAGCATGCAGGAACACCAGTAGCCAGTAGTGATGACGTCACAAACGCGTTTTTCCGCCTCTAGATAATCCACTAGGAATGCCAATTTGTGATAACTCACTTAAAGGTGGATCTTTACATACTTTTTGATCAGTGCATTGGACATATATGTATGCATCAGTTCTAATTGATTGACATTTGGACTATTCATCTACGATTATTGGTCTACACAAGACCCACAGTTTATTTTGGAAACTAAGTTGGATCCATCAAGTCCACCATTACTGCATGTTTCATAAGCCTGTCTACTAAGATTATCAATTGTGAGCGCTCACTAAAGTGCATTTATATTTATTTTTTTAATAGCGCAGTAGCTATATCTTTATGCACAAATCTCAACAAGTTGGCTTGATATTTGTAATATATATTGTATCATCAGTATTGATTTATTGACTATTTACTTATGTTCCATGAGGAACAAATTGGAAAGTATGTACACTATGTAGGCTAATTACATGAGTTCATGTGACTCCATACAATATCTGCAGGTTACCCCTATACCGGTATAGTGCGTATCATAAATACCCTTACCATTTTTATCATTTATCATCATGTATGTATTATTTGTCTTTATATATTTATACATTAATAAATACCTATACTGCAGCAGCACTTCCTTTACATTACACTTTATCCTATATGGCAATTACAGTAGATTGCCATTCTTGGAGTAGCAGCTACAGCTAGGTGTATACTAATTAATATTTCCATTGAAGCTTTGGATGCCAATCAGCGCCGTTTTAGTTCTTTTTATGTTTAGTGTCCAGGAGAAAACTCCTTTTTTGTCTGACTTTCCTTAATGAATCATGTCTGATATTTACAAATATACAATGGTAAGGAACATGGTAACACTGATTGTTGACATACTTCATCCACTTTTTACTTGAAAATGCTGTCTTTTGTAGCTATGATCTAGTCAACTTATAAATGGTTATTTGGTTTGGTGTAAAAAGGCTTTTTTGCCACTTTTTATCTTGTTTAGTTATGAAGGCACATCATTGTAACTGCAATATTTTGTACATAGATTGAGTGTAGTGCTGGTAAAAAACATGGACCATGGACATTGGGCTACAAATTTGCATGTTCTTGGACAACATATGGTACTAATACAAAAATATTTTTATTGTGCTAATTATAAACAAATTTATACTGTTGAGGACAATTAACAACAACAACCTTGTTTAGTTTAATATTCCTTTAATAATGTATATTAAGTTAGACTAGGGGCTAGATTTACTAAGTTGCTGGTTTGAAAAAGTGGGGATGTTGCCTATAGCAACCAATCAGATTCTATCTGTCATTTTGTAGAAGGTACTAAATAAATGAAAGCTAGAATCTGATTGGTTGCTATAGGCAACATCCCCACTTTTTCAAACCCGCAGCTTAGTAAATTTAGCCCTAGGAGTTTTGCCCTAGTGAGGTTAAATTGGCAACTGTTTTACTGGGCATTTAGTTTTGCTTTATTTTGGATCAACACAATTTAAATTTATGAAAGGTTGATCTTAATGTTCACTAACTATGTAACACTGACTCAAGTGCTGGAAACATCCTAGAGATCTCCATTTGTAAATGAAACCTTTAAATTAATATAAAACAAACTGGTACTTTACGAAACATATTCTGTGATGCTTTGAATTGTGAAAAGACGGGTTTATCAGGATTTTAATATAAAATTATGGTAGATCTACTTTGACCACATCTATCCTTAGTTACAAAACTTTAAGTGACCATTGCACCAGAAGCTAGAGAGAATTTAAAAGTGGTGTAAGTAAATTTAATTCAAAATGAATTACTGCTGATATGTAAACAAGACACTAAAGTGTCTATACATCTAGTTTTTACATAAAGTCTCTAAGGTCAGGCTGGGATGTCACTAGTATCTATTACTGTTTCCTTAGTACAGGTACTCTTAACCTCAAAACATTACTAACCATGCCTAACAACGTGGATCCAAATGGCCTTCTCTTTACAAATGCATTGACTACCTACAAATAGTGTTCATATTGTTTCAAAATAGTAATTTACTTATAATTGAACACTATTATATTTAAACAAAAATGATACTAACTTTAAACACTTTTCACAAAGTACCTAACACTCCACCTGTTCCTATTGTAGTACAGGGGCTTATTAGGAAGTGGGTGGCCTGTTTTTCATTTCTAGCCTGGAAACCTTTCTTTAGCTGGAGTCACCAAACCAAATAAAAGCCAGTCTCCTCAACCCCCCCAAAAAAGGATGAGAATACTGTATACAATTAGCTCTGGAAACTCTCAATCAAAAGGCAAAAATGGCCTTCTGGTTACAATGTGTCCTCAGCATGTCATGGTGGTAGGTGCAGATGGAAAGGTTAATATATTGCAACAAATACATTTATATTAAATTGGTCTTTCCTTGTGTTTAGTGGTTATTTAGTATGTAGACAAAATTAGGGTAATTAAAAGCCAGTCCATTATTAATTTAGAACAAAACCATGCATTGCAAATGTAATTCACAGGCATAATTTGGATCCCAGACAAAAACAGCCACTGATCTAGCACAACGTCAGCCTTCAGTATCTATATGGCATGAAGGTTTTATTTAGCAGGTGAATTGGAACTAGTGAAAAATAGGACATTCTATTGGTATTCCTTTGTGTTGATATGTAATATCTTATACTTTAAGCCCCAGAACAAACTTTGGCTGAACCTCTACCTCCCAGAAGTACTTGTTATAAAATTATTTCTTTAGTTTTCACACGTGCTTCTCTATTTAATAGCACAAATTACATAAGAAATAGAGCTCAATAGAGCTCTAACCGGAGATAGAGGCATTTGTAGTTCATTTACACATAATGATACGCAGGAAATGCTGGCCATAACCTAGTGAGTTATGGGTTGTGCTCTGGGCTCTGAGTCTGCAGGCTGAGAACATGGTCATTAAACTCTGAGGAAGATGGGATGACTTTAGAAAAAGGTGATCTTCACAAATTATTTTCATTGCCAAAAGTGACATTTCGAAAGCGCTTTGCAGTGCTGTAGCTAGATTTAACTTGGCTAAAGAAAGTTAAATTAATTTGCCCACCATGACAGTGACAAAGATGGATCTGTCAAATGTCCTTTATTTACCCAGTATAGTTTTAAATTTCTAAAGAGCACCCATGAACATTCTCTTCTCTCTCCCTTGGGGAGGGTTACTTTCATGCTCTTTTAGGTTTGTAAATCATGCAATTTGCTAAAGCCAAACCGCACATCGAAAGCACATTTTTTTAAATGGCACTGTGTAAAATTGCAATAAACTTTAATTTCAAAGTACTGGGGGTACTAATATTTTCTTAGAAACTAATGGGACAGGGCAGGACAACAGACGACAAAGTGCATGCTTTGTGGCACTAAAAGTGGAAGATGCACTGGTGCACTCTATGTTGAAATTTTTACCCTGTTACTCACAAGTCAGGGCTACCAAGAGAAGCCTAAGGCTATTCAACATTGGGTTGAAGTTCTCTAGGCAGACCCCTTACGTATATCAGACCAGGGCTGAACTGGGACTAAAAATCAGCCTGGCATTTCAAGCATGCAGGCCCATCTCTGTTGATGAGCAGGAAAAAAACCTGTGTGCCGCTGCATAGCAGCGCCGCCGCCAAGGGCGTGGCCACATTATGTTGGGGGCGTGGTCAACATGGGGCATTGATACATACATTATAATAAAACATTACATTTATCAAGCCATCCCTATCATGCCACCCCTCACCACAGAAACACATTACAACACATTATTAATCGTGTGAGCTCTTAGTTTCACAAGATTAATAAATCTCATGAGACTTAGAGCTCCTTGGCTTGCTCTGCAGGCTGTGTCCTATCTAGTGACTGGAAGTAGCTCCCTCCTGCTAACCAGAGCTGGATTAAGGCTTGCGGGCCCTAGGCACTTAAGACAGGGGGGCTTCTATGATGTAATATGGTTATTAGACACATTTTCAACAAATACACAGGCAATACTGTGAGCACTACTGTTAGGTGCACACAGTTCTGTCTTCACAAGCAGTACAATGTGAAGTAGGACATACCTCCCAACTGTCCTTGCAGTCAGACCAAATCCTGACAAAGCGGTACAGTCACCCACCAAATTCAGGACAGTTGTCAGACAGTCCTGGTCTCTTTTACCTGTCTTGTCATTGTCACCACTTGTGGCTGCTGGTGTCTTTAGATTAGTTGTTGCTTGTCTGGATCCTGGAATGTTGGGGTCCCTATTTGGGAAGAAAAATGGGTACATGAAATTTAGAAAACTCCAACCAGCACCAGTGTTAAATCAATATAGCACCCACGTTTTAAAATAAGGCCTCACTCGAGCCCCAACATTAAAATAATAGTATGCACATTTGATAAATACATCTATTTCCATAAAACTATCCCTGGAATTAAATAGTATATACATTTAATAAATAGACCTATTTCCCTACAACCAGCCCCAACATTAAATTAATAGAATTCCCATTTAATAAATAAACCTATTTCCCTCCCTTCAAACAACCACAGCAAGAAATTAAATAGCATTTATGTTTAATAAAAGTAACCATTTCCCACAACCATCCCAGGCATTAAATAATTCATAATCACATTTAATAAATAGACCACATTTTCCCCAAACAGCCCCACATTCACTTAATAGAACACATTATAGTCATATATTGTCCCCCACACACATTATAGTCATATACTGTCCCCCACACACATTGGCCATTTTTATTTTCCCCCTCCTGCAGACATTTTCACTCCCCCCCTTCCCCCTGCAGACATTTTCACTCACCCCCTCCCCCTGCAGACATTTTCACTCACCCCCCCTTCCCCCTGCAGACATTTTCACTCACCCCCCCTTTCCCCTGCAGACATTTTCACTCACCCCTCTTTTCCCCTGCAGTGCAGACATTTTCACTCATCCCCCCCTTTCCCCCTGCAGACATTTTTACTCACCGCCCTTTTCCCCATGCAGTGCAGACATTTTCACTCACCCCCCTTCCCCCTGCAGACATTTTCACTCACCCCCCCTTACCCATGCAGACATTTTCACTCACCCCCCCGTAGACATTTTCACTCACCCCCCCCTTCACCCTACAGACATTTTCAATCACCTCCTTCTCCCTACAGACATTTTCAATCACCCCCCCTTCCCCTTGCAGACATAATTAATCACCCCCCTGCAGACATTTTCAATCACCCCTCTTCCCCCTGCACACATTTTCAATCACACCCCTTCTCCCTGCAGACATTTTCAATCACTCCCCCCCTTCCCCTGTGCAGTTATTTTGACTTATTCTCCTCTACCCCTGCAGTACCTGTCACTATCCCCTGGACGGAATGCAAAGAAAAAGAGCACACCAACTTACCTCAACACTCTGCGCCCTCAACAGACCGATGTCACATTGCGTGGCCGCGCAAGTAAAAAAAAACAAAAAAAAGCTGCATGACTGGGAGCGCAGGGAATCAAAACGGCAAATGCCAGAAGTGCCTGATGGTCAGTCCAGCCCTGGACCAGACCCAATGCTGAGCAGGGCTACCAAGAGGAATTCAGGGCACAACAACTTCATGGGGCACCCCTTATAGCTAAAAACATTTGCGCCGCTGGTCTGCTGCGGCAAAATTTTTTATGTTGGTGTGGTCATGCTTTTGGGGTGCTGCTATGCATCATTGGGGCAGGTGAAAAAAATCCCCTGCATTGTTGTGTACACCATTAACACAAGGGTGCAGTGCCCCCTCCTCCACTTGTAGTTGAATAGAAAAAAAAGCAGCCTGCATAGACTATAGAATTAGATTATAAAAATTAATGGACAAAGGCAGTTTGGTCTCTGTCTGCATCAGACACCCTCTCCACTAGGAGTAAAATAGAAAACTATTCAGCCGTTATTCAGAGTCTAGAATATAAATAGAAATTGAGAAAGGCAATTTGGTATCTGTCTGCATCATAATCATCAACATCATCATTAGTGCCCTCGTCGCCTACACAAATCTCCCCCTCATCCTCTTCTAATTCCAAAGTGGCATCCTCAATTGGTGTATCACCGGCTACACTCGGGCTGTTAAGGCACACATCAGCAGAACTGCTGAAAGGACCCTTCTTTATGGGTACACTGTCACTAACAGAATGCTCACGATTAGACATACCACTGGTGGATGGACTCTCCACCGGGATTGGTGTCATTTCTGATTCAGAGCATACATTATCCTCTAATGCCTGACTGTTTTCTTGTAGCTCGGCTTTGACGCCTAACAGTAGTTGTGCACCACTTTTAGACTCCAAAATACTTGGTCTTGCTTGGTCACGAGTGACTGTACAAGAAGAAGGCTCGGTAACATTTTTGGATCTGCCACTAATAGAGGAAGGCGAAGGCCTCATTCTTTCTTTGCCACTGCTTTTGTAGAATGGCATGTTGGCAATTTTTTTTTTATCTGCACTTTTCCTCAGTTACACTTCTTTTTCGCTTCAACATGGTAAAAAAAATTTTGGTGTGTGTTTTTTTCCGATTTAAAAAGACTATGTACTTTGACATTGCCTTTCCCAGATGACGTACTGGGAACACTACTATTAGGACTGGTGACAGAACCGGGTTGCTGAATCTGCTCATATGTGGACTGCTTTGAATCCATTTTAATGAGCCCAAAGCACTTGTAGTGCCAAAACTGTATTAGATAGATACTGCTGACAAATATGACTTTTAACAGCCAGAAAAATTAGTGTTTCACACTGGGGAATATGGGACACCCCAAAAGCACTTGGAGTGCCAAAATTTTTAAAAAAAAGCCTTCTCTATCCTCCTCTCTTACTGCTCTAACAATTGCTAATACAACTAGTATTAATATTACAATTGTATAGAATAGAATAGAAACAATTATGTGTCCAATTATTGCTCTGTCCCTGCGCTAATATAGCCTGTGACCTAACCCTGCTCTCTCCCTCTGTCAAATGGCGATGGATTGCTGTGGAGGCTGGTATTTATGTTTTTCAAATCTCGCGAGAACCGAGCTCAGAAATACGAATACGTCACGATGACGTTTTGCCTCGATTTCGATTCTGAATGGGCGGGAGAGTACCGAGCCTGCTCGGCTCGGTACTCAGATAGGCGAAATTCGGATGGATTCGGATCTCGGGGAACCAAGCCCGCCCATCTCTAATATAAACAGTTCACAGTCTTGGCCTGCCCCTTACATTGGGCAGAACACTCACCAAAAATTGGGATTGTCCCACTAGAATCACAATATTTCACACACTCTTCTACTCTCTTATACTTGTTCTTCTCACTTTCACCACCTGTGGCTTCTGCTTTCTTTAGTTGCGACTTGTCTGGATACTGGAATGTTGGGGGCCCTATTTGGAAAAAAAATTGGTACATTTAGAAAATTACAACCAGCCCCAATGTTAAATCAATAGCACCCACGAGTAATAATTAGGCCTTCCTCCAGCCCCAACATTAAAATAATAGTATTCCCATTTAATAAATAAACCTATTTCTCTCCCTGCAAACAGCCCCAGCAATAAATTAATAGTATTTACATTTCAGAAATATACCTATTTCCCGCAACCATCACTGCCATTAAATAATTCATTGTCATATTTAATAAAGAGACCTCATTCTCCCTAAACACACCCCCACATTCAATAACCCCCAAACCAACCCATCTTAAATTAATAGTCCCCACTATTAAATTGCCTCACCATCACCCCACAAACAAAATAGCACCCACTAATTAGACACCACCTACCTCACAAACATTACATTGCCACAAGCCCCCGTGCCATCACACACACACACACACACATTACTGTGCCCCTTTATCACGACTACGTTGTGCCTTATGATCAAACTGTGTCCTCCATGCTGCTTTTCCCCGTTCTATATCACACTGTGCCTCTCTCCCCCCCTTCTTTATCACGCTGTGCCACCCCACCTTCTTTATGACAATGTGCCTCTCCCCCTTTATCATACTGTGCCTCCCCCTTCTTTATCTCTGTGCCTCTCTCTCCCCTCCTTCTATATCACACTGTGCCTCTCTCCTCCCTTCATCACTCTCTGCCTCCCCCCTTCTTTATCACTCTGTGCCTCTCCCCCCCCTTCTTTATCACTCTGCGCCTCCCCCCCTTCTTTATCACTCTGTGCCTCTCCCCCCTCCTTCTTTATCATTTTGTGCCTCTCTCCCCCCTCCTTCTTTATCACTCTGTGCCTCTCTCTTCCCCCCTTCTTTATCACTCTGTGCCCTCTCCGCTTTCCTCCCTTTGCCTATCCGTTCTTTTACTTACCTTTTGTTAGCTTCTTTGTTCTCTTCTGTCTTCTCTTCTTTCTTCTTGCTTGGTCCTCTCTGCGGCGCTCCTCACTAATTGTCGGGCGTGACTTGATGACGTCACGCCCGTCATTCAGTATGAACGGAACAGAGAGGAGGAATGGCAGCGCCGCGATCACGTGAGTATGTAACTTTTTTTTTTAATCATCCAGCTCCCCCCACCAACGAATGGGTCAAAGACACTCCTGCAGCCACCCAACCCCCTCCCCCGGAGGAAAAAAAAGAAGTGAAAAAAAAATTGCAAATAAAGAAAATGTAAAAAATTTTAAAAAAATTCAGTGGTGAGGGCCTGGGCCAGGCCCCCTGGCATGTCTGGGCCCGGGTAAATAGTATTCGCTCCCCCCTCTCGGCGTCCCTGATGCTGAGTAATACTGCGCCTTGAGAAAATGGAAAGAGTAAAACTGAATTTTTTCCATTCGGTTTTACATATGGTTTGGCCTAAACCGCATGCGTTTTGGCCTGAACCTCATGTAGTTTAGGGGTTTGTTAACTGCAACACATCACGTGTGGTTTGAGTTTTTAGCCTCCAAGCTGCTGGATAATAAATTCTTCAGCTTTCAGCTCTGAAAACCACATGAGGTGTGTGGTGGTTTGCATACAAAACCACTCTTTAGTAAACTACTCCTTTCTTTCTCCAGGACAAGCCCAAATGCAATCAATGTTATATGTTGCACTATAAAAAGAAATGAACATTTTATTATACATTTGTGGAAGAGATTAGTCAAAACATTGTCTCTCTTTTAACATGTTGTGGCTGCTCAAAGAATAATGTTGAAACAGATGTACAGAAAAAAAATGTAATTACTTAATAAAAACTTGGTCTTTAGCTGGTAGTGCATGATATCATCATCATCATTTATTTATATAGCACCAACATATTCCGTAGCACTTTACAATTGGGGACAAACATAATAAACTAATAAACAAACTGGGTAAAACAGACAAAGAGGTGAGAAGGCCCTGCTCGCAAGCTTACAATCTATAGGACAATGGGAGATTGACACATGAGGTTAAGTCTACATTTTGCAATTTGGCCCAGCCAGACCGCAAAGGTAAAAGTGACTCATAAGCTAAATGAACCCGTCACACAACAATGTTGGTCAGAAACACAGAGGAAAGGTAATTAGACACAGGAGAGGTGGGGGACACAGGGTGGATAGCCTTGCATCATTTAATATGTTTTATATTATACGATACAGTGTTAAAATGTATCTAAAACTAATTTCACTCTATCAAAACCCGCCCCCGTGACGGAATGCAGCGATTCCCCGAGAATTGCGGCATTTTGGCCCTAATTCTGCCCAATTCTGCCCACTTAATTAGGAAGTGGGCAGATGCGGGAGATTGTCACACTCTCCCAGGAGTCCGTGAGACTCACCTGAAATGCGGAAATCTCCCGGACATTCTGGGAGAGTTGGCAAGTATGATATATATTATAAAATTATCTATGCAATGAATTGTCTATAATGCTTTGAATGCAATTTTTAGATTAACCCCTGATCTCTGTACATGAAGCATTTGACTTTATATAAAATATACTGGAAGTTCAACAGCCAGTTATTTCAGCACATTGCATTGTTGAAATTGTATTACATTCCTAGCGTCTCTTTCCAATTGATGTCTATCTGCAACATCTGAGCACAGTGGTAAATATTCAGGAGAATTTTCATCCTCCTCAGTTTGTTAATATTATCATAATTATTGTAAAAAATACCTTCTGCTATATGGAGGTTAACAGTTTATATGCAAATAATCAAGAATTTCTTTCTCACTGAAGAGAGAAAAATGTTTGTGGATGACACACAGACAAACACACATACACCATGAATACATTTTCTGTTGATGAATGCATTGCCATCTTTTCTTAAATGTATTTTCACCTCCCCCGTAACGATTGGGGATCCTGAAGGTGCAAAAATAAATGTTTCTAAAATAATGCTCACAGTTGATTTGCGTATAATCAGCTTCTGCTCAAAAAGGTAAAGAAAAAGATTAAGTGATCTTGAGTTTTATTTATTGATTTATTGTGTTCCCTGAGTGCTAAAGAGTGGCAGTGTATTAATATCAAACGGGCTTACTTCCCCCACCTTGGCTGCTAACTGAAGATTATTCACTGAAATATGCAGCGCACACACACATACACATACCAACACTATCCGATCGATCACTGACAAAAGAGTTATTAAACAAAAAACTCCACTCGGGGAATTATTCATCGAACAGATTCATTTCTTTATCAACCTGTAGGGTCCCCAGGGAGAACACTTTAGTCTTCAAGAACAGTGACTCGCCATTAATCACCACGGGTGTGGAGGTGAGCTGTATTTTAATACAGATCACAAGGATCTAGAGATGGAAAAATAACTCATAACATACAACGTAAGCAGGACTTGTATTAAGGTGTCTATACTCATTGGCATTGTGGATGGCAATATGTATAAGCTCAAAAAGACTGTCAGTCTTAATCTACATTTAAAATTCATACCGTCATTAGCCAAAAACTGAAGAGTGGAACTGTGCAAAAATATTAATGTCACAACTCTTTACCACTTTAGAACACCCTCATTCATTGAATTAAATGTTTCCGTTTTTTTTCCTAAACACTGCTTTTGTAAAATGCCTATTGGTGTATTATAAGTGGCATCTGGTTCCCAAAATATTAAAGACGATCCATGGTACGGCCTCAGATGAGTATTGGATAATTTGCAGCAAGACTGGAGTCTATGGGGGGTATTCAATTGTTAGCGAGATGCGTTAAAATTTTGCGCTCGAAAAAAAAAAAAAAACCTGCGCTCGTTTAAAAAAAACAAACCCTCAATTCAATTGTTTTTTTGCATGCACCCCCTCGCGCTCTATTATTGGTCCTAGCGAGTTTGAAATGAGGAGTGGTTAAGGCACTCATTTTACTATAAAAAAATAAAAGTAAATTAATGAAATCAAGAATGGTCCCAGCACTGCAAAGGAGATTGGGCCCCTACACTGCAATCAAGAAGGGCCCCAGCACTGCAAGCAACAATGGCCAGGGGGGGGGGGGGGGTACAGCAGAATTAAAGATTTTACAAGGAGGTAATTTTTTTGAAATTTACAAACATTTCTTGAACACTGGCCAAGCATGGACATTTGTAAGGTACAAATATTTGTGGGACAGTGGGCAAGCCGGACATTTCTTTGAAGGTACAAAATAATTTTTGGGACTTTGCGTAAATTAGTGTGTGTAGGTAAAGCATCATAAAACTGAGGATTTCGTCCATGGTGAGCATTTTGTTTTTTGTTTTTTTCAATAAAAATCTATGGTGTACATGAGGGTGTTTACTGTATTTCTTGGAGTTTTATTATTTTTAATAAAGATTTGTGGTTGGAATGAGGGTGTTGTGCTTTTATTTAACATTTTGCTTTGTGGAACTACAGATCACAGCCAGCCGTGGGTTTAAGAGCATGTTGGCACTTGTGGTTCTACTACAAGTGCAAACATGCCCTGGGTGCTATGGGTACGCTGGTGCTTGTAGTTAGACAAGTAGCAGCATGCCCACGCTATTTCGGACAACATGGCTGGCTGGGACATGTAGTTCCACAAATCAAATTTTATTTTTTATCCATAATCCCCATTTATTACCCTACTACCCATAGCCCAGGGGTAGTAGGAAGAGCCCTAGTGCTATCGGCACTGGTCTGGGTGTCCCTAGGGGGGTGGCCCGCTTACATTTTTCAGCGGACCACAATCCCTAGGGAATCCAGGCCAGCGCTGAACAGTCTGTGGGTGTTTAGTCATTATGGCCGTGGGACCCAAACTGCGTCCCCCCCCCCTGTTATAGTGCCTATCACCCCAGCTGGTTTGCCTAGTGCTGGTTCAATAAAATTAGGGGAAACCCTACGTCAAATTTTTCACACATCAATAGCCTGCCAGCACTAGGACAAAGACTAAATAGAGTGGGGAGCAAACGATTTTGCGTTTAAAAAAAAATATAAAAAAAACATGATACTTTTTGGCACAACTCCCCCCCCCCCCCCCCCTTAAAAACAAAAAAATAATATAAAAAAGTTTAAATACATGCACCACTATGGTTTTTTCTAAAGGGGGAAATTTCCAAAAATTATTAATTATTATACACTTTTTTAAGTACTTTTCTTTTTTTAGGTTTCTTTTATGAACTTTTACACCTATTTTCTCAGTTTAATGTATATTTTTCTTAACTTAATAAAAAAAAAAATTTCTTTGAGCAGACCATGGAGGTGCGAGATAAAACAGCATATTTGCCTTTTTCACACTCGGCGTTAAAAAACAATTAAATAGCTTTTTCCGCTAAGGGTTCGCAGCCAGCCTATACTTTAACATTGACAAACGCTTGGAGCGCGATAACACAGTTTCGGTAAAAATAAATAAATATTAGAATTGCGTGAGAAGTTTTCGCGCTCGAAAATAAGGTAAAATAGCAAAAAAATGACTTTGCACGCTCGAACTTCCAAACTCGCTAACAATTGAATACCCCCCTATGTACACATCTGGTGGTCCAGCCTCAAGACTGGTTCTGGGATATTGTTGCCAGGCTTATCAGCGACATTACCAAAGTTCCAATTACTAAGTGTCCCTGGTCTTTCCTCCTTGGCCTCTATCTGGGTGGGTTGGATAAGAACTCTGGTAAACTTTCCATGCAAATCCTTAATGTAACCAGGCATCTGATTGCATTTTGATGGAAAATGCCATGTTCACCTTCTCAGCAAAGGTTCCTTAATAAAATGTGACACCTGGCAATGATGGAGAAAATGTCTGCATACTGAAATAATAAATCCACAAATTTTGTGTGAATGTCAATGTCTATTTACAACAATTCACTCACCCAAAAGAGATCCTTCATTTGGGATTTTTAGAACTACTCTTATAGCCAAAACTAAGTTTCAAAATTTATAGCAGATTTTTAGCCTGTACAAGCTTTTCGGAATTGTGGGTCCCAGGGGTCCGGCCTTCTACCCACTCCTCCCTTCCCTCCCATCCCTATAACTTCTCAACTTCCTTTTGCCTTTTTTATTAAAGCCGGTCACAAACATACGTACTTGTGACACTACTTTGTGCTGCATCTTAAGTTACCAAACCCAAAATCTGGTTTCTACCCGTTAACTGTGTATCATATTTAACTGCTTATATAATTGTTGTCATTTTGATTACTGGCACCTGTTGTTTTATAATTTCTTCTCCGGAAACAAATAGTTCTTTACAAAAAAAATAAAAAAACAAATAAAAAATACTGCTTGGTATATCCTCCTTTATGAATTAAATTAATCATGTGGCTGAGAGTGAGGAGACATTTGGACTGTTTATGACATGTGATACTTTTGCATGTATCGATTCTTCTTTTCTTTAGAATTGTTAAAAGTGTGCTCAGAAATGCACTTAGAAATAATGATTAGCGGGCTCGGATTTCGCTAATCCGAGCCCACCCGAACAGTGCGGATCCAACGGGATCCGAGCACTGTTCGGGTACTTCTGCCCGGGAAAAAAATCCGAAACGAGGCTATGACATCCAAGTCTCGCATCGGATCTCGCGAGACTCGGACGTCATAAATTCACCGCTCGCGGCCGCCATCTTCATTCTGGCTGCGAAAACTCGTGAGGGAGGTTGTAGTTAGGGAGCTCCTGTCCTGCTTTTGGTTTCAGTGGTTTCTCTCCTTTGTGAGTCCAGTAGTGCTGCCTGTGTCCTGTGCTATGTTCTGCTAAGGGCATAGTTATTTCCAAATTATTAAAAAGTTATAAAATAAAAAAATTAAAAAAAACATACAAAAATAAGCCTGACCTTCCCATCACTGTACGGGAAGAGGTGGCTCCTTCCACCATTTGCAGCACGCCCTCTGCATATGCTGGAAGGGTCACCCACAGTCCAGTTACAGATTTGGCTAATGAAGGTGTGAATGTTGTACACCGGCAAGAGGATATTGATGTAGCTGGTGCTGAGGAGGAACTTGACGAGGAGGATGCTGATGTGGTTATCTTAAATGAGGCACCAGTGGGGGAAATAGTTGTTGTCCATGGGATGAAAAAGCCCATCGTCATGCCTGGTCAGAAGACCAAAAAATGCACCTCTTCGGTCTGGAGTTATTTTTATCCCAATCCGGACAACAAATGTATGGCCATATGTAGCTTATGTAAAGCTCAAATAAGCAGGGGTAAGGATCTTGGCCACCTAGGGACATCCTCCCTTATACGTCACCTGAAGAACCTTCATAATTCAGTGTTTAGTTCAGGACCTGTGGCTAGGACCGTCAGCAGTCCAGGGACACCTAAATCCCTTGGTCCTGTTGTATACACACCACCATCCTCGTCAACTTCCTCCACGATCTCCATCAGAGATAGTCCTGCAGGCCATGTCACCGGCATGACTGAGTCCTCTTCAATCCGGGATTCTTCCGGGGAATCCTGCAGCGGTACGCCTACTACTGCCGCTGCTGCTGTTGCTGCTGGTAGTCGGTCATCTTCCCAGAGGGGAAGTCGTAAGAACGCTACGTCTTTCACCAAACAGTTGACCGTCCAACAGTCGTTTGCCATGAGCACAAAGTACGACAGTAGTCACCCTATTGCAAAGCGGATAACTGCGGCCGTAACAGCTATGTTGGTGTTAGATGTGCGTCCGGTGTCCGCCATCAGTGGAGTGGAATTTAGAGGGTTGATGGAGGTATTGTGTCCCCGGTACCAAATCCCGCCGAAATTCCACTTCAATAGGCAGTCCAGAAATATTAATATCAGATATTAAACTACGTTCACTGTTCCTGCAGTGCAGAAATATTAGTATCAGATATTAAACTACGTTCACTGTTCCTGTAGTGCAGAAATATTAGTATCAGAAATTAAACTACGTTCACTGTTCCTGCAGTGCAGAAATATTAGTATCAGATATTAAACTACGTTCACTGTTCCTGCTACATCAAAAAAGCATGAACCTGCCCTGCCATCAACTAAAACAAGAGGTAGTGACGCGCTTGAACTCCACCCTCTATATGCTGCAGAGGATGGAGGAGCAGCAAAAGGCCATTCAAGCCTACACAGCCACATACGATGGGCCACGTGTTTGTGCCGTCCACTTGTGTCGCTTAGCTTAGGCATCCAGCTACCTCGGTGCAACCTTTTGGACTAAAAACAATATTGTGAGGTGTGAGGTGTTCACAATAGACTGGAAATTAGTGGAAATGAATGTTATTGAGGTTAATAATAGTGTAGGAGTGGAGAAAAAAAACAAAATATGGATTTTAGCACCTTTTATGATTTTTTAAAAAAAAATAAGAACCCAAAACCCAAAATCAGAACCAAAACCTTTCGTGGGGTGTTTTGGCAAAACTAATCAGAACCCAAAACCCAAAACACCAAAAGTGGGCGGTGCACACCCCTACTTAGAAATGAAAGCTCTAAGCTTGTGGAAAATTCAAATGTCTTTCTGAAGAAAAATGGGCATGCACCCCTCTGCAAGGAAAGGAATAACCCTAAAAATATTCTTCTCCATCACTTTATCTCATTTTAATAACCTTGATCTGTAAAGCATATAGCATTACTGATAGATGCCCCCTCCTCCCTGTGACATCAGGCGAGGTCACTGGGGGAATACTATTGTAAAAGAGGAGAAAGCCTCTTGATGGGAGATGGACGGTGATGACAGCTGCGAAAGCACAGAGCGTGATTGGCTGCAGTTTCCTGCATCTAATCAGGAAACATCAATTTTAGAAGCTGGGACCTGGGATGGAGGAGGGTGGTCCCAGGTCTACAGCAAGGGGGGTGTACGGCTCTTGTCGCGAGGCATAAATATTTAGTAGAACCTATATGGATAAAGGGCCGGGGAAGAGAACCCCATTAAATATAATAGCCAGAGGAGGCAGAAAATGGTGGGTGCACAGCAGATTCAGGCCCCACAGTAGAGAGTTGTAGAGGCAGCGGGAGGGGGGATTCCCACCACTGAGTTGCCCCAGAGGACGCTCACCAGGAGCAAAATAGAAGCTGAGAAGGAAGATATTCCCAATAAGAAGTCACCAGAGAGGCATGAGTTTGACGGCTGCCACAGAACAACATTGAGCTTGATTCATTAGGGCAGGCAATCTGAGCGCTACCTGTGCTGAGTATTTGCTGTACTGATTTCAGCTTTGTGTGCGACCAAATTTATCAAGCTACGGATCTCAAGATCCGTGGCATGTTGAATTTGGGCGCAGGGCCGCTTGCTCTGTCCTCTAATACACAGGTGCTGCAGGTATGTATGTACATGCCAGTGCCTGTAGTAGCCTGCAGGTCTGGTAGTATTACAGCTGCCCGACCCACTGACTATTATTTTAAAAGAGAAATTTTTTTTTATGGGATCCCACTTCTAAACAGTATTAACCCTAGTGCTGCCAAGCTAGTGCAGGTTGCCGCAAAATCGGGAGAAGAAAGGGGTTCCCTCGATTTCACAAAAACCAGAGTTAGGTCAACCAGCCGGAGTTGTTGGCACTATAGAGGGTGCATGTGGCAGGGGTCCCTCGCTATAATGATAAACTATCCCCAGGCTGTTCAGCACAGGGCTGAATTCCCTAGGGAATGATGTTAGCAAAACAAATATGCAGGGCTTTTAAAGAAAAGAAAGAAAGAGTGAGAAAACACTATTTTACTTTGTGGAACTACAGGTTCCAGCCAGCCCCATTAACAATCTGGGCATGCTGGTGCTTTTAGAACTACAAGTACCAGCATATCCATGGCAGCCAGGCCATGCTGGCACTTGGAGAACCACAAGTGCCTCCATGCCCTGACACTCAGGGCCCGTTGAGTCATGTAGTTCCACAAGGTAAAATTTAAATAAATCACACAATCATCTTTTTAACCACAATACTTTAATAAAATTAATAAAACCACTAAATTAAACCAGACACCTTGTTTAAACCCCATATAATTATTAGAAATAATACATTCCCATATATTTACCATCTGATGTCTTTATCTGTAAACGATTCAATCTTGCTAGCTTTTACTCCGATAATGCTTGAAACCAACCATAACAAAAACCATAATATTCCAAAGGTTCTGTTGCTGTCCAAATAAATAACATTCCAGGTTCTGGAGTAGTCAAATAAATATAAACCCCCAAAAATATTCCAAATGTGCTTGAAAAGAATCTTGTCTTCAGTCATAGAAATATTAAATATTAAAAAAATTCCTAAAATATTCCACAGGATCTGGTTTGGCAAAACAAGAAATCATTAAGAACAACCGCACTTTGATCTTCTATGGAAGATCACCTGCCGCAGAATGGAAAAACCATGACAGCGTGGGAAAACCCCCTACAGTGTAAACTTTGTGTCTGTTGGAGCTGTAATCCCGCCCGACCCGCTGGCTAAAGTTAGACTAGACTAGTCCTAGAGCTTGCTACGGCCGTGGCTGCGTGCGATCAAGTTTGGCATGCCCACAATGTACATTCACAGCGGCCATATACCCCTTCCCTGACCCGACCACTCTCAAACAATGTAGGCTGTAGTAAGTGACCCTTGCGCTCATCAGCGCACGCAAAAGGCTTGCATTCACTTCCTTTTCTGCTGGTTCCGGGGATGTGCAGAGTGATTTTGCATTTGATACGATCACAATCAGCAGATACGTGCCCTAATAAATCAGGCTCATTGTGTGTAAAAAGGAGGAAGAGATAGCTCCTGGATTAAGTAACTGAAATATTAGCATGCTGAAAGAGAATTCCTGTTCAGATGCCAGGGAAGTGAGCTAAGAATTATTATGTCCTTTAAGGGTGAGATGTGATAATATAGAGCAGCATGGTTGGACCTTGCAGTCAAGGGAGTTCTGTGATAATCTGTAAATCTGTAGTGAGAGGATCCCTGGCGACTGGGATGTTTGGTCTGAAAGCAATCTGGTGGTGTTCCTTGAAAAGCAGCCACCTTCACCAGACTGATAAAGGAAGTTCCCTAGATGTTTGGCATACAGTCTGTACAGCAGCAGTAGGAGAACCTCCTTGGAAGGTACTTCTATACTGTAAGGGGGGGGGGGTCACTGCTGAAGTGGTAGAGGAGGGTCCCTAGTGTAGGGGATGGAGTGCACGAATAAGGAGAGCTTCTAGATTTTGGAGAGAAAAAACCTCTGTCTTCCTGTATGTGTGATTGTTTCTGTCTGCAAACTTCTACACCCATAACACCAGGTATGGGAACGGCTAGTTTGGTCTTATGTTTACTAAGCATGCGCTGGAGGAGTTGGTGATATAGAATGTAACTATATGGTAACTGTTATGTTATTGTGCTGGAAGAGAAGGAGTCTGAATAAAGTTTTCGCCTTGTTTGAACTGAGATGGCCTGGCGCCCAAATAAATTTCAACTACACTGCACTGCCACTAGTGTTCAGTCCACATTATACCTGTGGTTAAACTCCTGAGTATTCAAAGACGTTCTAGCCCAGATGCCACATCCACACCATAGTAGGAGCAAAAGAGGAGGACGACAGCGAATGGGGTACCACACAACATCATGGCACGCCAAGTAAGTGACTCCATTAGACCAGCAAAAGTTTCACAGATCCTCAAAATATAATCTGGCTTTCCACAGTTCTGCAAAACTAGTGAGCCTACTCCATATTTAGTAGTAAAGGACCTCTCACCGCCCAATCCCTCCCACTGGCCAATGCTACTACCTCTTGTTCTGTCAATCAATACACTTTAACGGAAACTTAGTAACAACACTGTCAATCGAGGCTTGTGCCATCACTGCACCTCAGTTGTTTTGCATCAATCAAATGAGGTTCTTTGTGTTGCACTTTTCTGTGATCTTAATTAATTTGCTTAAACTCAAAACTGTACTGTGCAAAAGAAATATGTTCTAAGGATCTTATTGGATACAGGTCACCCGTTATATACCTGGTTGTCACAGTTTGGTATTTTGGACTCTGGATCTGTTCATAGATGTTGTGGGAACAGATCCTCGGGGAGTGAGAATATGGTAGTACACTGGTAAGTGGTAATGATAGCCTGAGGTTCAATAGATGCCAGATGCAGGATAAAAGTACAATCAGAGGTTTAATGATGACTGGATGAATATACAGGAAAGTCTTGATATATGTATATATATATATATATATACACACACTAGGAGCGTAGTACAAGGTGGGCGGAGCCACCGGCAATATCATATGCAATATGAACAATCAGCATGTAATTAGATATGGTTTTGAATGCACAGTCCAGCAATAAGGTGGAAAGAATAAGGCAGCAGGTATATGGTATCACAGTTGAGCAGCCCACATCAGAGGAGAGATTAACTGTCCAGGTAGCAGTATATGCACAATAGATGCGGCATGAATCAGGAACCAAATAATGCCTTAATGCTTTCAATAATACATGAACAGTTCAGCCAGAGAAAAGAACAACAAGCAGCTTGATGATACGACCTGTGGAGTGTCATACAGCAGAGATAGTTGCAGCATCATCTGAATAGTCTGTGTAATAGTACACAGCAGAGACAGTTGCAGTTTGATCTGTATGGTCTTTAACAGCAACACAAGCAGCTTGATGATCCAGGTGAGAGCTCACAGGATAGGTACGAACCTAATCAGACTGGTATTTTGATCAACAGGCCCAGAGGAAAGGAAGAAAGTGCCTTTTCAAGTCTGGAGCCAATGCACGAACCAATAGGAATCTTAATTAGAAGTAGACAGGTAATCAGTCTGCACCTGTGCAGATCAGAACTTGGAGGTTTGAAGTCTGTTAATGAGACACCTGTGAGTGTCTCAGTCTTTGTCTGTGGAAGCCAAATGAGCAGCGTGTGACACTGGTTCAGGGCTACCATAAGCTTTACAAAAAATGTAAAGTGCTATAGATTTGTATTTTAATCTACAATAACGTTGTTTGGCACTTGATCTATGGCTGGCCTGGTGTTTTTTTCATCTTTCCTACATCTAGGATAATGGAACAAGATACCCAAGAGATGAGGGGGTCTGCTAAGTGCCAGAAGTCTGCTAAATACGAACACAATCTTAAGTGCATACAATGTTATTCGTCTTGCATTTGATCTGTTGCAGGTTCCTTTGATGCTTCTTCTAGTGACCATACCTCATATTTAATTCTTTAAGTCTTAACAGGAGTAATATATATGTACCCTTGATGTTTTCCACTGTATGAGTTCTCACCACAACTGCTGGAAGACTATTCCATGGAGCTATCCCCCTTTCTGTAAAAAAGTTTCTTACGTTACCTTTCAATGTTCATCCATCTAATTTCAAAGTCCCCTTGTTCTAGAAATCCTCATATTTTAAAAAATATTGACTTCCTGAACTATATTAATACTTTTGATTTACTTGAATATATCTATCATGTCACATATGACTCTTTTCTCCAGTACATGTGCAATTATTGAAGTATTATTATTTAGCCCATGCACCATTTTAGTAGCGGTTGTCTGATTATTTTATATTGTATTAATGCCTTTTGGAGTTAGGGCTTCTAGATGTGTACACAATATTTATGGTGAGATCTTACCAGTGACCTATAAAGCGGCAATATCCTCCCTTTTCCTGCTTGTGTTTTCCCCACTGCTTGACTGCACTGCTTGCTTGCCTTCATGCTATATAAAATTATAACTCCAAGGTCTCATTTCTTTTATGTTGCTGACACAACATCAACATTAATTTCGTGCTTTGCTCTCACATTTTTGTATCCCACATGCACTGTTTTGCATTTTGATGTATAACATTTAAGCTTGTATACTTGTATAGTCACTACTCATTTATTTTACCCCTTTTGGGATATCAACCTTGTTACATAATTTTGTATCATCAGCAAAGATACCA
The DNA here is from genome assembly GCF_038048845.1 of Mixophyes fleayi. Taxonomy (NCBI): domain Eukaryota; kingdom Metazoa; phylum Chordata; class Amphibia; order Anura; family Limnodynastidae; genus Mixophyes; species Mixophyes fleayi. The sequence goes on along the minus strand of NC_134408.1, from coordinate 97,871,062 downwards.
CAAGTAAACCACAAGCACAATATTTTCATCAATTATATCAACAGAAACAAGTTAGAAGTTTACAGCAAATATTAGCAAACAAAGAGTAGAGCTTTTAGATTTAGCAGTATATTTACTAAATTGCGGGTTTGTAAAAGTGGAGATGTTGCTTATTGAAACCAATCAGATTCTAGCTGTCATTTTGTAGAATGTACTAAATAAATTATAACTTGAATCTGATTGGTTGATATAGGCAACATCTCCACTTTTTCAAACCTGCAGTTTAGTAATTGTACCCCTTAATATCAAATTCTATATTTAATCCCTTGAGAAAGTCCTTGAGTGATGAAACGCATTGGAACAATTTGATTGGCCTTTGAATTGAGCGACAGCGATTACCAGAAGTTGTGCTCACAACAGGAAATACACATGCTTTTCAGAAAGATGAGGTAGAACGCACGCGAGGAGTAATGCTATCTACCTTGGAGAGAGCACAGTCCGGAGCTCTGTAAGTGATAAAGATACTTAGATAAATAGAACTGTTCCTGGAGAGAGAGAATTTTATGAAAATCAGATTGGACTTGTGGACTAACAATACTAACTATTTTATGCAATATGGCATACCTTTATTGCTCCATAGAATAACACACAATCTGGTAGAGTGTGTGTTATTTCTGAACTGTTCCGTTTTATATGCTATTAGAATTAACTTATGCATTTTATATGATATATAAATTATATTGAGTTAATTTTATTCTAAGAATTTTCTCTCTGTTTTATGATTATGCTTGAAAGTATGGAACAAGAACCTGCCTTTTTTTAATGAAGTCTTTTTATGTAATTTATCATTTTTTTTTGGCATTTAATAAATCTATGAATCTGTAAATTATACAAGAGGTTGTGTAGCTTTTTGTATTATAGTTTTCAGTATAAGTCCAAAGAATTTTGGAGTTTGATTTACATTCAAATTGACAAGTGATAAAAATGCAAGTGTATATTTGTAAAACCTTTCCATATTTCTGATCAACTGATCTTTGATGCAGGCCAATTCCGTGGTCACCAGGGGACTTGGGTCCAAGGACCACTGCTGGTGCCATTAGCATGTCGGTTGTGGTCCCTCAACTTGTTCTTGAGATGAACCTTAAATGCCTAAAGCTCACATACTACCCAGAAATAAGCATTTTGTAAGACTTAAAAAAGTTGCAAAATAGGATTGATAATGTACAAGTTTTTAAATGAATTAAAGATGTTGGTCTGCCATTCCTTGGACAATGTTTTTAGGGTTAGACAAATTTTAGAAGAACTGTACTAGCTATGCAGAGCACAATTTAATTTAAAAAGCCATTGATGGCCGTTTTTTTACCTCAGTCACCAATCTTCTAATTGCAGCCATGGCCTTGACCTGCACCCTGATATCCTTCCATGCATGCTGTTTACTTGGGGAAGAAAGCAGTAGGCTGCTAATATGCAGCATCTCCACTGCTAGCTCTGCCAACACTTCTACCTATCTGGCACAGATATTGGGCTTTCTCCGCTTAAACGAGGTGGATCCTGAGCCTTGGCTTTAGTCAGGTTGCTCTGGTGCAGCCATCACCAAACAATCCTAAACAGGAAAAAAGGCAGCAATTATTAAAAAGTTTTTTTATTGTATATTCACTCTACTATACACTGATCATCCACAACATTAAAACCACTGGCCAGTGAAGTAAATAGCATTGATTATCTTGTTACAATGGCACCTGTCAAGGGGTGGGATACATTAGGCAGCAAGTGAACAGTCAATTCTTGAAGTTGTGTTGTAAGTAGCAAGCTTAAGAGTCTGAGCGACTTTGATTAGGGCCAAATTGTGAAGGCTAGACAACTGGGTCAGAACATTTCCAAAATGACAGATCTTGTGGGGTGTTCCTAGTAGGCAGTGGTAGTACCTACCAAAAGTGGTCTAAGAAAAGACAACTGGTAAACCGGCAACTGGGTCATAGGTTCCCAAGGCTCATTGATGCACATGTGGAACAAAGGTTAGACCGTCTGGTCCAATCCCACAGAAGAGCTACTGAAGCACAAATTGCTGAAAAAGTTAGTGCTGGCTGTTATAGAAAGGTGTTAAAACACACAGTGCATAACAGCTTGCTGAGTATGGGGCTTTGTAACTGCAGACCGATCAGAGTGCCGGGCCCATGCTGACCCCTGTCCACTGCGATGGCACCTACAATGGGCATATGAGCACCAAAACTGGACAATGTAGCAATGGAAGAAGGAGGCCTAGTCTGATGAATCATATTTTCTTTAACATCCTGTGGATGGCCAGGTGCATGTGTGTCGATTATGGATGGCTGGGTGCATGTGCGTCATTTACCAGGGAAAGAAATGGCACCAGGATGCACTATGGCAATAAGGCAAGCTGGAGGAGGCAGTGTGATGTTCTATGCACTGTTCTGCTGGCATTCATGTGAATGTTACTTTGACACATACCACCTACCTAAACATAGTTGCAGACCATGTACACCCCTTCAAGGCAATGCTATTCCCTAATGGCAGTGCCCTCTTTCAGCAGGATAATGCACCCTGCCACACTGCAAAAATTGTTAAGAAATAGTTTGAGGAACTAGACAAAGAGTTCAAGGTGTTGATTTGGCCTCCAAATTCCCCATATCTCAATCCGATTGAGCATCTAAGGGATGTGCTAAAAAAACAAGTCCGAGCAATGGAGGCCCCACCTCGCAACTTACAGGACATAAAAGATCAGCTGCAAACGTTTTCATGCGAGATACAATAGGACACCTTCAGAGGTCTTGTGGAGTCCATGCCTCGACAGGTTAGAGCAGTTTTGGTGGGATTAGGGGTCCTGCACAATATTAGGCAGGTGGTTTTAATGTTGTGGCTGATTGTTATACAGTCAAGTCCATAAATATTGGGACATCAACACAATTCTCATATTTTGGGCTCTATACACCACCACAATGGATTTGAAATGAAAAAAACAAAAAACAAGATGTGCTTTAACTGCAGACTTTCAGCTTTAATTTGATGAAATTTACATCCAAGTCAGGTGAACGGTGTAGGAATTACAGCGGTTTCTATATGTGCCTCCCACTTTTTAAGAGACCAAAAGTAATGGGACAAACTAAACAATCCTACATCAAACTTTCACTTTTTAATACTTTGTTGCAAATCCTTTGCAGTCAATTACAGCCTAAAGTCTGGAAGGCATAGACATCACCAGACGCTGTGTTTCATCCCTGGTAATGCTCTGCCAGGCCTCTACTGCAAATGTGTTCAGTTCTTGCTTGTTCTTGGGGCATTTTCCCTTCAGTTTTGTCTGCATCAAGTGAAATGCATGTTCAATTAGATTCAGGTCAGTTGATTGACTTGGCCATTGCATAACATTCCACTTGTTAGGCTTAAAAAACTCTTTGGTTGCTTTTGCAGTATGCTTCGGGTCATTGTCCATCTGCACTCTGAAGCGCGATCCAATGAGTTCTGAAGCATTTGACTGAATATGAGCAGATAATATTGCCCAAAACACTTCAGAATTCCTCCTGCCGCTTTTGTCAGCAGTCATTAAATACAAGGGAACCAGTTCCATTGGCAGCCATACATGCCCACTCCATGACACTACCACCACAATGATTCACTGATCAGGTGGCATGTTTTGGGTCATGAGCAGTTCCTTTCCTTCTCCATAATCTTCTCTTCCCATCACTCAGGTACAAGTTGATATTTGTCTCATCTGGCAATAGGATGTTGTTCCAGAACTGTAATGGCGTTTTTAGATGTTGTTTGCCAAACTTTAATCTGGTCTTTCTGTTTTTGTGGCTAACAAATGGTTTTCATCTTGTGGTGAACCCTCTATATTCACTCTTGTGAAGTCTTCTCTTGATTTTTTACTTTGACACATATACACCTACCTCCTGGAGAGTGTTCTTGATTTGGCCAACTGTTGTGAAGGGGTTTTTCTTCACCACGGAAAAAAATCTTCTGTCATCCACCACAGTTGTTTTCTGTGGCCTTCCGGGTCTTTTGGTGTTGCTGAGCTCTCTGGTGTCTTCTTTCTTTTTAAGAATATTCCAAACAGTTGATTTGGCCACACCTAATGTTTTTGCTATCTCTCTGATGGGTTTGTTTTTATTTTTCAGCCTAATGATGGCTTGCTTCACTGATAGTGACAGCTCTTTGGATCTCATACTGAGAATCGACAGCAACAGAATGCAAATATCACACCTAGAATCAACTCCAGACCTTTTACCTGCTTAATTGATGATGAAATAACGAGGGAATAGCCCACACATGTCCATGAAATAGGTTTTGAGTCGATTGTCCCATTACTTTTGGTCCCTTAAAAAGTGAGATGCACATATTGAAACCGTTGTAATTCCTACACCGTTCACCTGATTTGGATATAAATGCTCTCAAATTAAAGCTTAAAGTCTGCAGTTAAAGCACATCTTGTTAGTTTCATTTCAAATCCATTGTGGTGGTGTATAGAGCCCAAAATATGAGAATTGTGTTGATGTCCCAATATTTATGGACTTGACTGTATGTCCCACATATCATCATCATTGGCACCATTTATTTATATAGCGCCACTGAGCATTGTGCAGCATTGTACAGAGAACTCATTCACATGAGTCCCTGCCCCACTGGAGCTTACAGTTTAAATTTCCTAACATACACAGACAGACAGAGAGAGACTAGGGTCAATTTTGATAGCAGCCAATTAACCTACTAGTATGTTTTTGGAGTGTGGGAGGAAACCTGGAGCACCTGGAGGAAACACACGCAAACACAGGGAGAACATTCAAACTCCACACAGATAAGGCCATGGTCGAGAATTGAACTCATGACCACAGCGCTGTGAGACAGAAGTGCTAGCCATTTAGCCACCGTGCTGCCCCGTCCTTTTACTCACCCCTCAAAGCAAATTCTTGAGGCAACACAGAAAATGAGAAACTGGAAGGAATTGTTATTGTAAATGACGTTTTGCCTCGTTTTGAGATCCGAGTTTGGCTGGAGAAACCGAGTCACGTCTCGGTTTAACTCGGATCCCCAACAACGGATTTCATCAGATTTCACATAATCTGAACCTCTCATCTCTAATTGTATACTCACTGTACTATACATCCCACATATATCCTTGTATCCACCACTTGAAGCAAATCCTTGATACAACACAGAAAGGGCGAAATTGGAAGGAATTAGGAGCTGTAGGATTCAGTAAAATAATAGATTTGAATCACATATGGCAGGGCTCAATGTTTGACTCTTCATCTGTTAAATAGTATATATAGCAGCGTTTTCTTCTGTGATTGGTTGTGTGTGAACGGCTAGCCATGGTAACACCCCTAATTGCCTGGCTACGGCTGACTATCATGATAGAATGACTCCATTATGGACTGGTGAGATGAATTCAGCCACTTTATATATGGTATAGAAAGGATCTGCGACTGACGTGCTTACGCCAATACATGCCCTGAGAGCCAATCAGAATATTGAAAAGTCTCACTTGCTTAAAAAAATGAGTGCAAGCACATTCATAAGCCTTGAGCTCTGTTCCCTGACCTGTATTATGGACTGAATACTCAGTCTATCACCTAATTATATCAGTAACGAGAAGAAAAAAGCAGCCTATTGATTCGCATAAGTTTGCCTGCTACGTAAACATGCCAGGAGACGTTCATGTCACGCACAAGGCTCTCAGGTCCTGTTACTTATTCCTTTGCTGTATTTCTAAGCTGTCCCTGCAGTTGCAGGCTCTGCTGGTCTCAGATCACTCTGCAGGATGCTGCCCAGTCTGTCTCCACTCCAAGGATCCCTCCAAAACCAGTTCCTGGGGGCTACCTTCTTGGATCAAGTCACCTGATTCCTCTCAGCCAGTCAGAATGCTGCTTCAGCCCAGCTGACCGCAGTCTCCAATCAGATGACAACAGTTAGTATAAAAGGACTTCCTGGAGCCCTAACCTGTTGCCAGTGCAACATTGAGTCTTCAGCCAACCAGGTTCCCAGCATTTTGCAGTCTGCCCAGACACTTTAGTCTGGTCCAGCAATCCGGTCCAGCATTTCGGTTCCAGTATGGTCCAGCAATCCGGTTCCAATTCGCTCAAGCTTTCCGGTTCCAGTCTGGTCGAGCAATCTGGTTCCAGTCTGGTCCAGCATTTCAGGTCCAGCAATTCGGTCCTAGTCCGGTCTAGCATTTCGGTCCAGCATTCTGGTTCAGCATGCTAGTTCCAGTCCATTCCAGTATTCTTGTTCCAGTCCCATCCAGCATTCCGGTTCCAGTCTGGTCTCCTTTGCTAAATCTTACCACCGTCTTGCTATACTTCACTACTTGCCATTCTTCAGTGCCATTCATATTCTCTAGTTTACTGAACTCACAGCGACCAACATCTGTACCAATCCTTTCTCTTCCATGCAAAGGAACCTAATCAAGCCATCTAACTTTTTGCACATAGTCACCAGTTCTACTCCAGAGACACAACCCAGTACGGGTACAAACAGATCCTCAGGTGTGACAGTTCAGTTTTGCAAATGTAAACATTAGACTGTAATATATTAAGGATGGAAATGAGTATAGAATTTCAATCTTCACAGGTATTAGTTAATTGTAGCAATACTTTGTGCTAATTATTGATGTTAGAGAGCTTATTTCCGACTGTTCCTACTGTAAATATGTTTTAGGATAATGGAGTGATTTGAGAAGGCAGCAACCGAAGCTCCTTGCGGAATTGAGCAGAGATATTAGAAGATGTAAGTTTGTAATACCCTGCAAATCACAGGTATATTACTGCATGCACTAATTCAGAAAAGTCTGTCTCCTAGACTGTTTCTGGAAAGTTCAATGCAAATTGTGCTTACCATTTTGGGGTAAACAAGCTGCAAACTACAGTCCCACGCTGCTCATTAGAGCCCCAGACTGTACTAGAAGCATGAAGACACAGTTAGACTCTGCAACAAGTTGCAAAAGCCCATGAAAAAAGGCATTTTTGTGCCAGAATGTACTAGAAGACTTCATGAAATTCTTGGGGGAAAGGGGAGGGGCCAAAATCTGTCTGTTGAAAAGTAACAAGTTGTTGCTGCAGGCTGAGATGTGATGTGTGACTGCTGGTTTGGATAATAAAGGATCTTTCCACAAGGAGCCATTTAATGCTATTGCTGAACTGTTATCCTGAGGCATGTTTGCAGCCACAGTATGTAAAAAACAGATGTAAAAGCCAGCCCAGAAGGAAGAATATTTGCAGTAGAGGGGAAGACCTAACTTGCCACCATGAGATGTCAGCAGAACTCATATGAAGACAGATAAGTTTGTTTTGTTTTGCTTTGCTATGTTCAAGTTATTGAAACAAGTGAGACAACAAACTGTGTTATTAAAGCCTCTGACCATGACTGTAATATTGCTATTGAGAAGTTATGCTGCTGTCTAAAGGAGTTTATTCCAGCCACGTCAGCTGTATTTAAAGTTATCTGCATGCTGACACAGAGTGCAAGGGACATAAAGAGCAATCATTTGCCACAAGAGTGTGTCTATATTGCATCAGAAGTTTGATTCTATTGTGAAACTGCCTAAAGTATTTGCTGAGAAGAGAACTGAAAGTTGTTTAACTGTACAGCTGCTTGGACAGATCGATTACTGATTCCATCTTGTACAAGTAAATAATCTTCATGTGTCCAACTGAAACTTCACTTTAATCTGTGGTTTACAATTTAGCCTCTGTGGGTTCTGTCTATTTTAAAGTGACCCTAATCTACAGTCATTTCTACTGAAGCATCTAACCTGTAACAGCTGGGTTCATACTTCTTGCATCTCTACTCATTTTGTGTGATAAGTGTTATATAATTGCACTAAAAGTCTATTGTGATTGATTTGTCTACATAATGTGCTGCAACAGCATTTAGTGTAATGGTCTAATTAACTCATTAGCAACCGGTTGTTTCCCAAAATATTTATCCAGTGAAATCCATTTCACTGACACACAGTGCCTAAATTTAAAGTGAGATATATGTATTCAGTGACCTGTGTGTTGTGGTGATTTATGTTTGCATATTGCTGATATTGTTGAACCAAGATTCCTAAAATGTTATTTATTTTGTGACATGTTGAATAGTATTGCATATTGATGGTACCGTGGTATTACTTCCCTTCATTAGCGCTACTTATCTGCTGCTGTCGTAAAACCTTATGCCACAAACAAAGAGAATAAACCTCCAAGTTTATGCAGTTTTAGCCCTGTGTTCCTTGCTTTAATCCAACACTACTGGGGGACCTTTGCCTCTATACCATACCACTGGGCCTTTAGAATCCTACTTTACACTACTTCTGGAGTGCCAACCATCCGTTGACAAGTTCACAATTCCTAAAAAGTTTTTTTTCTTTTTTCAAGATAAGATTACAATTATATCTGGCCCAATATGGTTTGTAATAAACTTCACTGGACAAAGTACAATGCCTGCTATGTGTTAGTGATGTTTCTGAATCAGTATGTGATTAATATCAACCTCCTAGGTCAAGTACATATGAAAGTGGTGTAGAGGTGTGTTTATGTGCCCAATGATGGAGCAATCTTCCATGGGTGGTATTTGATATTTCACATTTAAACCTAACATTATATGTATGTATCTATGTATGCATGAGACAGAAACATGTATTTAATAAACTAATGTGTCATATTTATTCCAACAGAATGCCTATGCTGTCAGATTCGGGGGCTAGGGTGGGCAATCACTGAAGGAGGACCAGAAGGCGGGCCATGAGGAGACCCTGGAGGAGGCCCAAAAACTTTCCCTAGTCTCAGGAACCCTTGTGTCGATTTCCCCAACCCACCAGCAATCCCATTCCCAGAGTCTTGAGGAGCCACAAGTGGAGGAGGCCCTGGATGCCCAGGTGGAGATGGCCCAGGAGGCTCAAGTGTAGGATGCAGGGAGCCAATACCAGACCACTACAGAAGAATGTAAGTATCTTGATTGAATAATCTAGTCTGATATTAAACATTTTGTTTTGCAGCATACAAGTGTAGGCCTTGGAAAGGTGTCTGACAACATGGGCCTAATAAGTGTTTGTCGCCAAGCAATGCCCCCAATATATTTACACATGACTCCAAAATTCAATACTACTGTGTTCAGAATAAGATGAACCTTTGCAGAGAATTTCTGTTAATGTAGCATCTCTGATCTTTGCTGAGTTTGAAAAATGTGTGAATAAACTACACCCATAGAGCCAGTGACGGACTGGGGCATGAAGGGCCCACCGGGGGACTGCAACACTAGGGGCCCACCAGAGGGGGTGTGGTCAGTCATCATAGAGGCGGGACCAGACACTAGAGGGGGAGTGGTCAATCCACGAAGGACAGCTAGCACCTTAGTGTAGTATATAAAGAATGCAGTGTGTGTATAAAGAATACACAGTGTTGACCTGCCCCTTAGTTTGGGCAGAACAGTCACCAAAAATCAGGATTGTCCCACTAGATTAGGGTTGGTTAACCTGTGACACTCCAGGTGTTGTGAAACTACAAGCCCCAGCATGCTTTGCCAATATATGGCAGCTTATTGCTGTAAGGGTATGCTGGGACTTGTAGTTTCACAACATCTGGAGTACCACAGGTTAGCCAAGCCTGCACTAGACTCAGAACATTTGACAGACTGTCCTACCTGTTGTTGTCACTTTTACCACCTGTGGCTGCTGGTTTCTTTAGTTGCTGCTTGTCTGGATCCTGCAATGTTGAGGGCTCTATTTGGAAAAAATAAAGGGGACATTTAGAAACGCCAACCATCCCGGTCATTAAATCAACAGCACCCACATTTAATAATTAGGCCTCTCTCCAGCCTCAACATTAAAGTAATAGTGCTCACATGTGATAAATAAACCTATTACCCTCCCTCCAAACAGCCCCAGCAATAAATTAATAGCATTTAGGTTTAAAACATCCATTTCCCACGATCATTCATAGCATTAAATAATTAATATTCACATTTAATAGATAGCCCTCCTCCCCACACTCTGCCACACAGTAATGCCCCAATATTATGCCACACAGTAGTGCCCCAATATTATGCCACACAGTAATGCCCCAATATTATGCCACACAGTAGTGCCCCAATATTATGCTACACAGTAGTGCCCCAATGGTATGCCACACAGTAGTGCCCCAATATTATGCCACACAGTAGTGCCCCAATGGTATGCCACACAGCAGTGCCCCAATATTATGCCACACAGTAGTGCCCCAATGGTATGCCACACAGTAGTGCCCCAATATTATGCCACACAGTAATGCCCCAATATTATGCCACACAGTAATGCCCCAATGGTATGCCACGCAAGTGTCCCCAATTCACACACACATTATATATGGGACTTCTCTGCCGTTTTGTGTTTTAAAAAAAACAAAAACCAGGCTGTCTGGCAATGAGTCTCTTACCTGTGAGATACTCCGGCATGCTGCTCCTCTGGGCGGCCGCGACAGGCAAACAACTCCTCCTCCCATGCTGAAGTGTAAAACACACTACCGCGCAGGTGCAGAGAGTCCAGACACAGCTCTCTGCACCTGCGCGGTAGTGTGTTTGTTACACTGCCGCCGCAGACGTCCGGGACCATCAATTAAGTGCTCCCTGCAAGCTCCGCCCCAACGTCGGAGGGGGGCGGGGCTTAATTGCGCCCGGGCCTACCGGTGTATAGCCCGGCTGGCCGGCAGGCCAGTCCGAGGCTGCATACAGCTAATATATGTTTACAAAATGTCATAAGATTGCGACTGTAAAATGTATGTTTTCCTTTTTTTTTCCAGGTAGCGAAGAAATACCAGTCACCCATGCAGATATGAAAAATGTTAAAATTTTGGAAACATATTATTTTAAATCTGATTAAATGTTGAATTTCAGTTTGTGTTATAAAATTTTAGCTTAATTGTTTATAAAAGAGATTGTGTATGTTTTTTATTTTTTAAAAGTTAAATTGTACGAGTGTACACATGTTCCTTTGGAATGCAAGTTAAAAATCGTATGTAGTTTAAAACTAACTCATTTAATATATGCTTGACCATTACACCAACAGGAACTGTAATGACTTTGTATTCAAATACATAAACTTTAATGTGGAGTTGGTTCCCCTTTTGCAGTGATAACAGCTTCCACTCTTCTTGGAAGGCTTTCCACAAGATGTTGGAGTGTTTCTTTGGGAATTTGTGCCCATTCATTCTGTAGAGCATTTATAAGGTCAGGCACTGATGTTGAACGAGAAGGCTTGGCTCACACTCTCCATTTCAATTCATCCCAAAGGTGTTCGGTGGGGTTGAGGTCAGGGCTCTGTGTGGGGTAGTCAAGTTCTTCCACACCGAACTCATCAAACCATGTCATTGTAGTCCTTGCTTTGTGCACTAGGACACAGTCATGTTGAAATAGAAAAGGGCCTTCCCCAAACTGATGCCACAAAGTTGAAAGCATAGCATTGTCCAAAACAACTTGGTATGCTGAAGCATTAATATTGCCCTTCACTGGAGATAAGGGGCCGGGCCCAAACCCTAAAAGTCAGCCCCATACCATTATCCCTCCTCCACCAAACTTCACAGTTGGCATAGTGGTCTGGCAGGTAACGTTCTCCTGACATCTGCCAAATACAGACTTGCCCATCTGAATGCCAAACAGAGATTTGTCACTCCACAGAACACGTTTCCACTGCATCACAGTCCAGTGCCGGTGTACTTTACACCACTCCATCCGACGCTTGGCATTGATCTTAGTGATGGGAGGCTTGCATGCAGCTGCTTGGCCATGGAAACCAATTCCATTAAGCTCCTGCCTCACGGTTTTTGTGCTAACATTAGTGCCAGTGGAAGTTCGGAACTCTTCAGCTATGGAATCAGCAGAGCAGTTGCGACTACGCACCATCCGCCTTAAGGCAGGTAACTTTCTCCTGGCATCGGCCAAACGCAGGCTCACCCATCTGACTGCCAAACAGAGAAACATGATTTGTCACTCCACAGAACACGTTTCCACTGCTCATAAGTCCAGTGTCAGTGTGCTTTACATTACTTCATTTGGGGTTGGTCTTGCTGATGTGAGGCTTTTATGCAGCTGCTGGGCCGTGGAAACCCATTCCATTAGGCTCCTGCCACACAGTTTTTGTGCTTACATTAATGCCAGTGAAAGTTCAGAACTCTTCAGTTATGGAATCAGCAGAGCGGAGGCGCCTTTTACGCGCCATGCGCCTTAGCCGTCGTTGTCCCCTCTCTGTGATTTTACGTGATCTTCCACTTTGTGGCTGAGTTGCTGTTGTTCCTAAACGTTTTCACTTTGCAATAAAATCAATTACAGTTGACGGTGGAATATCCAGCAGGGATAACATTTTGCAAACTGTCTTATTGCAAAGGTGGCATCCTATCACAGTGCCATGCTTGAAGTCACTGAGCCCTTCAGAATGACCCATTTTATATCACAAATGTTTGCAAATGGAGACTGCATGGTTAGGTGCTTGATTTTATACACCTCTGGCAATGGGTCTGATTGAAACACCTCAATTCAATAATTAATAGGTGTGGCCAAATACTTTTGTCCATATAGTGTATGTTCCATATGTTTTATAATATCATGCAATATCATACAAACAGTATTATCATCATACAAAGGTATGAGGCATGTCATACTTACCTACATTTGAGATCTCCCCTCCAGGATGGGAGATCTTGCTGTCGTGTCCTGGGGGCATAGTCACAGGTGCCAAGTAATTTTGCCCTGTCCGTATTATAAGCGGCACTATTACAGCAGGAGGCAGGGCCAGGATAACACCAAACCTACCCCAATGCCATTCATTGCTTTGCTTCCTGCCTATGCACTATATAAATACCTGTACCCAATGGTGCTTAACTGAGTACTTGAGACAGAGCAAGAATTGGAGCAAAATGGGCCACCTTATTGATATATTACAGCCATAGAGCCAACAGTATGCACAGATTGTGACAGAAATAAGTTACAGTTAAAGAAATCAACACTGTAATTTAGAGAGCAAAATCAAAATATTTCACATTGGCGTACTCTGCCCATCAATGACAGAAGCCCCAATGTAAACCTCTATGGACTGTGGAGAAAATGTTAATACATGTCTCCACTGGCCCACAATGGTCTCTCCAGCCAGGATATTCCACAGTAACATTAGAGGATGTCCTCTATACAGTACAGAATTACCAGAATGTCTGCGTTTAGAGCACAGTTTTCAGGTTGAATCTATAAATCCCTTTTTTTAAGGATACAAAATGTAGCCCTATCATTTTATAAAACCCAAAGCCATAAGTATTTATTTTTGAAAAGAGAATAAAAATACTTTTCCAAACATACACATGGCAAGCAAAATAGACCTGCCAACTAGTTTACCTCTAAAGATGGTTATTTTATTCCCATTCTATCACTTTCAAAGGATGAAAAAGATTCTAACAAAAACATATCCCAAATAAAGAAGCTGAAAATAACAGTGATCATCATATTGGAGATGTTATGTGTGTGATTCTTATCATTGTTTTGTATCTATAATAAACTTTTCTAAGTGCTGCAGACAGGCCTGTAAAAATGCATATCCCTTGTCTGTAGTATGAAATTCAACAATGTTATCAACACTCAGAAAGGGATTTTCCAACTCAATCCTCTCTTCATGGAGGCAGATCTGTGAAAGCTTAGAACGTAAGTACAAATAGAAATCATTTTTTATCTAAGAGAGAAATCACAAGGTGACAAAGCTGAATGCTTTTGAGATGAAATCCACAGCAATCTAAAGCCCTTGGAGAGTAAGCAGCTTTTCCATCATCCCTCAGTATACACATTTCCTGAGGTACGCAGACACTTAGCTTCAATGAGATTTTGCACATAATTATAAACTTTACATTGTGAACAGATATACTAGTAACCTATGACAGACAAACTGTTTCATCGTAGCATTTCTTGACCTCTGTGTTTATAGGAGAGAAGAAAATAACATAATCTAAGAGTAGGGCTATTATGGTCTCTGTGTATAATAATCATACTTTGTGCAACAATAATAGCACTATCTCAAACTATTTTACTCAATTGTACACATTTCATTCATTTAAAGCAGAGCACATTGGCATTACTGATTTTTAATAATAGCAAATGCCTAAATTTAGAATGATTTGTATATGTTAGCAATATGTTTACATTTATTGTAAAGCATACTTGCCAACTCTCCCAGAATGTCTGGGTCACTCCTGAAATTCGGGTCAGTCTCACGGACTCCCGGTAGAGCTTGCAAATCTCCTGCATCCCGCTACTGGCACCACTAAATGACGCGATTTGTGGTGAATCACGTCATTTTAGTCCCGCCCCAGCGACAAAATGTCATGTTCCCTGGGGAAGGGGGGGGGGGGGCAAAATGAAGCGGTTTGCCATGCCCCACCCCCTCCCACCCTCCAGTCACGCCCCGCTCCCGGAAACAGATTCAAGAAAGTAGGTAAGTATGTTGTAAAGTGTCATTTGAGTTTTTCTCAGGTAAAAATAGCAGAACAAATACACAAACAGCTGAACACTGATCTGTACTAACATGTTCTTAGTATTTAACTCACCATAAAAACTACATTTAGTATATGGTGATGTTACAATTTGTTTGTCACATTCAAATTAAACAAGGTGCTGTGTAATGTGGAGAATCAAATCCAGATCACATTTCACATAATGGATTTTGCTATGTGATTTGGGTCCCTACAGTGTATACTTCTGTTCTTCACAATGGACCAACATTTTTATGTTTTATACTTTGATCCTGTTTAATCATGCAATCTTTGTTATAATATATGTACACTATGGGAATAATTTTGAGAAGGATGCAAGACCTCTTTTTGTACCATGTACCCGCACAAAAAAAGTGTAATCCTGCGTTCATATTATCCGTTTTGCATACACCTGACTCCTTTCATCTGGAGAGCCAGGACAATGGAGAAGGGGGCATTAAAGCATAGGCCCAGAACAATAAAAGTATGTCCCTGTAATTAGTCTGGACTTGCAGATTGTTACAGCTGCATATACATCTGACAGGTGGTGGCGGGGTGGGAGAATGGGGGCATGCCATTTAAAAAATAAAAATATTTAAACCTAGAAGAGGGTTTAGGACTGCCTGCGCTTGTCATTGTTGTGTTGTTGTAGTGGTGCTCCTTACAGTAGAAGTAGGAGGACTTACAGTAGAAGTAGGAGGTTTCCTTATACTGCTTCGGGGTTCTGTGATACAGGCTGTGACTCTGTGTTTGTGGATCTGTATACAATTAGAAGAACAGGTGCTAGTGGGTCAGTTTTGGTGTTGGAGAGCATACCTGTGTTTATTTGTTTTATTATGGGTTGCTTTTACTGACTTACAATATACTTGGAGTTTTCAGTGTGTTCTTGGTAAATATAATGGCGTCAAGAATTATTTTGTTTATTTTTTCAAATGACTAATTTTCTTGCTTTGTATACCCAGTTTGGGTCATTACAAATTATGGCTTGATGTCTACTACTCTATGGATGAAAACCTAGGTGTGGCTGGATCCTTTTTTTGGATCAAAGCTTCATTCTTCACATGTTGTTTTCTTTTTAGAGTATGGATAGTGTCCAATCTGTATACACCTCAGATATACAGACTTCTAGGGACTTCTGGGTGGTTTCCTGGAATGTAGGTTGCCTGAACACGCCAACAAAATGTAAAAAATGGAGAAACTCATTTAAAATCTTTGTCTTCGAACATTGCTTCTCTTCAGAAAACTCACTAGAAGCATGCCAATGGTATATCGCTGAGACTCATGTGGATATGGGAATACTATTCAGCCTCTTATATTTCAAAAAAGTATGGAATG
This sequence comes from Mixophyes fleayi, assembly GCF_038048845.1. NCBI lineage: Eukaryota > Metazoa > Chordata > Amphibia > Anura > Limnodynastidae > Mixophyes > Mixophyes fleayi. The sequence continues at coordinate 97,855,277 of NC_134408.1, read as the reverse complement.
GCAATAGTGTTTCAAAAACAGTTTAATTATATGATTGAAAGCTCGGATCATGATCCAGAGGGCAGATATTTACCATTATATGCTGTTATTGAGGGTGAGAAGTTCACCTTGTTAAATATATATGCTCCAACTACTCCTAATCATCAATTTTTTTCTCACATTTCTCAACTGTTGACAGATAGAGATATCTCTAACTTGATAGTTGGAGGTGATTTTAATACTATTGACAACCCAAAAATAGAAAAATCAGACCCTTCACCCATCCTCTCTGGTTCTCTTTAGAATAGAATACACTCATTGAAAATACACCATGCCCTATCGGATGCTTGGAGGCTGCATAATCCTTTGGCTAAATCCTATACTTTTCTTTCCCGAGTTCACAACGCCATGTCAATGATTGATTATATCTTAGTGGATAACAATATTTTTTCACATGTGGTTAAGCTACAGTTTCGTAGTATTGTGATTTTGGAATACGCCCCTATTTCTATCCAAGTAAATATTTATGTCCTCCCACGTCTCACATAGCCTTTAGAGGTCTCCCTCTTATCTTAGTCAGTCGGAACAGTTTACTGAATATTTACATAGTAAATGGGCAGAATTTACCGGCAACAATATAGAACATTGGAAAGATTCAATTCTCTTTTGAGAGAGAACTAAGGTAGTCATGCACTAAGGTAGTCATGCAATCCACTGTATTGCTTATCAGGCTAATAAAAGAAAGTATATTAAAATTAAATATAATCTAATATATAAAAGCCTAGCGGCGTGTGTTAGTGTGTGTGTGTGTGGAAAAAACTACCGGGTGACAGAGTGCTCAAGCTGCAGCGCCACCTGCTGGGCGGAGTTATATACTACACTGACCTACTAAATTCTTAGCATTATTTAATATATAAAAGCCTAGCGGCGTGTGTGTGTGGCGATGAAGATGACAAGAACCTTTTTAACACCTTAAGTAGCTTGATTTTTCTAGAATGCATGAGTATCATGCACGGGTTAACTTGTTCTTTATATCAGTCTATGAAAATTGCATTTGATACCTATACCTCTTGAGCTTCTATGGCCAACTTAGAGATATTCAGGCAAACAATTGTTAGAAATTTTTTATTATCTAATGCACAAACTAGTGTAGACCACACCAGAAACAAATTCTACCGGTGGGGGTATACATCTGTCAAATTGTTGGCTAACATGAGTAAGTCAGAAAAGGAACGAAATCGGGTTCTTCCTATTAAAGATATGACTACAGGTACTTAATTTTCAGACACCTCAGATATATTACTTCTTTTTCAAACATACTATGATGAGCTCTACAAAGCCCGTCCAGTGGACTCAAAATTACATCCCAAGATCATTGGAGAGGCTAATCATCCTAAACTTAATAGTGTTCAGCGTGAAAATTTGAACTCGTATATCACAGAAGAGGATGTGGAAGCGGTAATCAAAAGTTTGGCCTCTAATAAATCTTTTGGCCCTGATGGATACAATGGGGATTACTAAAAGATGTTGAGACATAGACTGGCTCATTTCCTGACTTTTCTCTATCACAAAATATATATAAATACATCTACCTTATCCAAGGTTTAATGAGGCTCATAACATCTTTATTCCGAAACCAGGAAAGAGCCCAGATCTAGTTTCCTATTATAGACCCATTATTTGGTTAAACCTAGATTTTAAAATCTTGGCTAAAGTCCTAACAAACAGATTACAATCTGTTATGCCGGATTTGCTTACCCTGAATCAAATGGGTTTCACTCATAACAGGCATTCAGTAAAAAGGGTTAGGACTGCTATTGCAGACATTATGGCCAGGGCTGCTAAAGAATAGGAAAACTCAGACATTATTTTAAGCCTTGATGCCGAAAAGGCCTTTGACACGGTCACATGGCAACATCTTCATTTAATATTGGAAACAAGGGATTTTAGACAACAATTGCTACAGATTATTAGATTCCTCTATATCAATCTGAAAACTTCTCTTTTTATTAATGGACAACTTAGTTCCCCAATAAATATGTCACAGAGCACTATACAGGGATGCCATCTCTTGCCACTTTTGTTTAGTTTAGCGCTAGTCCCTCTCCTCTCTATCCTACAAATAAATCCAAAACTGTCTGGGATAAGGTTGGGTAGTCAGGAATTTAGGTTGGTTGTATTTGCTGATGATTTATTATTGTTTTTATTTGATCCACATCTAACTTTGTCATCATTATTTTAAATAATTGGGGATTACAGTAGGGTATCAGGTTTTCCATTAATTAAAGTTAGTTGCAACGTCCCTTGGATTAGAGAACAGACCATCATCGAGCAAGTCCTATTACCTGTCTTAAGCTAATAGATACCTTAGTTATCTTGGCATTCAATTGCCAAACAATATCAATGAGTTGTATTTCCTCAATATGAGAAAGATGGTTAAAGCGACAGTTGATGATATGGCCAGCTGGAAACATCTAAGGCTTTCTTATCTGTGTTGGGCCAATCTAAATAAAATGATAGTGCTTTCTAAAATATAAAATATAAACTGCTGAGAAGCTGAGAAGCTTCTTTGACTTTGCCAATACATGTTCAGGACTGTCCCACTGGTTGAGTGTCTTCACTCATATCTCACTAGATACAATTCTAAAGACATTATCAATTCACTTTTCAATCTTTCTTATAATATTTATAAAGAAATGTATTATAACATCTTTCATCGAGGATACCTGTCTCCACACCATAGTACACTACAGGTCTTTCTGAATTTAGCAGCTGTTCTAAGTGTCATGTTGATTGTGCTTCCTTCTATCATTGTATGTGGGAGAGCCCATATATTAAACGATTTTGGAGGCAATTATACCAATAATTATACTAATTATACCAATACTTCATTGAATTATGTGTCTCCACTGACCCCAGATGGGCAGACCTGGGGTTTTCTCCATGAGACAGTTAGAATGACAAAAGGAAGCAGGAAGTTGTTATTGATTATCTCTGCGGCTTCAAAAAAAGTATACTGCAGATGTGAACTCAAGAGTTCCCACCGTATCTGGCTGCATATAAGGTTAATTTGTTTTATATTTTCCAGATGGACTGGTTGGCATCCTCTCTGCTTAAAGAAAAACGGACTAAAAGATTTTTTCAGCTTTGGGAGAGCTATATTAATTCAATGCTCAGTCCTATCAAACGGCAAAGTCTCATTAGAGACTGGCAGACCCGAAAACCATGACTGGGCCTTATGTATGGAGCCCACCCTTCTCTTTCTCCATACATAACACCAGGGACCCTTACCAGGTTTTGTTATCACATGGAAACACTCTGTTGGAAGCTTTTCCCATACATTTACACCTTCTCCCTGGTGTTTTAACGTACACAATGCTGGAAGTCTGGGACACATACCTCTGTCATTTTGCCTCCTTCCAGTGACCCTGTCACAACATATATATATATATATATATATATATATATATATATGTATGAGCTGTATCCAGTGTGTTTTCCAGTACCTCATGTGAGTGCTTTTATTACATTTTATTAAATTTTTTATATGCATACCAAAATATCTTCCTTTTTTTCAATCTTATGCATTTTCGCCATCTGGATGAGGTTGTGACTGTGAAGTCATTGGTGTTGCACATGTTTTAATATTCTCCAGAAGTGGGATACTTCATGATATCTGGTACGCAGATTTAGACGTTTTTTCTGTTGCACTTATATGGGTGTCATTTAATTGGTAATCTTGGGATACCAATCCCACACACCCCATAGGATTGTGGGGTTATTGGTGATATTGCCCTCACTAAAAATACTACAGAGTTATACTATGTTTGCTTTTTCTGCATTTTTGTACTGATTGGTGGAGATCTGGAGGACTACAAGTACAGCAAAGACTACTCCACTATCTCCTAAAAGACCCATCGTTGTTTACCTCACGGTACGCATGTTATTGCTCTATCCCACGTTGTATATTTGATATATCACTCACTGTCCTGAACTGAAGTAGAATTTGGCTCCTTTCCATGACCACAATCCCGCTTAAGTATGTGTCTTTATTCTGAAAGCTCTAAATAGTATATCTCACTGATGTCTGTTTGATTTCTCTCTTATTTGTCTCAATGTCACTTAGTTTCTGCTTGGATACCTAGTCCCATAGCTCTCTGTTCAATCTCTCTTGTCTCTTCCTGTGGCAGACAATTGCAAGCTAATGAAATTCTCCATTTAGGTTAATAATCACCTTTATTATGCTGCCTCTAGCTGCCATTCACTCTACTGTCTCTCTTAGCTCTCTTTCTATTTTTCCATAGGTCAGGACCCAGTTGATAATAATGATTAGACAGTGACTTTGTCTCAACCGTGATTCTCACAAGCCTCCTAGTCATCTATCCTTCTCCTTCAACTGACATTTTTTTTAACTGTCTCTCCTCTCCAACTGTTTTTTGTCGTTAGCTAATCTCTACCTTTTGTAGTTTAGCAATGGTTCCTTGTGTTTCTGACTACTCTGGATGAGCTAACACAGTGGTACTACTTTGACTCTTGCTAATATCAGGCACTGAGCTAGTGGTTACACATCTAATAGTGGAACACAACTGTTTATCTACATATATGTTTCAGGCAAACACTAGACATAAGTAAATAACTAGAACCATTTTGATGGGGTCTTCGCTTATAGCATCGGCGACGTTCTCACTGGTGGTTGGATGCTTCTAGGCCTTAACTCAGAGTGGTAGAGACAAGCAAACCAGACAACAAGAGAGAACTGGAAATACCTATACATATCAGTGATCAGGACTGGTGGTGGACAATTGTAAATCAATAATTTAGTAAAAGACAGGACAGACAGAGTACAGGAAAGGTCCAGTAAATGTAGCCAAAGGTCAAGACAGGCAGTAGACAAGAGTATTACAATAATCATACCAAAGGGAGTTCAATTAAACGTACCCATAGATCAGGAGCCAGGAAATATAATATAAATGAACAGTAGGATCAGCAACACAATGTTATCACCAGCACTGAGGTAAAGAGCCCAGATGTCTCCCTCCTCTGACCTTCTCCTGCTGCCACTCCTCCAGCCTTCACCCTACGGCCTTTGCCTGATGCTAGCTCCTGCGGCTTCATCCTTCTTCCCTCTCCTTGGGGTAAATGTATGATCCTCTGATTTTTGCAAGTTGCTGGAAATCGGCGACTTTGCAGTGAAAATTTAAAGCGGCGATGACTTGTAAAGGCAAACTTGTTAGCAACGTGTCTGCCTTATCTCTCTTTTCATAGAAAGTTTGGATTAACCATTTAAGGGAGTTCTCTCCTCACCTTTGACAGCTAATAGTTTATTATAGTCCTCTGCAGAGTCCGTAGATTCGTAGATCTCGTTTAGTCTTGCAACCAATTTAAAGGCATCAGTAATTTGTGTGACCTACTTTTTTTAGCGTATGAAGCAGCTCTAATTAATCTAGCTTGAGTCACAGCATTTTGGACATCCCAGAGGAATGGGCGAAATCGTTGGGTCAAAATTAGCTGTGAAATAACGTCAGAGTTCAGTATTAATTTGAAATTTGAGCTGGGGATTGTGCAGAGTTCTTTCATTTAAGCACCAGGTAAATTGCCGCAATCTAGACCCAGGGCTCTCAATTTCCATCGTTACGAGGCCATGATCCAACAAAGTGTTGAGGAGGATGTCAGCACTAAGGATATGTTTTGCAACCTCAACACCATGTCCAGACATGTGTGGACATCGTGAACAGTGGAGTAAAATGTGTAATCTCTAGCAGTGGGTTATTTGACAACTGTTATGTCCCTAGTATCATATGAAATAAAGATTATCTGTGGTTCCAGAGCACAAGAGTTTTATTTGCAAAATAGATTACAGGCAAAAAATGCATACGCTTGCACGGTTGGCACCAACAACAAGCTTTGATCAGAATGCTCTGATTTCCAAAGCCAGAGGTGAACAATTTATACACTGTACAGTCATATAAAGCAGTGACATCACAAAGGTACACAGTTACAGTATTAAGACCCACATTCATAGCTTGATAAGTCATGACCTACCAAGAACTCGACGTCCCATTGGTTGATTCCTCTGGTCATTGTTCCTTGAGGTGGGGGTCATCTTTCCATGAGTGACCAGTTGTCCTTTCCTCAGGCTCCCGCCTCTAGACCTGTATAAACTGTTTTTTTATGAGTTTTCTCTGGAGTTGATATTTGGTGTATCAAAAGCAAATTTAGTTATAACTAGCGTTCTCAATGTGTGAACACTACATAAATAATACCGGAAACATTCTCATGCGAATGTGAACAGAATGAGGCCATACACGGTGTAATTAATATATTGGAAACATTAATTAACTTTTTTCCTCATTATATTTTATATTAAATGATGGAAATACATTAAACTTATTTACATGTTGCTATGATAATGATTAGTTTGCATATTAATCGCATCGCAACTGATTGTAGTGTACAGAAATTATTGATTACCATCTTTGATCAATTATTAAACTTCAAAAATCTCCATGCATCAAAAAGTAGGTGCTCGGTGAGAAGGTACCCAAGGGCCCTAGAGTTGTTAGCAGTGATCTGGTTGGTCGATCTAGATGGGGTTTGGATATGTCCAGGTGATTATCGAGTCTAGTATTAAAGTCTCCCCTCAAATTCCAGTGTTGTGGTATGAGATTGATCAGGACGTGGAAGTATTAAATTTGATCTGAATTGGGAGCATGAACATTAATAAAATTGTATAGGATATTATTAAGTTCACTGGTCAGAATGAGAAAACACCCCTCTCTGACAATATTGGAGATTGTAAATGTGAAGTTTTGTAAAATAAAAGGGCTACCCCTTTTTTTGCATATGGGGTTGCAAGCAGGTTAGGAACATGGGAAGTGTCAGGGGCGGGCTGGCCCGGGGGCAGGGGGGCAGCGCCCCCCCGGGCCGTTCAGTCTTACCGGTGTTAGGGCCGGAGGGTAGGCCGGCTGGCCGCCCCCCAGGTGCAATATAGTCTACTTTCACCGGCGGCCGCATTACAATATACGTGATATGGCCGCCACAGCGCATAGGCACGTGATGCAGCCGCATCATCAATGACGCGGCCGCATCCCATATCATGAGATGTGGCCGTCTGTGTGGCCCCCGGGCTGACATCTGTCAGCCCGCGCCTGGGAAGTGTTTATGTTTGAGTTCTGGTTATAGGCAACCTGAGAAGTGAGTAAACTATAAAAACACTATGTCACCTCTCAGTTGGATTGAATGGAACAAACTTGATTGTTTTGGGGGACAATTCAGACCTTTCATTTTAGGTGTTACAAATTCTATATATGCCTATTACCTTGTAATAGTGCTTGGCATATCGGAATCCTGGGAATGTGGTGGATATTACGGATCCTAAGACTATTGTGTCTGCCCCGGCTTTCTGTTTCTTCTATTTATCAGCCAATGACAGAAGATTATTCCGCATATGAACAAACTCTTGTTCCGAGGATTGTTAGAATTGGATGATCTCTTGCGTTCGATCAAGTGCATCAACATGGTTTCCTAAATCAGCAAATTCTGAGGTGAAATTAGACATTGCTTTTGACAGCAAAGCCCACATTAGTTGATGGAACATAGGGTCTGTCTGTCCCAGAACCCACATAGGATTCGCTCCCTGACGGTGAGGCCAATGGTGCTCGTTTGCACGTTGTGGGTTGTCCTGAGGTAAGGTATTTAACAAGCGTCTGGTAGCTGGATTTCTTTTGCTTGGGCATAATTCCAGTGTGGAGAGAGAATGAAGGAAAAACTAATAAACAGGTAATGTTCCAAAATGCTGATGGTCCACGGACAGGATTAAAAAAGGAGAAGATTTACATTATATTGAAATACACACATAGAAGGACGTAGCATATTTGAAGCTATGAAACAAAATCTCACCTCACAAACACTGCAGGACACAGCACAGGCAGCATGCATTTCAGGCTTTCGTTCGTGTACTGGAATGGTATGTGTCCACTTGGTGAGTTGACTGTGCAACAAGGTTAGGAACATAGCACAGATTACAAAGTTCAAGGAGCCTTGGGGTCTGTCGCGAAATGACGAGTGGAAGCTCGCAGTATGGGTGGTATACTGTATGGCACCTTTGGTAACCTAGCAACCAGCAGCTTGCAGTGGAGGCTGAGCTACAGCAGGTTAAACTGCTTTTGTCTCTAATTGTGTCCACTGAAAAACTAATAAGAGCTACTAATGTGTAGTATTAGACAGAGCATGTCTGTGAAGGCTGCCAAGCCACGCCCCCATGTCAATGTTTTTTTAACCTTTTCCAGCATCTTGAGGGTCCTCAGTTGTAGTATTCTATAAACCTGCCAAGAAGAATAGATTTATGGCAACAAGCAAAATTTGTGGTTTTTTTTTTAAAAAAATTAGGAACTGCTGCCAACAAGGAGGCGACAGAGATAACAGCAACATTCTTATGTGCATAACTACCTGTCATCACACATTGCTTCAATTTTCTTATACATTAACTTAAAATTTGGCTATTTAAAATAATTGAGTAAAATATAAAAAAAATTTTTTACAGAAAAGCCTAATAGAATTCATTATTTAAATAAATTCTAAGAAATTGTTGCAGCAAAATATATTCAATAGCTTATTTATTCTCCAAACAATACCTATGATTTAAAAAAACTGAAACTGTTATGTTGTCATTCAGACTGATAAAATATGTATTGCATGTATTTTTAATTGTGTTACCTTATTTATACCCTTAAAGGCAGTACAAAATATATATATAGATTATATATCATCATCATCATCATCTATTTATATAGGGCCAACATATTCCGTAGCACTTTACAATTGGGGACAAACACAGAAAACTAATAAACAAACTGGGTAAAACAGACAAAGAGGTGAGAAGGCCCTGCTCACAAGCTTACAATCTATGGGACAATGGGAGTTTGATACATGAGGTTAAGTCTACATTTTGCATTTCGCCCCAGCCAGACTGCAAAGGTAAAAGTGACTTTATATGGACAAAAGTATTTGGCCATACCAGTTAATTATTGAATTGAGGTGTGTCAATCAGATCCGTTGCCAGAGGTGTATAAAATAAAGTACCTAGCCATGCAGTCTCCATTTGCAAACATTAGTAATATAAAATGGGTCATTCTGAACAGCTCAGTGACATGTTACTGTGATAGGATGCCACCTTTGCAATAAGACAGTTTGCAAAATGTTATCCCTGCTGGATATTCCACTGTCAACTTTAATTGATATTATTAGAAAGTGGAGGCGTTTAGGAACAACAGCAACTCAGGAACGAAGCGAAAGACCAAGTAAAATCACAGAGCGGGGTAAATGACTGCTATGGCGCAAGGTGCGTAAAAGTCGCCATGGTCTGCTGATTCCATAGCTGAAGAGTTCTGAACTTTCACTGGCATTAATGTAAGCACAAAAACTGTGTGGCAGGAGCTTAATGGAATGGATTTCCACGGCCAAGCAGCTGCATAAAAGCCTCACATCAGCAAGACCAAGGCCAAGCATCAAATGAAGTGGTGTAAAGCGCACTGACACTGGACTGTTGAGCAGTGGAAACATGTTCTATGGAGTGACAAATCATGCTTCTCTGTTTGGCAGTCAGATGGGCGAGTCTGCGTTTGACCGATGCCGGGAGAATGTTACCTGCCTGACTGCATTATGCCAACTGTGTGGTGGAAGAGGGATAATGTTATGCGGCTGTTTTTCAGGGTTTGCCCTTTACCTCCAGGGAAAAGCAATCTTAATGCTTCATCATACCAAGTCACAATGCTATGCGGCAATAGTTTGGGAAGTCCCTTTTCTATTCCAACATGACTGTGCCCCAGTGCACAAAGCAAGGAATACAAAGACATGATTTGATATGCTTGGTGTGGAAAAGCCCTGACCTCAACCACATCGAACACCTTTGGAATGAACTGGAACAGAAATTGCGAGCCAGGCTTTCTCGTCCAACATCAGTGGCAGACCTCATAAATGTTCTACAGAATGAATGAGCACAAATTCCCACAGAAGCACTCCAGCATCTTATGGAAAACCTTTCAACAAGAGTGGAAGCTGTTTCCGCTTGAAAAGGGGGACCAATTCCATATTAAAGTTTATGTATTTAAATACAAGGGCATTAGAGTCCCTGTTAGTGTAATGGTCAAATGAATGAATACTTTTCTCCATATAGTGTAAATAAAGCAGATTCCAACAGGCTCTACTCAAGATAATTAACTTATTTTATAGACATAGCTCCCCTTTGGATTTTTAGTAAGGAAATCCAGCCTCTATCTCTCCTATATAGTGACTGCCTAGTCCTTTTCTTTAAATCCCTAATATAGATATAGCAGCTCTAAATAGATGGTGCAGTTCAGAACTTGTCGCAATCACACTTATACACTGCATCGAATCTTCTTTTCAAAAGAACAGTGCTATATCTGCACACTGCATTTTTTGTCTGGTAAAATAATTTTAAAAGGGTAGTCCTTCTAGTAGACTAGAAAACAAAGGGCAGAGTGTGGAAATTTTCACAGTCTCAGAATTAACTGTTATGCTGACGGTGCCAATTGTGGATAAAATGTATTTTGTTGTCAACCTTACCTGCCATGTAATTATAAGTAAGCCATTCAGTATTTGTAACTGTAATGTCACTTCCATGTTCCAGAATATGAAAAAGTCTGAACTTTGCAGAGAATATAAGTGATTGCCAGGAATAATTAAGGTCGGCACATGGGTGAAGACTTTCAGAGATCAATTTGTGCCCTTTCTTGTCTAGCAGCAGGTTCTCCATGGCTTTCCATGCATCTCTGATCAGCACACGCTCCCATTCATGAAAAAAAGCTGCTATTGATTTGCTCTAATCCATTACAAGTTTATGCTTGGATTGGAAAATAATAAATGTCTTGCCTTCTAAGCAAGAACTCGGCAGTAGTGATCTCCAAGTTCTGCCAATTGTCAGAATATTATTTACCACACAGAGAACAAAAAGTTCAAAATTAGTTGTCTGCCATAATTAATGAAAATTTGGCACATTTTGTAAAGTGATTAAAATGTGCACTATAATATATTTTTCAATGAAAGTCACTTACAATAAAATGTTGTGTAAGCAAAAATTAGGTTAATGCATTTTCTGAAGTGTTATTAAATTTCCACAAATATAAGTAAACAAAGGAAAAGTAAATTGGTCTTTAGCTGTCCAAAAGTAGCAAGACACAAGTTCACCCCTGAGGTAAATGTATTAAATTGCGATTCTAGCAAATCGCCGATATTTAGCGACTTTGCCTGCATCATTTACAATGGCAATGTGTTTAAAGGTAAAACTTGCTTTTAAACACATTGTAGTTTTAAATTATGCCGGCAAAGTCGCCGAATATCAGCAATTTGCTAGAATTGCGACTTAATACATTTACCCCATAGAGTTAAAACTGGGGTTATTATATTTACATTTAAGTAATGTAGCCTCTTGATTCGCTCCATTTGACCAAAATGTTCTGTAAGAACTGCTCCCATTACAGTCCAGCTTGTGCTTTTCCTTTCCGCAGATCAGCAGCATGACAATACATAATTATACATCAACACCTATTAAAGTAAAATTACACCAGTGTGTTTTATCAACTAGCTACACTAACTAGAGATGCTCAGGCTCAGTTCACTGAGTACCGAACACACCCTAACTTAGCAGATACTTTCGAGCTCCCTCGGAAATGAAAACGAGGTCGTATGTCATTGTTATGTCATTGGATCTCGCGAGTTTTGGATTCTATAAGTATCGCCCTCCATGGCGATCCAGCGCCATTTCACAGAGGGACACAGAAGGGGTAGCACAGCTCTTAGCAGTCTCTAGTACAGTTGGGCAGCGTCATAGGTAGAAAAGAAAGAGGAGGGGTAGCAGTGTTCTTCAAAGTCTGCAGTGACATTCAGGAAAGCTCCATTGCTAATTGTCATTGCTGAAATAGAAATAATATGGCTGGCAGTCTTGGTGCAAATGTGCAGTCACATTGTACTATGTTATACAGGTAAAACACAAAGAGGAGAGCTCCATTGCTCAATTGCTAATTGTCATTGCTGAAATAAAAATAATAGGTCTGGCAGGCTTGGTCTTCTAAATCTTCAGTCACATTGTACTATGTTATATAGGTAAAACAGAAAGGGGAGAGCTCCATTGCTAATTGTCAATGCTGAAATAGAAATAATAAGGCTGGCAGGATTGGTCTTCTAAATCTGCAGTCACAATGTACTGTGTTATATAGGTAAAACAGAAAGAGGAGAGCTCCATTGCTAATTGTCATTACTCAAATAGAAATAATAGGTCTGACAGGCTTGGTCCTCTAATCTGCAGTCAAATTGTACTGTGTTATATAGGTAAAACACAATGTAAATGTAAAAAAAGACCTTTTACCTAGGTAAAGAAAACAAAACCTGTAATCTAGGTAAAGTTATCTGCAGAAAAATGTAAAATTGCCAACATGCCATTCTACACACGCAGTGGCAAGGAAAGAATGAGGTCTTCGCTTTTCTCTATGAGTGCTAGTTCTGCAACAGTCACTGAGGCATCTTCTTGTAAGGTCAGTCATGACCAAGCAAGACCTTGACATTCGGACTCCAAAAGTGGTGTCCAAATACTTTTACGTGTAATAGCCGAGGTGGAAGAAAATAGTAAAGCATTAGAGGAAAATGTATGTTCAGATTCAGAAATGACACAAATCCCTGAGGAGAGTCTATCCACGAGTGCTTTGTGTAATCCTGACCTGTCTGATAGTGTACCTATTAAGAAGGGCCCTTTAAGCATTTCTGCAAATGTGTGCATGAACAGCTCAAGTGTAGCCGGTGATCTACAAATTGAGGATGCCACTTTGGAATTGCAACAGGATGAGGGGGATATTTGTATAGCTGACGAGTGCGCTAATTACCATTTATTTATATTACCATTTATTTATATGGCGCCACTAATTCCACAGCGCTGTACAGAGAACTCATTCATATCATTCCCTGCCCCATTGGGGCTTACAATCTAAATTCCCTAACATACAGACAGACACAGATGGATGGACAGACAGAGACACACAGACTAGGGTAAATTTTTTCTTGTATGCAGCCAATTAACCTACCAGTATGTATTTTAGAGTGTGGGAGGAAACCGGAGCACCCTGAGGAAACCCACGCAAACACGGGGAGAACATACAATCTCCTCACAGATAAGGCCATGGTAGGGAATTGAACTCATGACCCCAGTGCTGTAAGGCAGAAGTGCTAATCACTTAGCCACCATGCTGCCCTGAGGATGATGATCAGGAGGATGATGATCAGAATGATGTTGTTTGTGTAAGTCCTGCCCCAATGGAAGCAGTTCTTGCACGTGATAACATGAAGGCCATTGTCATGCTTGGGCATAAGACCAAAAAATACACCGCTTATGTGTGGTATTTTTACCCAAATCCTGACAACAGTTGTCTAGCCATTTGTAGAATTTGTGAAGCCACAGTCAGTAGAGGTAGGGACCTTAACCATCTAGGAAACTCATCCATGTTATGCCATTTGGCGAGTTCATAGCAAGCTGTTGGGAAAATTGGAAACTTATGCTATAAAAATAACAACAAGCAGTCCATCATCAGCTAGGTCCCTTCTCTCAGCTAGATCCCGACACTTGCAATCTATACCCACAACACCGTCCTCATCAATATCCTAGGTAGCGATCAGAGTTACTCCTGCATCCAAGTTACTAAGGCTAGATGACTCCTCTATACTGGATTCCTCAGAATAATTCTTGAGCATTAGTTCCACTGCTGCTGCTGCTGTTGCTGTTGGTGAATCTTCATCCCGGAAGCAGACCAAGAAGAAGACTATTAGTAGTTTACAACAATTGACTGTTAAACAATCCTTTGCAAGAGGAAGCAAGCATGAAAGCTGTCACCCAGTCGCAAAGCGAATAACAGTCGCCATGGTGGCTATACTAGTATTAGATCTGCATCCAATATCCACTATTAATGCAGCTGTTTTTAGACAATTACTTGAGGTCTTGTGTCCCCGTTACCAAATTCCATCACAACACCATTTTACTAGAAAAGCTATTCCTCACCTCTAACAGAAGGTTCGTAAAAATGTAATTATTGGGCTACAAAATGCCATTCTAGCCACTGTACACTTAACCACAGATATGTGGACAAGCTGAACTGGGCAAACTAAAGATTATTTGACTGTGACAGCCCACTGGGTTGGTGATTCGCCTTCACCAGCAGAAACAGCAGCAGCATGTACCCAAGTATGTCACAGTTTTCAGAAGCAGGCTACTCTGTTTATCACTGGCTTCACTATGAGGCATACAGCTGTAAATCAGTTACGAAAACTAAGGGATGCCATTGCAACATGGCTTATCCCGTTTGGACTCTCCTCAGGATATGTCATCTCTGATAACGCCACCAATATTGTGAGAGCATTACAGCTGTGTGAATTCCATCACATTCCCTGTTTTGCTCACACAATAAACTTGGTGCTGCAGAGCTTTTTAAAAAATGACAGGGACATTCAGGACATGCTGTCTGTGGCCTGTAAAATATCTGGACATTACCAGAATTTGGCAACAGCATGTAGGAGATTGCAACAGCTACAAGAGTAATTCAATTTTCCCTGCCACCAACTGAAGCAAGAGGTGGTGACAAGTTGGAAATCCACCCTGTATATGCTTCTGCGGATGGAGGAACAATGAAAAGGCATCCACGCTTACTCCACAAGCCATGGAAAAATAGGGGGATGTATTTTACTCAAGGGCAGTGGAGAATACTTTCCGTGTTGTGCAAGGTGCTGAAACCATTTGAAGTAGTCATCTGTGAAGTGAATTCACACACTGCTAGCTTGAGTCCAGTGATTCCCTTAATTAGACTTTTGGAAAAGCAGCTTGAGAAACTGAAGGAGGAGATTAAACAAAGCAATTACACTAAGTATGTCGGACTTGTAGATCAAGTACTTTTTTCGCTTCACCAGGATCCAAGAGTAATCAAAATCTTGAAATTCGCTCACTACATTTTGGCGACTGTGCTTGATCCTCGGTTTAAGAGCTATGTCATCTCTTTGTTTCCAACTGACCCAGATCTGAAGAGATGCAAGAAGCTCCTGGTGAGCTAGATGACAGCTCAAGTTTTACGTGACAGGACGGCGTCTCCTCCTTCAGTTTCTCAGTCAACTGCTGCTAAGAAAAAAATTAGCTTTCCCAAGAGACCCAGGGATGATGCAGATGACTCAGCACAACATTTTGACATCTGGTCTGGTCTAAAAGAATTGACCAAAAAACTTGACACCTCTGCCGTAACTCCCCCTGATCCTGCTATCAACATCCAAAGGATGGTGGAGGATTATTTTAATGACAGCATAGAAATAAACACATCAGACAGTCCCTATACATAGTGGGAGGAAATAAAGGGAATTTGGAGACCCATGTACCAACTCGATTTGCACTGCCTAAGCTGCCCACCGTCCAGTGTGTACTCTGAAAGAGTTTTCAGCTCAGCCGGAAACCTTGTCAGCGAACGGCGTAGGAGGCTACTTCATCAAAATGTGGAAAAGATGATGTTCATAAAAATGAACTTCAATTTCCACGAGCAAGGCCTTTCCTGCCAATTACATTGGCAGGAAAGGCCTTGCTCGTAGTTTGCCTTTACAAGCCATCGCCGCTTTAAATTTTAGCTGCAAAGTCGCCGATTTCTGGCGAGTTGTAAAAATCTGACCATAATACATTTACCCCCAGGTCTTGTCTAAATGAATTGACCAGAATTAGTGACACCTCTGCTGTAACTCCACCTGATCCTACTATCAACTATCAACATCCAAAGAATGGTGGAGGATTATTTAAATTTTTTTAAACGGTATAAAGACAACTGTTTTATTAACAAAGAACAACGTTGCTTGCAGAAGTAATGTAAGCATGTATGTCTAAATAGACGTGTATATGTATTACCTTTCACTTTGCTGCTGCTGTTTCATCAGTATTGCACAAAGTGTTTGTAATCTGTACTTTACATCAAAGGTAACTAACAATATTATATTTTTTTTGTGAATTGGGGCTCAGTGATGAACTTGCTTTTTGCTGTGAATTACAATGGCTCTTTTTAGTGCATTGTCTGGTACCCTGGAGTGGTCTGGGTCTGATAAAAGCATGCATCCCGGGGGGGAGGGGATGGGGTCAGCGCTTATAGCCATTTATTACCTGTAGAATTACCACAGTTATCCAAGGAATGGGTGGAGTGATCAAATGAACCATTACTGATTTCATGATCGAAGGACAATTCCATCTTGCACCACTTTTCTTTTCTGACACTGCTGTGTGGCAATGTTTCCTAGATGTGCTAGGAACTGCTGTGTGTTTGAGTCATTGCTCTGTCACTTAGCATCCAGCCAGGTCCCTGCAGTCTTTGTTTGAAAGTGTATGAAAATAATATTGTGACCTGTGAGGTGGTCAAAATTGACTGCAAGTGACTTTAAATTCGTGTTATTGAGGTTAATAATAATGTAAGGGAGGAGCAAAAATATGTGATTTTAGAAAAAAAAATAGGGATTTTAGAAAAAAAAATCGGGATCCAAAACCAAAACCCGAAGTTAATCCAGATCCAAAACCAAAATCAGAACACAGTGAACTCTAACACTAACCAGTGATCAATTGTCCAGTTGAAGATTAAATGCTATAAATGGAACAGTACAAAATGTGTGCACGTCCCATTATTTTTATAGCACTCAACCTCGAAATGTTATCCTTAAAATGCTGTCCAATAAGCATTACTGAGGTGAAAATGAAATACAGTAAACAATGTTTGGTAAATAACTGCCAGATAGGAACTGACTTTATTAAACAAATGTTTATTGATAAAAGTCAGCTACACAATTTTTGTTCCAGGGACTGACTCTGCTTAACCCAGTGGTTCCCAAACTTTTGAAGTTCGCGACACCCTTAGAGTCTCCAGATTTTTTCAAGGCACCCCTCTAAAATAATTATTGAGCAGTCCTGTTTTAGAAGTAGTTGGGTCCAAAAAATGTAATAAGTATTTAGGTCAGGAAAGAAATACTTATTTAGTTGTATGCAAAAATGCCCCCTCTGCATCCAGACACTCTGCCCTCAGGCACTCTGCCCCCTCTGCATCCAGACACACTGCCCTCTCTCACACTGCCCCGTCTGCCCTCTTTCACGCTGTCCCCCCTCCTCTGCCCTCTCTCACGATGTCCCGCTCCTCTGCCCTCTCTCACGATGTCCCCCCTCCTCTGCCCTCTCTCATGCTGTCCCCCCCTCTGCCCTCTGTCACGCTGTCCCCCGCCCCTCTGCCCCTCTCATGCTGTGTCCCCCTCCACTGCCCCTCTCACGCTGTGTCCCCCTCCAATGCCCCTCTCACGCTGTGTCCCCCTCCAATGCCCCTCTCACGCTGTCCTCCTCCTCTGCCCCTCTCACACTGTGTCCCCCCCTCCACTGCCCCTCTCACGCTGTCCTCCCCCACTGCCCCTCTCATGTTGTGTCCCCCCCTCCACTGCCCCTCTCACGCTGTGTCCCCCTCCACTGCCCCTTTCACGCTGTGTCCCCCTCCACTGCCCCTGTCACGCTGTGTCCCCCTCCACTGCCCCTGTCACGCTGTCCTCCTACATTGCCTCTCTCACGGTGTCCTCCTCCTCTGCCCTGCTGTCACCCTCCACTGCCACTCTCATGCTGTGTTCCCCTCCTCTGCCCCTCTCATGCTGTGTCCCCCTCCACTGCCCCTCTCACGCTGTGTCCCCCTCCACTGCCACTCTCACGCTGTGTCCCCCTCCACTGCCCCTCTCACGATGTGTCCCCCTCCACTGCCCCTCTCACGCTGTGTCCCCCTCCACTGCCCCTCTCATGCTGTGTCCCCCTCCACTGCCCCTCTCACGCTGTGTCCCACTCCACTGCCCCTCTCACGATGTCCCCCTCCTCTGCCCCGCTGTCATTCTCCTCTGCCCCGCTGTCACACTCCTCTGCCCCTCTGTCTGACCCGCTGTCACACTCCTCTGCCCCTCTGTATGCCCCGCTGTCACACTCCTCTGCCCCTCTGTCTGCCCCTCTGTCTGCCCTGCTGTCACACTCCTCTGCCCTTCTGTCTGCCCCTCTGTCTGCCCCTCTGTCTGCCCCGCTGTCACACTCCTCTGACCCTCTGTCTGCCGCGCTGTCACACTCCTCTGACCATCTGTCTGCCCACTGTCTGCCCCACTGTCACACTCCTGTGCCCCTCTGTTTGCCCACTGTCATACTCCTCTGCCCCTCTGTCTGCTCCGCTGTCACACTCCTGTGCCCCTCTGTCTGCCCGCTGTCACACTCCTCTGCCCCTCTGTCTGCCCACTGTCATACTCCTCTGACCCTCTGTCTGCCCGCTGTCACACTCCTCTGCCCCTCTGTCTGCCCGCTGTCATACTCCTCTGACCCTCTGTCTGCCCGCTGTCACACTCCTGTGCCCCTTTGTCTGCCCGCTGTCACACTCCTCTGACCCTCTGTCTGCCCGCTGTCATACTCCTCTGACCCTCTGTCTGCCCGCTGTCTGACCGCTGTAACACTCCTCTGCCCCTCTGTCTGCCCGCTGTCATACTCCTCTGACCCTCTGTCTGCCCGCTGTCACACTCCTGTGCCCCTTTGTCTGCCCGCTGTCACACTCCTCTGACCCTCTGTCTGCCCGCTGTCATACTCCTCTGACCCTCTGTCTGCCCGCTGTCACACTCCTGTGCCCCTTTGTCTGCCCGCTGTCACACTCCTCTGACCCTCTGTCTGCCCACTGTCATACTCCTCTGACCCTCTGTCTGCCCGCTGTCTGACCGCTGTCACACTCCTCTGACCCTCTGTCTGCCCGCTGTCATACTCCTTTGATCCTCTGTCTGCCCGCTGTCACGCTTCCTCTCACTCCTCTGCCACGAGCCAGCCATAGAAAAAAACAAGGAGCACATAAACTTACCAATCCGCATGGCGTCGGGACCCAGCAGACTCCTCTCTCCCGCAGCTGTCACTGAATATCGACGTCAGGTCATATGGACCACTTGTACATTACACTATTAATTTTTAACTATTAACTATTGGGATAGCTAGCAGCTTATTAGATATTAGTTGCATGCTATAGTTAAATGGTCTGATGTTTATAAAAAAAATCATTGGTCTGTTTGTCTGGTTATGCATTCGGACACCCCTGAAGTGATTGGGATAAAGCCAATGCGAGGTGGTCCAGTTTGATGATGGCCAGGATTTAGGGGCTTAGGGTCCCTGTTGGAACACCCGTTGGTGTACGCTGGGCAGAACTTTGACCCGGGGAGCCTGTTCTGACACTGCATTCGGACACCCCTGTACCAATTGAGATGAAACCAATGCAAACTGACCAATGATTTTTATACATCATATATATATATATATGTATATATATATATATATATATATATATAAAATAATACATATAAATATATAATTAATGCTGTTGTGCCTTTTGTTGCATATTGGATATTTTTTACTGTTTCTGTGTTTGAGCAAATTGAATGTTGTGTTTTAATTTATTGCTTATTCAAATAAGTGTGTGTGACTTTAGTTTGTTTTGAGAAATGACCAATTCTTTTTTTAAACATAAACTCTGTTTTGATAAATACATATCTTAATTATTTTGCCTAAATGTTTTTAAAATAAGTTTATCATTAAAATTACTATTGTGTTTGTACCTTCCTCTAGTTATCCCAGAGCGCTGTTGGTGTATATAGACTTTTCTGTAAATACCATTCAAATTAATACAAGTGGTGTATTAAAAAAAGTAAGGTTTTTTTTTTGGATTGTGTTGTGAAACACAGCATCCTATTTTTTGGCTGCTTGCTAGTACGGATGAGAATCTGCACCTCACACAATTGCCTTCACAGACAAAAAATAAAATATTTCTTGATTTTAAAATTCAAGCACTTGAATTTTAAAATCAAGAAATATTTTATTTTTTGTCGGGGTGTTGGTCAGAGTCAGAGAGGGAAAAATGCTCTCTGTATTGCTGGCTTCAAATAGAAGCATATCAGTACCAATGAAGTAGAGAGAAAAAGGATGTATATTGGGGCACTCCAATGAGGGGATATTTATAAAATATAACTTTTAATGATGTACATTAAAAATAGGGGTAGAGAGCGAAATATTTAAAATAACATATGACAAACACTGTTTGTCATATGTTATTTTAAATATTTCGCTCTCTACCCCTATTTTTAATGTACATCATTAAAAGTTATATTTTATAAATATCCCCTCATTGGAGTGCCCCAATATACATCCTTTTTCTCTCTACTTCATTGGTACAATTTATATCATGTAGGGTGCACCCCCTGGTTGGTATATCGCTTTATGTACCCCAGGTTTGTTATACAACATTTATTTTTGAAGGAGACCAATCTATATTACATGCTATCTGGTGCGGTGGTATACCTCTTTTGTTTTCAAGAAGCATATCAGTGTCACTCTCTTTAAAAACTCAGGATTGTCATAGCAAAATGGCTCACCCTTGTAAGACTCTCCTAAGGATTCCTCGTTACTGATAACAGAGCTAACATTGTTGAGGTGTGCACTACAACTGTATGAATTTCAACAGGTACCATGCTTTGCACTCACAATAAAATTTGTTGTTCAGAATTCCTTAAATAATGAGAAGTAGGTATGGAAATGCAATTTCTAGGCATTTTTGACATTCAGCAAGCACATGTAGAACATTGCAGCAGTTGCAAAATAAACAAAAAAAATGCCACCAACTGAAGATAGCAATGAGGTGGAATTCCACACTTTATATACTTCAGCAATGGGAAGAACAACAACAAGCCGTCAAGACCTACACATCAAACCATGAGATAGGAGGGACATGTTACCTTACTTCAGTACTCTGGAGAACCCTTTTGATTTTATGAGCTTTGATCACTTTGGTGTGTTTTACTTTCTAAAATGAAAATGTATTACTGCCACTACTGTCTGTGCCTGGGATATCTTCTTCTAAAACAACCATCCTAAGAGCCAGTGCTCTTTATTAAAATGCCTTCCTGTCTGTCACTGCTGTATCACTATGTTTCATAGGGATGCTAAAATGCTCTTGTTATTTACATGTACAAAATCAGTACATCAGTATATGGTGGTGGCAGCAAATATGATGCAGTGGGAAGTGTGCTTATGTTTCTTGAACTATGCTTTTATTTGTAAGAAAGAACCATAAGTAGTGATGCTCCTAGCTGAAAAATCTTGGTAAAATAAGTAGAGGACCTGAAATAATACATAGCCACTTCAAGGGCAAGAGTCTGAGAAAAAAACTTGATTCCAAATGGCATACATGGGATAGTCAGTGGGAACAAAAAAAACAAAAGCCCAGGACATGTCTGCAGTCTCACATTTTTTTTCTTTTACTTTCCTTTACAGTCTGATGAAGAAGAAGCTGTATTTGAGACACCTGAATTGATTATTTGCAGAGTCAGTGATTACAAGAGGTTCAGATTATTTTCTTCTCAATGGAAAGCTTATTTTGATTGGCAAGTCTAAGCTACTTAAAGATAGCAACAGTAAAAACTAGGGAGACTAGAGTTATCCTATATGAAAGAGAAAAAAACTTGAGAAAAATGTACAGAAAATACCCCCCATACACAGTTTCTATTGATAATATTCCTGATTACACCACAACACACTGAGACCCTTCAATATAGATTTGGTATCATGTCCTCACAATCAAAATCCCTCAGTGATACAAGGGCCTCCAGTACTGTAGGGTTCAATGACTCAGGTACCAGTAGTCCCTCATACTCCAGTGATAGGAGCCTCCCCTAAACTTACTCCATCAGAGATCCAAGAAATGCCAGGACTGTCTCATTCAAGACGTCTTGCCTTGTTTAAGCTACTAGCGAAACGCGCGTCGGCGGACTCCGCGCTCGCTACTCTGCAACTCCAATTGCAATTATATTTATTTTCACCTCTAACAATATAGTCAGCAAGTCTAATCACAGCTTTTGGTATTAGCTAGCGGTGCCCACTATCTCAGTAGTTCCTAGTACTGCAGCAGACAGCTAGACTGCAGTACTGTAGAGATTTGAGATTCACGTTACCATCTCCATAGACCTGTTCAGGAGTGGTATCAGAGATAGGCTAGATTCCAGACCATAGGAGTCCATAATAGCATTACATCTGATAATAGAGGCACACTTCCTATTTGTAGCAATACCGTTTTAATTAAAAGGGCTTTAGGGTTTATGAGAGGGATATTAATCCCCGTCAGATTTAACCTATCAACAGCCCACTATTAGGGGTGCTAATCTCCAGATTATATATAGGAGATACATATTTAGTGTCAGTATTCAATTGGAGTTGATTGTCATACCGTGAATGCGGTTGTATAAAAATATTTATCAATTATCACATAAGAATATCAGAGTAGCCTCGCGGCTAGACAATAAAATATTGTCTATTTTAACTGATTTATGTATATATCAATGTATGTTTCCAATTACAAATTTTAAATATTTCGCTATTAGAAGTACGTTCTAAATTTATACATAATAAAGAGTGATTTTAATATCACCAACATATCAATATAATGCAAATATATATGTTGTTTATTTCCATTCATGAGTGCCCCTTAAGGTCATTTTCTTTTCTTTTTTGCTGAATAAGGCTACCCAATTATATGACCGGGTGCACCCCTCCTCAATAAATATCTATACCAAGTTGGAGTTAGGGGGAACTATATAAGTGGAGGAGGTTATGAGTGGTACACTTGGTGCAGTTAAACACTCTCTCTAATTGTGTCAGAAGTTGCCATCACATATCACTCTTCAGTGTCTAAGACATAGGGCTAGATTTACTAAGCTGCGGGTTTGAAAAAGTGGGGATGTTGCCTATAGCAACCAATCAGATTCTAGCTTTCATTTATTTAGTACCTTCTACAAAATGACAGCTAGAATCTGATTGGTTGCTATAGGCAACATCCCCACTTTTTCAAACCCGCAGCTTAGTAAATCTAGCCCATAGAGTTGCTGGCAACAGCCAGCTGTCACTATTACAGTCCTTCTTTTATTTTCCACAGTGCACTTGCCTTCTGTGAATTCTACTTTGTAACTTTTGCTTTCTAGAATACTTATGACAATCAAATTGGTTCTTTTACCTGATACAAACAAAATTTCTTCAATATTTGTAATTACAGTTTTATCTTTTATCCTCAGGCGGACTGTAATTGTCCTGAGTTCTGTTGCTGTCAGGATTTTGTATCTGATCCCTCTGATTGTGATAGCATCACACTCAGTGTAGTAAACCAGTGCTTTTTACTGCTGAATTGTCTGGTAGCTCCAGCATCCAAGTACCAAGAGTCCTTTCTGTGACTATCTGCCACATTCAAAGCTGACTCTTTGTTTCTAACAGTTACTTTTTGCACCATTTTGCACTTTCAACCAACAAAGCAGTCATTTCACCTTTAGTGTCCACAGGTAACGCTCCTGTTGCAACAGTTTTTCCCTCATGACTTATATAGATAAGTTGGTAGCACATGACTCCAATGCCACTAGAAAAAAATTGAATTCAGCGGACAGGTTCTGTAACAAGGCCATGGCGACCTCTTTGCCGTCCACTTAAGCTCCGACGGACATCAATTGCTGTGAAACTGATAACATTTTATAAATATAATTTACTTTGATTACCACAGCTAAATACAGGTAAGAATTAATATTATATCATATCATAT
Organism: Mixophyes fleayi; assembly: GCF_038048845.1. NCBI lineage: Eukaryota > Metazoa > Chordata > Amphibia > Anura > Limnodynastidae > Mixophyes > Mixophyes fleayi. Next base: position 97,831,623 of record NC_134408.1, on the reverse strand, counting down.
CAAGAAAGAATTTCCACAAAATCTCATTAAAGATAATGGGCCTGATTCATTAGCGAACGGATCTGTTGCGCAATTCAATAAGGAATGGAAAGTTGAAAAACCTTTATGCAACGGAATATATGATGCAACGGATCTTAAGCAATTAGCTCATCTTAAGATCTGCATCTTAACTTCTGCTTCTTATTTAAAGATAAGAAAGTGTGTTACGCAACGGCAAATGTGGGAGGTGTGAAGGGTTTGTTTACACATGTAAAAACACAATTGGAGTGTATTAAACAGGACTATTGTAATCTAATTATTCATTTCAACACTTATATGTTTATATAATCTGGGACAAATGACTAAAGTATTTTTAATGAGCTAAATCAACATACCTACTTATTCACCTACGTCATAGATCATGTAATAAGTTTGATTTGAACTAATAATGTGGATGCAAAATCATTGCATAATAATTTGCAAACAAAAATAAACATGCATGTTAAAATAAACATTAGTGTATGATAAAAAATAATATCATTAATGTTGCAAAATGTGTAGCATACTCTTTCATAATCGATACATAGTAGAGTACATACAACCTCCACACAGATAAACGTCATGAGTCAAACTCGTGACTCCATTGTTGGAAGGTGGATTGGCTAACCACTAACGCAACATTCATTGGGAAATATAAATTCATTCTATAGAATACAGCAATAAGCAAAACAATACAGCAAGTGTGTGACAGATGTAAGAGCTAGATAATAGTACTCTTCCTTATTACCCAAAAATATATGCCAATTAAGATCTGCACAGGTACCTTAGTGGTTAGCACTTTTGTCTCACAATACTGGTATCATGAGTTTGAATACCAAGCATGGCTGTATTATCTGTGTGCAGCTTGTGAGCCTTATTCATTAATGAAAGGAACACAACAGGAACTTTGCCCAAACCAGCCTAAGTTTTTTTGCCAAGGGCTAGTTTTAGGATAGTAGTTACCTAATAAGGAAAGTAATGGTTTGTTTTCATGTAACACACAAACCCTCGCTAGCTTGATTTTTCACGCACTATTACAATGATAAATCTGTTCTCATATTTTAGATGTATCTCCCCCTCAAATGCAACTTTATAAGGCCAAGGAGCATTTATGAATATAAATGTTTCGGATGCAAAATGAATCTATTATTCACATTATCTGCATACTGTCATTTATTACTATGGATGTCCTTAGACTTTTTTTTTTGGGGGGGGGGTGTTGGGGTTGATTTTGAAGGGACATGCTCCTTTGAGATTAATGCAAATATTGTCTGCAAGCCTTTTAATTTTTATTTATCTACCGCTTGTATGTTTTGTACTCAGCTTCCCTACAAATCATTGCAGACAACACATTAGCAGCACAGTGGGTTAGTGGTTAGCACTTCTGCCTTACAGCGCTGGGGTCATGAGTTGGTTTCCCAAACATGGCCTTAGCTGCGTGGACTTTGTGGGCCATTAAGATAAGTGAAGTAATAATTAGAGGAACTTTGAACCTTGTAAAAGTGTTGAATAAAAGTTTTTATTTTTGCACCAAAGTATAATAATGGCTCTTTTTTCAGGTACCACACAGATACATAGAAAGTTGATCTAGGACATGCCTTACCCAAATTATAAATATTTACCAACATTTTAAATATATATGCAATAAAACATGCCTTGACCAAGTTATTCCTTTTATTAACTAACTTTTCTTAACGAATCTTGCCCTGTATGTTCTCCCCATGTTTTGTTTTTTCCTTCCTGAACTCCATTTGACTTCAGCAATCAAAAGTAACTTCTATTGGGACAGGGACTGTGTTCTCTGTACTGCGCCTCAGATTAGCTGACACCATCATAAATAAACAAATGATGAAAGAATTTTAGTGTTTTGGGTTTTGGGTTCTGATTAGCTTGAGGTTTTGGGTTCTGATTTGTTTTGCCAAAACACCTGACGAAAGGTTTTGGTTCTGATTTTGGGTTTTGGGTTCTGATTTATTTTTAAAAAAGCATAAAAAGTGCTAAAATCCATTTTGTTTAAAAAATGTTTTCACTACTACACTATTATTAACCTTAATAACATTCATTTCCACTCATTTCCAGTCTATTCTGAACACTTCACACCTCACAATATTGTTTTTAGGCCAAAAGGTTGCACCGAGGTAGCTGGATGACTAAGCTAAGCGACACAAGTGGGAGGCAAAAACATGTGGCCCAACACGTGGCAGGATCAGTGGACTTAAACAGCAGTACCACTGGATTTATACGGCAGGATCAGTGCCTTGCTTGCAGTCTCCTAGGTAACGCAAATAATCTGTACAAATATGCACACAGGGGCATGGCCAGTAAAATATGGAACACATACTTTATGGATAAACAATGTCACTACACTTCATTCCTGTAGCATGAGGGAAAAACATGAAAGTCAAAGGCGACAGGAATAGACTGCAATTTTTAGGAGACTTCCTAGAATTCAGTAAAAGTTGAGAATATTTGTGCACAATAGGTTTCAGGTATGATTTGTTATAAAACAGAATGCAACCTCCCCCCCCCCCCCCCCCCCCCACACACCATCACCACAAGACACACACACACACACACACACACACAGACACATACACACACCTTTCAGGAGGGACTGTATCCTACTAGTCTGCCCACACTATCTACAAGGGATAAACTCACCTACAAACATTTGTGGACACAAAGTGATCATATGGTCACTTCATTCATAAGAGTTTGCAATGGCATCATTACCTACCATTGATGTATTAAACACTACCTCTATGATACTATTCACTAACTATGATAACAATATTTCATCTATGGAAACAGAGAAACTACTTGATAACAGAGCTAATCACACTGAGTGTTATAAAGTGTATTTCATATATGATGAGTAAATGATAACAATAAACATATCAAACCGCCAAATCTGAACTCACCTCGCTAAAGATATTATCCTCTCAGGATTAAGTTGAAGCAGATTTTGTGCAGAATTGTATAAATCAAGCGCAGACTTCCCGAGCTCTGTCACTGTGCTGACTCTGTGCTTTGCCTCTAATGCAGTGTACACTTCGCTGGAAGCCTGGCCCTCTCCTCCAGTCACAGTGTGAGATCCCTCCCTCGGAGTCTGCATGCTCTACCAATCATTACAATTAAGGAGTGAGTGGAGTCAGATCTCGCGAGATCCGACGGCGTGATGACGAGGTTTTGCCTCGTTCTGAGGTTCGTGATCGGCGGGAACCCGCGAACAGTGCTCGGATCCGGGCTCGGATCGGCACTGCCGAAAATGATCTAGATTATTTCTGGACACAGACAGCATCTCCTGCAGGTCACTGTCATTTATTAAAAAGCTCGGTACCACCAAGTTGACTGTGTGAGCAAACAGGGAAAGTGATTAAATTCTCCCCACTGTAATGCTCTCACAATATTGGTGGCATTATTACCAATGACATATCCTCAGGAGAGTCCAAAAAGGATAAGCCATGTTGCAATGACATCCCTTGGTATTTCAAACAGGTTGTCAACGGTTTGCCTCTTATTGTAGCCGCTGATACACAGAGTAGCCTGCCTCAGAATAATCTGGCGTTGTTGGGTACATGCTGCTGGTGTTCCTGCTGCTTAAGGCAATTTACCAACCCAGTGGGCTGTCATGGGTATTCCCCATGAACTATAAATAGACCTCGTGGCTGGATTCTATTCAGTATCATCGGTCTGCTTGTACACTGTACAAATAGAAGTTTGCGTTGTCTGTAAACTGGGTTTATTTATTTTTTCTAGCATGTTCCGGATTTGGATTACAAATATGGGGCCCCTACTGGGCAAAAGAAAAGAATACTGCAAGCAACAAGGGGGGCTTCTTGGCCAAGAAGAACAGAAAATATTTACAAGCAGGGACTTTGTAATTCCAAAGTACCTGCTTGTAAAGTCCAAAATAATTTGTAATTTCAAATTATTTTGGACTTTACAAGCAGGGACTTTGGAATTGCAAATTATTTGGGACATGGTTTAAGCATTTTGGGATTAAAAGTTGCTGACAAAAGAGGAAGGAATCAGATTGGTAAGTATTTTGGGGTGTATTATTTTTAACAAATGTATGTGGTATGAATGAGGGTGTTTAGTGTATTTATTGTGGTTTTATTATTTTTATTAAAAGTGTGTCGTTGTAAACAGGGTGTTGTGGTTTTGTAAACATTTTGTTTTGTGGTACTACATGTCTCAGCCAGCCATGGGTGTCAGGGCATGATGGCACTTGTGGTTCTCCAAGTGTCAGCATGCCATGGCTGCCATGGGTATGCTGGTGCTTGTAGTTATACAAGCATCAGCATGCCCAAACTGTTTAGGGCACCCTGGCATGGCTGGGACTTGTAGTTCCACAAAACAAAATGGTGTCCTTTTTTTCACATAAATTTTAATTACCCTACTACCCACAGTGCACGGGGGTAGGAAGAGCCCAAGTGCTTTCAGCACTGGGATAGTTATTCCTAGAGGACGGGGGTCTGTTAGTTTTTTTTCTGCGGACCCCACTCCATAGGGAATCCAGCCCACCTCTGGACAGCCTGGGGTTGGTTGTCATTATGGCAGGGGGACCCCTGCCGCTTGTCCCCCTGCTATAGTGCCATCTACCCCGGGCTGGTTTGCCCAGTGCTGGTTATGTGAAAACCGGGGTGACCCAACGCAAATTTTTCATCGATTTTCATGCAACCAGCAGTAGGCTGGCAGCACTAGGGTTAATAGTGCTCGGACGGGGGGACTCCACGCTTTTTTTAAAAAAACTTTTATTTGTCTTTAAACTTTTGATAGCCGCGGAGACTTCCGGCTGTATAGGCAGACAGTATAACAGTGATATATTTACTAATCATGCTGCTATCAGCCAGCATGTTGTATCTGGCGGTTTTTAAAGCACACTCAGGAGAGTTTACTTAATCGCAGCTTCATACATATGAGACTTGTATAGCTAGAGTGACAAACAGTCGGGACTTTGATCTCTATCGATTTTGTAAATAGCGATTTTGACAGAAACATATCTCTGGCGATTTTACATCAAATCTCACTTTAATACATCTGCGAGCTGAAGCACCAGCGAGAAAATAGCTGGATCTTCAAAATCGGAGCATTATACATTTACTCCTCTGGTCTGGTGTAAAAGAATTGCCCAAAAATCGTGACAGTTCTGTCTTAAAAAATGAACTACAAATTCCATGAGGAAGACCTTTACTGGCATTTAGATCAAAGTACAGAGACTTCTGTAATGGTGGATTCCAGCCGGGATTAATTAGTATTGAGTGAAGATGATATACACACTGATGAGCGTGAGGATGATGACAATGAAGAATGCAGTTGCTGGGATCTAGCTGAGAGAAGGAAGCTAGCTGGTGCTGGAATACTTATTAATATTTGGGTAAAAAACATATTGGCAATTTTATGTTTTTCTACTGTAAAGTTTCTACTTTATTAAAGATGTGTTTTTTTAATTAAAAGTTAAAAGTTTTTCTTTTACATTTTTGTTTTTGACATTTATGTTAAAGAGACTACTGTAATGGTGGTTTCCTGTGGGGTTGAATTATTATTGCATTAGGATGAGGTTTGCTTTCAATCATCCTTTCAATTGCTTCTCTCTCGTACGTGTGACTACACACTTTGTTTTTCACTTGGTTTACTATCCATCTCCAACCCACTGGGGCACCCTGGATTGGTCTTGGTCTGATAAATGCACGCATCCTGGAAAGGAAGCACTCGTCTCCATGTATTAGATACACAATTGTCACAGTTATCCAAATAACAAGTGACGGGTGGAGCAATCAAAGGAGCCATAACTGATTTAATGAGCTATTTGCAGTTTCACTGTACTGGCCGTGTGCTCTGGGTGACGGTGATCTTTTCGTTTTCATCTTTCAAATCTTCGTCTGCAAGGGCCCGGTGACACACCCATTTGTTTTCTCAGGTCTCTTTGCTGTTCTTTAAACTGGACATATTTATCATCTTGTCTCAGGGCCTCCACTGTATTATTCATCTGAAGCACAGTGTATCGCTCGTGTACAAGCTCTCTTAAATCCGGGATCTCATCCGGTGGGTCATGTTTTAATTTAGGTACGGTCTCCTCAACTGCATCTATGTATTGGCTTAAATCTCTGTTCAATGCAGCATATTCCATGATGACGGATTCCATGCTGCCCACATGTTCATGTCACAATCTGTCTGAAGCAGATGTAATGCCACTCCAGTTGTAATATCCATTGCTGTGTCTACATAAGTTTGGCAGTTCTTCAGGGATGAGAGGAAGGTATCCAGAGAGGAAAAGGAGATTAAAGATGCAGGACAAGCAAGCATGGTTTAATAATGAAGCTGTTGGGCTTAAGATATTGGTAGCTTTTTTTGTGGGGGCCCAAACAAACCAAGCACTTCAGCCATAAACATGGCACCCATTGTAGCTGGAATGCCTGCTTTGTTAAAATGTACATGTCCTTTTCAATATTTTACATAAGGGTGGGTGGGAGGGCCCGGGTGGGAGGGCCCAAGGACAATTTCACCTTGCACCACTTTTCTTTTCTGTCACTGCTGTGTGGTAATATTTCCTAGATGTGTTATGAACTGTCATCTGTTTGTGTCGTTGCACTGTCGCTTAGCATCCAGCCAGGTCGCTGCAGTCTGTGTCCAAAAGTGGATGAAAATAATATTGTAACCTGTGAGGTGGTCAAAATTGACTGCAAATGACTAGAAATTAGTGTTATTGAGATTAATAATAATGTAGGAACAACAAAAGAGCAAAATTATGTGATTTTAGCATATTTTAGCTATTTTTCTAAAAAATACAGATCCAAAACCAAAACAGAAACTTAATCCAGATCCAAAACCAAAACACGGGGGTCAGTGAACATCTCTAATCACCAATGTCTTCATCCATTTGCTATCTAGATACCCTACATCTATATGACAAAGCCCATAACAAAAGTTCAAAAGTTATGAGACTTTGAAGAATTATACCAATAACACCTATCCCATTTACTTGCACCGTCTTTTGCTAGTACTCTTTCAAGAATGTTAACCAACAGTTTACAGTAAAATGGAGAAACAGCAGGTGGGCTGGAAAAGCGATCAAGTTCTAAAGCCAACTATGTATCAACAATTAACCACTTTGTAAACAATGGAACTCAACCAGTGGAAAATTATACATGTAATATCTCCATACACACAAATCTAAATGCTACATTGTATAACTTGACTTTATATAGGAGGTCACGATTAAGCAAAAGCAATAAGCACTTAGAAAGGATACTATTTTATTTGCAGATGAAAACCTTAGCTATGGTTACCAATAGTCAGAAAGCTGCTATTTATGTTAAATTCGTTCAGGTAAAAATTTCCTACACTATTAATACTGACATAAGGAATACTGACACTAAAATGCTGACACGTAAAATACTGAAAAGTAGGACATTCCTAACATTGAAAACACTGACATGCAAAAAATACCAACAGCCTAAATATCTACTTGTTAGAAATCCTGACACAAAAAATACCAAGTCTGTTGCAGTGGATTTAATATGGGGTCTTCTGGAGTGAAGACAGATGATTTCTAAAGCCATTTTGGATTACAAATTGGGGTCTTTTGACCAAAGAAAAGAATATTGTTTACATGGACTTTTCGATACAAAAGGGTGCCTTTATGACTGAAGAAAAGAAGATGCTTTTTTATAGACTTTTGGATATAATTTATAGTTCCTTTTGGAGTGCAAGCTTACAAAAGATGACATCACATGGTAATTATTTGGGGATTTATTATTTTTAATAAAAATATGTGGCTAGAGCAAGGGTTGTGTGTTTTATTTAAGATTTTCTTTTTTATATTAAAGTAATTTGGTATTAAAGAGGGTGTTGTGTTTTATTTAAAATTTTACTTTGTGGCACCACAAGTAACAGCAAGCCCTGAGTGTCCGGGATTACTGGTTCTTGTATTTCTACTGTTAATGGCAGCCCGGTCTAGCTGAGACTTATAGTTACACAAGCTTAAATGGTGTTTTATACTTTTTCATTATATTTTTTCACTGTATTAACCTACACCCACTGCCCCAGGGGTGTAGGATGAACCATAATGCTTTCAGCATGGAGCTGGTTCCTCCTAGAGGGGGATTTTTTTTGCGGTTGGTTGGCCTAGTGCTGATTTTCATGAAATCAAGGGGACCATTGGACCCCCAAATCAAGGAAACCAGCAGTAGGATGGCAGCACTAGGGATAATAGTGTTTATAAGGGGGGACTCCATGTTTTTTTTTTCTTGTTCAATTTTTAACAGTATATAGCTGCTAGACCTGCTCTCATTGCCCTCTAAGTGTTAGCAGAGTGATTGTCGGCATTTTCATTATCAGCAATCACACTGTCAGTATTTTATGTGTGTCGGGATTTCATAGATGTCGGTATTTAGGCTGTTGGTATTTTTTATAATAGTAGGAAGTTTCCTTGGCGCACAGAGTGTAAAAGAGAGTCAGTGCTGTGAAAAAGACCTCTGTATTTATTTACTGGTTGGGTCATCTAGCAATAACAACATGGAAATTGGTACATAGGTAGCAACCTAAGATATACATTAGTTCACATGTACAGGTGGAAAAATAATTTCACAATAGATTTTCCAGAATTCTGGAAAATCTATTGGGAAATTATGTACCAATTTCCAGTGGTGTTGAACAGCTCTGTGGAGAAATTAATGTTGGCTCAGTGCTTTTTTTGGTGCACACATATCTTTCACAGCATCTCACATAACTGTTTGTCGGTGGATTATCCAGGATTTCCTAAGGATACGTATTGTATTTTTGTTTTGTGTTGTCAGTCCTAAAAATTACCTAAATTAACATATAAATTATTCACTTACACCCAAATTAATATCATAGTAAAATAGTGCTTCTCACAGGTCCATTATTCCCCTGCACAAACAGGCCTTTTCCCTACCCTTTTTTTTGTTGGGGCTGCCTGACCTCAGGCAGCTCTTCAAATTGTCAAAAATAGCATTTTTAAAAAAAAACCAAAACAAAGCGTGTGGTCTACCCTCTATTTAGTCTTAACCCTAGTGTTGCCAGCCTACTTCTGGTTCAGTTAAAATCTTGTAAAAAATTTGCGTGGGGTTCACCCTTATTTTCACTGAACCAGCACTAGGCAAACCAGCCGGGGTGATAGAAACTATAGCGGGGGGGGACGCAGCATGGATCCCCCTGCCATAATGACTAAACAAACCTAAACTGTTCAGCCCTGGGCTGGATTCCGTATGGAGTGGGGTCCGCCCAGAAAAACCAGCGGGCCCCCCCCCCTACAGACACCCAGCCCAGTGCTGATAGCACTAGGGCTCTTCCTACTACCCTTGGGCTGTGGGTAGTAGGGTAATAAATGGGGATTTCGTATGAGAAAATCAAAATGTACACCATTTTGATTTGTGGAACTACAGGTCCCAGCCAGGCATGTTGCCCTAAATAGTGTGGCCATGCTGATACTAGTATAACTACAAGCACCAGCATACCCACGGCAGCCAGGGCATGTTGGCACTTGGAGAACCACAAGTGTCAACATTCCCTGACACCCACGGCTAGCTGGGCTCTGTAGTTCCACAAAGCCAAATGTTTTAAAAAATAACAACACCCTCATTACAACCAAAAATCTTTATTAAAAATAATAAAACCACAAAAAAAACCAGTACACACCCTCATGTTTACCACACTTTTTTAGTATAAAAAAAACCCAAAACAAAATACTCACCAGTGAAGAAATCCTTAGTTGCAGCGTGTCGAAGAAAGTCATCACAGTGGTCTGCAGTAGATATAGAGCTCCTGCAGCTGTCAAAAGTGTAAAAAAGAGATGAAATTAAAAACAAATAAAGCGTGTGGTCCCCCCTCTATTTAGGCTTAACCCTAGTGCTGCCAGACTACTGCTGATTCAGTGAAAAATACTGAAAAAATTTGCATGGGGTTCCCCCCTATTTTCACTGAACCAGCACTAGGCAAACCAGCCGGGGTTGGCGGCACTATAACAGGCGGGACATGCAGTAGGGGTCCCCCTGCCATAATGACTAACCAACCCCAGACTGTTCAGCCCTGGGCTGGATTCCCTAGGGAGTGGGGTCCGCGGAAAAAAAACCAGCGGGCCCCCACCTTAGAGACACCCAGCCCAGTGCTGATAGCACTAGGGCTCTTCCTACTACCCCTGGTCTGTGGGTAGTAGGCAGGGGTGGATCTAGGAAATGACTATACCCCGGACGATGTAGGGGGGGGATTTAGGCCCTGCCCCCTTTCCGACTTCTAAGGCTGCTGACGGCTGCACAGTATGTGCAGGTCCGTTCAGCAGTGATAATGTGCTGTCCCGCTGCTCTGATTGTGTTTAAAACACAATCAGAGCAGCCGGGCAGCACACTGTCACTGCTGAACGGACCTGCACAGTGTGTAGCTGTCGGCAGCAAGCCCCTGCTAGGGGGGTCGATCGCCCCGATCGCCCCCCCCCCCCTGGATCCGCCACTGGTAGTAGGGTAATAAAGGTTAACAATGAAACTACTAGCACATTACAAAAGATCACTGTGGAAATGCCCACTATTAGAACTATAACCCTACATAACAGAATGGCATAAGACTTTATATTGGCCAGTAAAGGAAAGTGTATGATATAATTAGAAAGAAATACTTTGTCCATACTGCTTATATCTTGTAAAAAGTATCTGAACATATTAGAACAGAAATAGGAAAATAACATCAAGATGAATCTTGGGGGGAAATTTACTAAATTGAGACTGCCTTTTTTTGGCGGTTTTCAAACTAAAGACAAGATCACTGCATCAGTCATGATGAAAGACAGTTCCTGATGAGCTGCACGTCTATTAAGTAGGCATTCTTCATTAACCTATTTCACATTGGGAGATCATCGGGAGCAGTCCGTGTTGTAAATATTTTTTTTTCTTTGGATTACATTGGATCAAACACAGATGAAGATTCCAGGTAATAATATATAAATACCACCAGACTGCATAAAAGTTTGGCATCTATGTACATGGGCCATATTAATTATTTTACAGGACGCACCATTTATTTATTGATTTAAGAAATGGAGGCATTCATTATTTATTTCTTTAATAAATTAGGGATTTATGTTTTATATTTTATTTCAATAATGGAGACACTATGACAAGCGAGACCATAAGCTAAACGCACTTAAAATTGTGAGTGTCTTTCATAGTACTTACTCAATTGGGGTTAAGTTATCTTCATATCCAGGCAATAATATCCATGGGGAGTGTCTAGGTTTCTCTATATATTCCTACACCAGTTGCTTCTGGGTCTCTTGTTCCTGCACCTGATAGAATCCAGTCCAGGAGTGTCACAGGCACAGTAACTGCTGTGTTTTTTGGCTTTGTGCTGTCTTTTCTTGTTTAACTCTCCTATACCTCTCCTATACCATGGGCAGCACAGTGGCTAAGTGGTTAGCACTTCTGCCTTACAGCACTCGGGTCATGAGCTCACTTCCCAACCATGGCCTTATCTGTGTGGAGTTTGTATGTTCTCCCTGTGTTTGCGTGGGTTTCCTCCGGGTGCTCCGGTTTCCTCCCACACTCCAGAAAAACATACTGGTTGGTTAATTGGCTGATAAAAAATTTACCCTACTCTGTGTGTGTATGTTAGGGAATTTAGACTGTAAGCCCCGATGGGGCAGGGACTGATGTGAGTGAATTCTCTGTACAGCAGTCTGGAATTAGTGGCAATATATAAATAAATGGTGATGATGATGATATCTCTGCCCTATTCCACTGTTTCTTGTTCTCTTTCCTTTCCTTTCATCCTACCTCTCTCCGTCCTCCATCCCCCTCATTTTCATCCTACCACCCCCTGCCTCCGCTGGGCTTCCATTGTTATATTTAACTGCTGTTTTCACTTTTTTGCTAAATACCCTGCTGCCTATGTTATTCCCCATCTGAAAAGGCAGGCCCCCTGCTCCACCCCAGCAAGATATGCTGATGGTTCCCATTCTCCAGTGGGGAGCCATTGGTAAGGGAAGTAACTTTACATGGTACCCCCAACATCCTGGTATTACATCTAGGGGGCAAGGATGTGGAGATGGGCAAGTCACTGGACTTAATTATCTCTATTTGGGAGGACCTATGAACCATTCAGACAAGATGGGCTGCAGTTTAAATATGCTGGTCCAACCTTATCCCATGACTGTCATGGATGTCCGCCCCCCCCCCCCCCTTTCCCCATTATGCGTTCAATTCTCAAGATGATCAATAGTCCTCGAGGAAGGTAATTAGGAAATTAGGGGTAACAGTCATCGACCACTCTTTAATATTTGTGAACCAGGAACACCTCTTTAGGCCAGATGGGGCATACTTGAACGAGGAGAGGCTCTGGCTGTTTATTGAGCAGACTTATTGGAAATTGGGGTCTATGGTGAAATCACTTAGTAGTGGGCTTTGAGTCCCTTAAAGGACCTGAGCGGTTAGTAGTAAAGCATCACAGTGAGCATCTAGTAAGCATATGGTGCTTCTGTGGATTGGCCTCTGGTCACTGCCCCCTTGTCACACATCGGGGTCTCAGCCGCAATTACCACATCTGCCACTGTCATATAATATCTACCCAAGTCCCTCCTTGTTGCCTGCAGCATTCCTGTCCATCACATCTCCGTTTCTAAACAAACACATACTGTTTGTTCTGCTGTATAGGCGGACCGTCTTTGATGTAGTCAGGTGATCATTCCAGACCAACTAGATTCAGCAGTTGTGTTTACATGTACTGTGCAGCCAATAGTTCTTTGGAACACCCTATTTAAACCTGCTGCTGAGATCTGTTCATTTCCAGAACAACACACTTCTCTCCTGAGGATAATTATTGGCTCTAGGTTCCAGTTGTTTCTGCACTGTTCCTGATTACTAAGGGTGTGCACCGGCCACTTTTGGTGTTTTGGGTTCTGAATAGCTTGAGGTTTTGGGTTCTGATTTGTTTTGCCAAAACACCCCACAAAAGGTTTTGGTTCTGATTTTGGGTTTTGGGTTCTGATTTTTTTTTTTAAAAAAAGCATAAAAAGTGCTAAAATCCATACTTCAGGTTTTTTTTTCACTCCTACACTATTATTAACCTCAATAACAGTCATTTCCACTAATTTCCAGTCTATTGTGAACACCTCACACCTCACAATATTGTTTTTAGTCCAAAAGGTTGCACCGAGGTAGCTGGATTTCTAAGCAAAGCGACACAAGTGGGCAGCACAAACACGTGGCCCATCGAAGGTGGCTGTGAAGGCTTGAATGGCTTTTTTGTTGCTCCTCCATCCTCTGCAGCATATAGAGGGTGGAGTTCAAGCACGTCACTACCTCTTGTTTTAGTTGATGGCAGGGCAGGTTCATGCTTTTTTGATGTAGCAGGAACAGTGAACGTAGTTTAATATCTGATACTAATATTTCTGCACTGCAGGAACAGTGAACGTAGTTTAATATCTGATACTATTATTTCTGCACTGCAGGAACAGTGAACGTACTTTAATATCTGATACTAATATTTCTGCACTGGAGGAACAGTGAACGTAGTTTAATATCTGATACTAATATTTCTGCACTGCAGGAACAGTGAACGTAGTTTAATATCTGATACTATTATTTCTGCACTGCAGGAACAGTGAACGTACTTTAATATCTGATACTAATATTTCTGCACTGGAGGAACAGTGAACGTAGTTTAATATCTGATACTAATATTTCTGGACTGCCTATTGAAGTTGAATCTCGACGGGATTTGGTACTGGGGACACAATACCTCCATCAACCGTCTAAATCCTACTCCACTGATGGCGGACACCGGACGTACGTCTAACACCAACATAGCTGTTACAGCCGCAGTTATCCACTTTGCAATAGGGTGACTACTGTCGTACTTTGTGCTCATGGCAAACGACTGTTGGACGGTCAACTGTTTGGTGAAAGACGTAGCGTTCTTGCGACTTCCCCTCTGGGAAGATGACTGACTACCAGCAGCAACAGCAGCAGCGGCAGTAGTATGCGTACCGCTGCAGGATTCCTCGGATGAATCCCGGATTGAAGAGGACTCAGTCTGGCTGGTGACATGGCCTGCAGGACTAAATCTGATGGAGATTGTGGAGGAAGTTGACGAGGAGGGTGTTGGTGGTGTGTATCCAACAGGACCAAGGGATTTAGGTGTCCCTGGACTGCTGACGGTCCTAGCCACAGTTCCTGAACTAAACACAGAATTATGAAGGTTCTTCAGGTGACGTATAAGGGAGGATGTCCCTAGGTGGCCAAGATCCTTACCCCTGCTTACTTGAGCTTTACATAAGCTACATATGGCCATACATTTGTTGTCCGGATTGGGATAAAAATAACTCCAGACAGAAGAGGTGGATTTTTTGGTCTTCTGACCAGGCATGACGATGGGCTTTTTCATCGAATGGACAACAACTGTTTCCCCCCTGGTGCCTCATTTAAGATAACCACATCAGCATCCTCCTCGTCAAGTTCCTCCTCAGCGCCAGCTACATCAATATCCTCCTCCCGGTGTACAACATTCACACCTTCATTAGCCAAATCTGTAACTGGACTGTGGGTGATCGCTACAGCATATGCAGAGGGCGTGCTGCAAATGGTGGAAGGAGCCACCTCTTCAAGTACAGTGATGGGAAGGTCAGGCTTCGCAACCACCAACACTCTTGGACTCGCCTTGGGGATTTGTGATGACATCTCTCCAGTGTCGGACTGGGGCATGAAGGGCCCACCGGGGGACTGCAATGCTAGGGGCCCACCAGAGGGGGTGTGGCCAGCCATCATAGAGGCGAGACCAGACACTAAAGGGAGAGTGGTCAGCCCACGAAGGACAGCTAGCACCATAGTGTAGTATATAAAGAATGTAGTGTGCTCATCCTTCTCTTTTAAAATGACAGGCTGACTGCGCACTTAGTTTCTAACCTGCTCATGCTCCTCTGGACGGTTGGATATCTGGAACTCCTACTCTCATCTGCCCTGCTCAAAGTGAAAAACACACTACCGCGCAGGTTCAGAGAGCCCAGACGCGACTCTCTGCACCTGTGTGGTAGTGTGTTTAACGGGAGTGTTTGGCAAAAACGGGGAGGGGGGGGAGGAGTTGCGCTCTACCCCTACTGTTGCAAGAGCAGCATTAACACAGGTTATCCCTCTCTACGAACTAATAATATACTGAAAGTTAAGCGCTCATTGACATGTATTATTCCAAGTGTAATGCTAATAATAAAATTTGTATTCTTTTATCTTGAATACAATTCGTATTTTTCTATATCTTGTATTAAGCTGTGAGCAAGAGGCTCGGTTCAATTAGTGGGATAACATTTAATGTTAGTTTTATCACAATTTATTGAATCCTGGTTAAAATACATAAAAATACATTAATATAGACAAATAAAATACTCCAATTAAACCACAGTATCTATATTATGAGGCATTGATTTCTATATACATACATATGGTTTGGCATCAATTGAACATACATAAAAAATCAGACAAACCTAGGTATATAGACCTGGACTAGTCTAGCTACTGGGAGGCAAATGGCAGTGGGTATAAATGCTGCATTGATCCAGATATAACACAGTCACTGATATCTCAATAAAATAATGTTCATAGCATACAAGTCCAGTAGATGGGAATTGGTATTTCTTTAAGTCTCTGCTAGTGCAATATAAATATTCAGATCACTGTCCACATATATCACATGGTTATTGCTGCGATGCTTTCAAATTTAACTTTGTTTACTTGCAGTTTCGATGTATATAGAGATGGTGGCCGGGTACCCAGTGTGCTGAAATCAGAGGATGTTTCTCGTGGTCCGTGCTTGTTACTGTTGGAGAGGAAGGTGCCTGCCTGGAACGCATCTGTCCCTTCCTGTTCTCGCGTATGTCCAAAAGATGAATTGTATGCAAGTTGGGAGTCAGCTGTTTTCTTAGCTCCTCCCTAACAACGGAGGGGGCGTGGCTATAATGTGGCGGGGCCTACCGGTGGATAGTCCTGCTGCCCTGCAGGCCAGTCCGAGCCTGCATCTCTCTAGAAGGCAGAGTTGTTTGCTGTGTTGTTGATGACAGCTTAAGTCTCTTAAATTTTTTAGAGGGGTGGGGAGGAGGAGGGCTTAGATCCTTGGGTGAAGCTGTACCACTAGTCATGAACACGGGCCAGGGCCTAAGCTGTTCCTTGCCACTCCGTGTCGTAAATGACATATTGGCAAGTTTTACGTTTCTCCTCAGATGATTTGAATTTTCTTTTTTTACTAATTGTAGTGAACTTTGGCTTTTTGCATTTTACATGCCCTCTACTAGGAGATTGGGCATCGCCCTTAGCAGACGACATTGATGGCATTTTATCGTCTATGTCATGACTAGTGGCAGCAGCTTCAGTATTAGGAGGAAGTGGGTCTTGATCTTTCCCTACTTTATCCTCCAAATTTTTGTACTCCATTATATGCAGCACAAGAGAGCGTACCCCTAAACCACACACACTTTGGGACTGCAGAAACAGTGACCGTAGTAATATAGATTGCAGTTCCTATTTTTTGGACTGCAGAAACAGTGATTGTAGTAATATAGATTGCAGTTCCTATTTTTTGGACTGCAGAAACAGTGAACGTAGTAATATAGGTTGCAGTTCCTATTTTTTTGGACTGCAGAAACAGTGAACATAGTACTATAGATTGCAGTTCCTATTTTTTGGACTGCAGAAACAGTGAACGTTGTAATATAGATTGCAGTTCCTGTTCTTTGGGACTGCAGAAACAGTGAACGTAGTAATATAGATTGCAGTTCCTATTTTATGGGACTGCAGAAACAGTGAACTGGATTGCAGTTCCTATTTTTTGGACTGCAGAAACAGTGAATGTAGTAATATAGATTGCAGTACCTATTTTTTGGGACTGCTGAAACAGTGAACGTAGTAATATAGATTGCAGTACTGCAAGAACAGTGAACGTAGGTAAATTTAGCAGTACTAATAATTCTGGACTGCAAGAACAGTGAACGTAGGTATTGCAGTACTAATATTTCAGGACTGCAATAATATATTGCTCTAGAATTTTTTTATACTTTTTAAATTATTTTTTAATATTTTTTTTTGTATAATTTATTTTTACATTTTTTTTAGGAGTTTTTAATAATTATAAAATTAGTATGGACTTAGCACAACAAAGCACAGGACTAAAGCACCACTGGACTCAGCAGGACAGAGCACTGGACACAAGCATAAAGCACCACTGGACTCAGCAAGGACAGAGCACTGGACACAAGCATAAAGCACCACTGGACTGATCACGCAGGAGCACCACTACCCTACAACTTCCCTCTTCCCTGATGTCAGGCGAAATGAAGATGGCGGCTGCAAGCTGAGAATTTATGACATCCGAGTCTCGCGAGATCCGACGCGAAACTTGGATGTCATAGCCTCGTTTTGGATCTTTTTGCCAGGCGGAAGTACCCGAACATTGCTCGGATCCCGTCGGATCCGTACTGTTCGGGTGGGCTCGGATTAGCGGAATCCGAGCCCGCTCATCCTTACTGATTACTCTGCATTTACAAAGTGATCATCTTCTGTGAACATCCTGATTTACCAACTGAACATCACTTTGCAAGTATCCTGCATTTTAGAGTGCACATATATTTTCAATTACCTGCATTTCCAAGTGCATATCTTCCTGCAATATTCTGCATTCAGTAAGAGTGCTTATCTCAGTAAGAACTTTGCACTATCCAGTATCTATTCTGCAGTATCAGTGGCTTTACCAGTATCATCAGTTCTGTTGCTACATCTGGTTCTAAATCTTTAGGACTTATTTCCAGTTCCGTGTATCTGTCTGTGGGTTCCAGGTCTGTGGCTGCCACGCAGTCCTGAGTTCACCATTCTGGTCACGGTTCAGAGTTCCTATTCCTTATCTCCAGTTACAGTTCGTTCTGTTCTGAGTTCATTGTGTTTTCTACCTGAGTACTGATTAATGGGCTCCAGTCCTGGGTGCCTGTGGCCACAGGTGCTGGGGTTGAGTTCCTACGAACAATTCCAGTTCATCATTATACTGGATTCCAGTTCAGTATAAGGCACAGACTCCAGTCCTAAGACTCCTATACTGCTTGTCAGGCGCGGGCTGACGGACGTCAGCCCGGGGGGCACACGCCGCACAGGCGGCCACATCACTTTTATATTACTTCCGGGGGGGGCGGCCGGCCCTAACAGCCGTGATTGTGAGCGGCCCGGGGGGCCGATGCCCCCCTGCCCCCCGGCCCAGCCCGCCCCTGCTGCTTGTGCTACTTTGAGTAATCTAGATGATCAAAGAGATCATCAAAGTCTCCAGGTTCCATTTCAGTCCTGCTTCAGCTAGGCCCAAGGGTCCTGATTGGGATCGAGAAATACAGAATTCTCTGTACAGCTCCTGTTTGCTACCTGCTTTCTGAGTCTCCAGCACATCTATCTGCAGATCATCACAGCCTCTGTGTCTACTCCACTATCCTGTGGTAAGACTCTGCAGATTATTGCTACCTGTCCTCTGAGTCTCTAGCACATCTACTCGGAGATCATCGCTACCAGTCTCCAGTATAACCTGCATACTCGCCTGCTGTTCCTTACTCTAAGTACATTGGCTCGACCATCGCCCTGGGAAACTGCCTCTTAGTCTCTCAGTGATTGAGCTACTTCTTATCCATGGCATCTTCAGTTATTATCATGGTTCTCAATACAGCCTTGCTCATCACCCCCTAAGAGGGCAGTGACCTGCGGTCTGTAAGCAGCTAACTCCAAACTCCTGACTCCAAACTCCCTTGCGGGAGTCCCTGGCGAACACCTCCCTCACCATTAGACTCTGCGCCTCTTGGGAGGTAATATCACGTGAGCCAGCTGTACGGGCAGTCCTCTGTCCCTAACTCAGTGACAGCATTGCTGCTGACGCTCTCCAATGTGTCACACATGCTGCCTCATAATAATTACTTGTTGTATCTTCGTTTCTCAAATGAAAATGTAATTGATATAGGCATCTTTGATGAGAATGAATGATGAGGGTGATGATTAATGACATTGTCATTTGTCACCACTGAGCTGACCACTGCTATCCAAATGCCAATGATTCATTTGTTAACATCCCTAACTGTTCTCCAGTTCAAAAAATGAAATGTTGGCATTTGTGAAGGCCCAGATAAATCAAACACTTCTGCCACAAAAGTGCCAGTCCCTGTCATTGTGCTTGGGTGGGTGGTCCCAAGGACAATGCCGTTTTGCACCATTTAACATTGTGCACTTATTTTCTCATCATCTGTTAAGTAATGTATACTGAAGCTGACACTGTCCATCTAATGAGCTCTGATGAACTTCCATGTATTGGCTGCCATCCTCTTCAATGTATTGCTGCTGACCCAACCCAATGTACTGTTACTGACCCTCTCCAATGCGTCACACATGCTGCCTTACAGTTACCTTATTGCTGTATCTTCTCTTTTCAAATGAAAATGTAATTTATGTAGATATCTTTGATGAGGATGATGATGAGGGTGATGATAACATTGTCATTTGTCATCATTAAAGAAGAGGACCACTGTTATCCAAAGCTGTGTCCAGTTTTGTGCACCAGTACAAAACTAGCTTCTCAATTTGCATAGCCAGATTATTGACATTAGATAAATGGGATTTTGCATCAGCTCAGACTTGGCAGAGATTGAGTCTTATTTCATTTGTTTATAGGACTCATTTTGCAACCTCCAACTGCACTTCAGCAGAGATATTTGATGGAAAGTGATGTCTGTGCCATGTATTTGTGCCCCTGCTTTGTCACTAATTTTAGCCAACCAGATCGCTGCAGACTTTGGTCAAAATTGGTGAAAATTTGGACAGTTGTGAAGGTATCATTAGAGAATAGACTGGAAATTACTGGAAATGAATGCTAGTGCTATAAATAGTAATACTGAAGCAAAAACAGCTCACAATGACATCACTTTACCTATTTTCCACAATTTTTAGTTCAATCCAGACCCAAAATCAAATGCAAAACTGAAACACAAAGAAATTTTAGAACCAAAACCACATCCAAAACCAAAACACGGGGGCAGCGCACATCTCTAGTTATCGTTCCTATTTTATTTAGATTCCATTTTGCAAACATGTTTCCATTTGTACTGTTTTGCTACTGGCATACATTTATAATTAATATGGTACATTTTATGTCCTGCCTAACAGTAGGCAATCATTAGCTCTGATTGTGTATGTGTTCATTGTCCATTTGTACTAATTATGCTTTAAAGGATCCTGTTATGCTCCCAGGACACTGAATTGCCAGATTGTTTCAATTTGCCCATATGTGTTGCCAAACAGCACAAAGATCAAGTGACTCGCATTGGGTTTAGGCACCTGGAAATATAAGTGCATGGACACTTTAAGTAAATGTTATCAAAAGATTTTACATTTTCTGTATTGAGGCCCAGCAGATGTGAAAGATATTTGCAGATACACTATGGACGTGTTCATACTAGTTTAAGCAGAAATAATGATGTAATTCTGCACAAGAAGTAAGACCTTTCTCATCAACTGAATCCTACTTACGTGCATCAAAAATTATAATTGAGTGGGTGCTCTTCCAACTAGTTTTATATATATATATATATATATATATATATATAAACACACATATACATATATATATATATATATATATATATATATATATATATATACACAACTAAAAGACTGGAGTTGGATACAGAAAGTTACCAAGTGCACTCCAGTTCATTAAATTTAAACTTACCTTATTGTATTCATTACAGACTCAAATTTTGTATGTAAAACCTGTTACAATGTTCCATTCTGAAATTTTAGATACACACTGGCGAAATATTAAAAACACATAGGGCTAGATTTACTAAGAATCGTGTTTGGCAGCGATTTTGAACCGCCATGCATCCCCACGTTTTTCCGGAGGTTTTGCAGGTCAGCCGGATTAACTATTGGGCAGTTTTAAGGTGCAATGTGAATCCGCCGTCGATGTAACGGCGGTATGTAAGCCTCCATCCCGCTGGTGGCTTTGATAGAAACATGGCGGTTCTGCTTAAAAACACGGCAGTGTCGTTTAATGGCGGGAAATTTAAATAGCCACCTTTTTCATGGCGTTTTACTGTTGGCTATTTTCTCTCTCAGGAGATTTGACATCACAAGCTCTATATAAACCAGTGTACTTCCTCTTTCACTTTGATATGGTTTTGAGCAGGAAAGAGAGAGGAGTTTGGAGGTGTTGGGAACCCCTCCAGCCAGTACATCAACACCCGGAGTCTGCTCTGAAGTCTGGTGTTTATTGGAGCCCCTAGTGGTGGGGACAGACTTGGCCGCAGACAACAGAGGGTCGTGAGTTGTGCACTGACTGGGGAGAACCCAGCGATAGAGTATAGGAGCAACCAGCAGAGTGAAGTCCAAGCAAGGGTCAAGGGCCGGCAGCAAACAGAGAATCCAGTAGACAAGCCGAGGTCAGAGCTCACAGGCAAAACGGCAGCGTCAAAGTCCAGGCAATAAATCAAGGGGCACAGGCAAACAATTGTAGTCAAATATTCAGGCAAGGGTCGGCAACGGTAAACAGGATCAAGGATAAGCAGGTACAGAGAGAGAGCAGGCTACAGCACCGGAGCAGGAACTATAACCGGCAGGGAGGGCTTGTCCCTTCCTGCCTTATAAACAGGTGAAAACCAATGAAAAACCTGCTCTGCACAACAGGTACAATTTAGCCCAGCTGGGCTATAACTATGTATAATGTGCGCACGCGTCCGGCTGCCCTAGATGCCGGGACGCGGTGCTAGAGGCAAAGAGCGTCCCGACCGTTGCCTAGGCGGGACCAGGAGGAAATGACGTCCCGGTCGTCATGACGACGGCGGGGACGCTGAGCCGGACCTGGAAGTGAGTCGCGGCGGTGCCCAGAGCCGCCGCGGCTCGTAACAGTACCCCCCCCCCTTGAGGAGGGGTAAAGGAACCCCGACACCCAGGTTTTCCGGGAAACTTTTTAAAGAAATCAGCAAGTAATTCATCTGAGTGAAGATTTCTTTGTGGTACCCAGGAACTTTCCTCCGGGCCGTATACATTCCAATGAACCAAGTAGTGGAACTGACCCTGGACCTTTTTTGAATCAAGAATTTCTCGACTACGAATTCTTGATGTCCATCCACCAAAACTGGCTGAGGTCTAGAGGGCTGTCGATATTTGAATTGTCTGGAAGACCGGGCAGGTTTCAACAAAAAGCAGTGGAAGGTTCTGGGGATTTTTAGAGATTCAGGAAGCTTCAGTTTGAAGGCCACTGCGTTAACTTGTCTTAGAATGGTAAATGGACCAATATATTTACGTCCTAGTCTCTTGCATGGCTGACGGAGTCTTATGTTCCGAGTAGAGAGCCATACTGTATCTCCAACTTTGAATGAACAAGTGGACCGATGTAGAGCTGCAAAGACCTTAGACTTAAAGGAAGCTCTGAGTAAGGACTGATGCACTGATTTCCAGATCTTCTTAAGCCGAGTGGCCGTGGCTCTGGTTTCAGATGGTCTATTAGAGGATAGAGAGGATAATGAATTGACTCTGGGATGGTACCCCAAGTTACAATAAAAGGGAGAGTACTGGGAAGAAGTGTGGCATGCGTTGTTGTGCGCAAATTCGGCCCATGGAAGGAGGTCAGCCCAGTCGTCATTATGCTTGGATATATACAATCGAAGGTATTGCTCCAAGGATTGATTCACCCTTTCGGTCTGTCCGTTTGACTGCGGGTGGTTGGCAGATGATAAACTGAGACTGATGCCTAGGAGAGAGCAGAAGGCCTTCCAGAACACTGCGATGAACTGTGAACCCCGATATGACACAATATCCTCTGGTAGACCATGGTAACGAAATACATGTTTGACAAACAAAGTGGCCAAAGAGCATGCCGAAGGTAACTTGGTCAAAGGAATAAAATGGGCCATTTTACTAAACCGATCCACCGTTACCCAAATGGTGTTGCACCCGGAAGATGGAGGTAAATCAACGATGAAGTCCATAGATACGTGGGTCCACGGTCTGACCGGGACAGGTAACGGCAGTAATAACCCAGAAGGGGAACTTCGAGAAACTTTGTTCTTGGAACACAGGTCACAGGATGATACATATTCTCTTACATCCGCATATAATGATGGCCACCAGACAGTACGAGAGACAATTTTGATGGTCTTGGCAATACTGGGATGTCCAGAGGCCTTGTTGTCATGACACTCTGAGAGGACCGATTTCCTGAGGTGTATGGGTACGAAAAGTTTGCCTACTGGAGTTTCAGAAGGTGCCTGTGGTTGACATTGCTGAAGGGAATCAAAATAGAAGAAGCGGGAATAATAGGACAGGGCTCAGAAACTGGAGTTTGAGCAGAGATAAAGCTGCGAGACAGGGCATCCTCTCTAAGGTTCTTTGAACCAGGGCGGAAAGTAATAATGAAGTAGAAGCGAGAGAAGAAGAGGGACCACCGTGCTTGCCGGGAATTCAACCTTTTAGCTGACTCGATGTATGACAAGTTCTTATGGTCTGTATATATTGTGATAGCATATTTTGCTCCTTCAAGCCAGTGGCACCATTCTTCTAGTGCCCATTTGATGGCCAGCAATTCACAATTGCCCACGTCGTAATGTTCTTCAGCGGAAGAGAATTTTCGAGACAAATAGGCACAGGGATGAAGGCGGTGGTCTTTAAGATCTTTCTGAGACAATACTGCTCCAACTCCTACATCAGAAGCATCGATTTCAACAATAAAGGGAAGGTCTGGATTAGGATGTCTCAGAACTGGGGCAGACACAAAAGCATGTTTCAAGGCTTCAAAGGTAGAAACTGCACTAGGCGGCCAGACTTTAGGATCAGCACCCTTACGGGTCAGAGCTGTGATAGGAGCGACAAGGATAGAAAAAGCACTGATATTTAGCGAATCCCAAGAATCTTTGGATGGCCTTTAAATTAGAGGGTTGTACCCAGTCGAGAATAGCCTGTACCTTTGTGGGATCCATGGTGAAGCCTTCAGGAGAAATGACATATCCTAGAAAAGTGACCTTGGAGACTTCAAAGTCACATTTTTCTAGTTTCGCATACAGATGATGATGGAGCTTCAGAAGCACTTGTCGAACATGTTCTCGGTGTTGTTCTAATGAGCAGTAATAAATAAATATGTCATCTAAATAGACCACTACGAAGGAACCCAGGAATTCGCGAAGGACATCGTTGCTTAAGTCTTGAAAAATAGCTGGAGCATTGCTGAGGTCGAAGGGCATAACAAGGTATTCATAATGACCCGTTTGAGTATTAAAGGCGGTCTTCCATTCGTCGCCACTTCGGATACGTATCAGATTGTAGGCCCCCTGCAGATCAATTTTGGAATAAACTTTGGCTCCTTTTAGTTGATCGAAGATGGCTGAGATAAGTGGCAAAGGATAAGTATTTTTAATGGTTATTTTATTTAACCCTGTGTAGTCGATACAAGGCCTAAGCCCACCATTTTTTTTGGCCACAAAGAAGAAGCCTGCTCCGGCGGGAGATTTGGAAGGCTGAATAAAGCCTTTTTGCAGGTTCTCCTTTACATACGATTCCATGGCTTGGGTCTCTGGAATAGATAAGGCATATAATCTTTCCTTTGGCAACCTGGAACCAAGGACAAGGTCAATAGCACAATCGTATTCCCGGTGAGGAGGAAGAACATCTGCTTCTTTCTTAGAAAAAATGTCAGAGAATTCATGGTAAGGAAAGGGCAACCGTTCAGGGCAGATCAGAGTAATCCTGAGTGGTAGAGACAAGCATGAGGAAGAACATCGAGGACCCCACTTGATGATCTCACCCTTGGTCCAGTCGATACAAGGATTGTGAAGAACAAGCCAGGGGTAGCCCAGAATTAAAGGAACCGAAGGGCAATTATTAGATACAGAGAGACGATCTCGGAGTGAAGGGTGCCCAATTTTAACTGCAGAGGAGGTGAGCGATGATGTATTTCACCCTTATCTAGGCGGTTCCCATCCAAACCATAAACAGTGATGACGGATTCCAGTGGAACGGCTGAGAAACCCAAGGATTGGGCGAGAGCCAAGTCCAAAAAGTTTCTGGTAGCTCCACTGTCCAGAAAGGCTGGAATGGAAATATCCTGTCCGTTAAAAGTGAGCTGAGCAGGTACAAGCAGGGAATTTTTAGGAGAGATGACTTGTAGGCCTAAGTGGACACTCTCCATGTTCACTTGGCCTGGTCTTCACCCGGTTTAACGGGGCAGAACCGGAGCAGATGTCCCTTCTCTCCACAGTACAAGCAGAGACCCAAAGTACGCCTCTGGGTGCGTTCCTCAGACGACAGTCGATATGCTCCCAGCTGCATAGGCTCGACCTGGTCAGTGGATGAAGTTTGGGAAGGAATAGGAGAATAGGATGAAGGATTTTCCTTCTCAGCTTTCCTTTCTCGAAATCTTTTGTCGATCCGAATGGCTAACTGCATGAGCTCCTCGAGAGATCCAGCAGTGGGATACTGGACAAGGGAATCTTTAATTTGTTCTGAGAGCCCCAGCCGGAACTGACTACGGAGCGCTGGGTCATTCCATTCACAATCTGAGGCCCAACTACTGAAATTGGAGCAGTATTCCTCCGCGGACCGCCGTCCTTGTACTAAAGATCGCAGCTGTGCTTCTGCTGAAGCCACTCGGTCCGGGTCGTCATAAATCAACCCAAGAGCAGAAAAGAATGCATCCACTGATTGTAATTGGGGACTATTGGAATCCAAGCTGAAAGCCCAGGATTGAGGGTTCCCTTGTAACAGGGAAATCACTATCCCAACTCTTTGTTGTGGTGATCCGGACGAGTGTGGTCTCAATTTGAAATAGAGCTTGCAGTTTTCACGGAAGTTGCGGAAGAGTTTGCGGTCCCCAGAGAAGCGATCTGGCAAATTCATTTTTGGTTCTACCACAGAAGGCTGAGTGGCATTCGAAGCTCTTGAAGCCTGTTCTTGGGCACTCTGCCGCTGAGACAGTTCTTGAACCATTTGGGACAAGGTCTGGATTTGTCCTGCCAACACTTGCGCCGGGCTTGGATCCATAGAACCAAATCCAATGCAATTCACTCACTACTAGTGTATATTTTTTTTAAGGCCGGTTATAATGTTAGGAACCCCTCCAGCCAGTACATCAACACCCGGAGTCTGCACTGAAGTCTGGTGTTCGCTGGAGCCCCTAGTGGTGGGGACAGACTTGGCCGCAGACAACAGAGGGTCGTGAGTTGTGCACTGACTGGGGAAAACCCAGCGATAGAGTATAGGAGCAACCAGCAGAGTGAAGTCCAAGCAAGGGTCTAGGGCCGGCAGAAACAGAGAATCCAGCAGACAAGCCGAGGTCAGAGGTCACAGGCAAAACGGCAGCGTCAAAATCCAGGCAATAAATCGAGGGGCACAGGCAAACAATCGTAGTCAAATATTCAGGCAAGGGTCAGCAACGGTAAACAGGATCAAGGATAAGCAGGTACAGAGAGAGAGCAGGATACAGCACTGGAGCAGGAACTATAACCGGCAGGGAGGGCTTGTCCCTTCCTGCCTTATAAACAAGTGAAAACCAATGAAAAACCTGCCCTGCACAGCAGATACAATTTAGCCCAGCTGGGCTATAACTATGTATAATGTGCGCAAGCGCCCGGCTGTCCTAGATGCAAGCATGCGGCGCTAGAGGCAAAGAGCGCTAGGCAACGTTCAGGACCAGGAGGAAATGAGGTCCCGGTCGTCATGACGAAGGCCGGGACGCTGAGCCGGACCCGGAAGTGAGTCGCCGCGGTACCCAGAGCCGCCGCAGCTCATAACAGGAGGTAGTTATTTTGTGATTGAGGTAGTTAGGAGGGTTGTTGTGCTTTGATTTCTGCCTGGAGTGTGAGTAGTCCTGTGATTTTTTTCAGTGTTGTTGTTTTATTTTCTGATTTAATTTCTGTCTTGTGCTTTTTGAAATTGTCTAGTCCTTTGTCTGTATTCCTTGTGTGTGAGTTTGTTGTGCATGTTTCATTAGTTAGTATAGTTTGTCCTTTGTGTTTGTCAGTAGCTCAGTGTTACTTGTTTTTGTTCAGTAGCTGGGATTATGGCCAGAGATAGGAGGGGGGCAGAGGGTGAGGAGAGGGAGATGAAGCTGGAGGGGAGAGAGGAAGGTGAGGAAGGGTTAGACAGTGCCGTAAGTTGACATTTTAGTGCCCTGGGCGAGACAGGGCACCGGTGCCCTCCTATCTAAGTGGGAGTGACATTTGCCAAGTGGGTGTGGTCAACCTAATGTGGGGGTGTGGCTAGCACTTTACTGAAAGAATTCAGTTACACATATTTGCAAATGCATTATATATATATATATATATATATATATATATATATATATATTATATATGTACAGTGGTGGGATTCAAATATATTAACAACCGGTTCTCTGCCCTAATGATCATTTTAAGTATGCAAAAATATATCCCGAAAGGTATTCTAAACTAGATTGTTATAAGAAAGAGTTTTAAAATGTTAAAGAAAAATTATTAAAGAATACCTTACCTGACAAAAATCGGTTATTTAATATTATATTCATATTATGGCACAGTAATGCCCCCAGTTCATATTATGCTAGAGTAATGCCCCCAGTTCATATTATGCCACAGTAGTGGCTCTCTTCATCACACTCTGCCATGCAGCCTTCCTTTGCCCCTCAAAACACTGCGATGCAGCTTCCTTTGCCCCTCAAAATACTGTGATGCAGCTTCCTTTGCCCCTCAAAACACTGCATTGCAGCTTCCTTTGCCCCTTTAAAACACTATGGCATGCTGCCTTTCTTTGCTGCCCCTTGCTCCGTTCCTTCACTTACCTTTTCTATTGGGTTCTTCCTTCTCTTTTTATACTTTCTTGTCGCCTGACATTCAGTTTGCGGCTGTTAACCTGTTTTTTTAAGGAGGCACCACCTGTACAATGTTCTTTACAAAGCCTAATAGATTGTACAGGCGGCACCTCCTTAAAAAACCAGGTTAACAGTTGTAAACATAGTTTGGAGCTTGAAAGTGACCGTCAACGCTACCTGCCAGGTTCTTCATTCATCGGCAGTGTTTCAGGTCAGTGTCAGTATTACCAGTTTGTCGGGGTATCCGTTGTCGGGGATCTGGTAATCATTAAAAGGTGCCCCAACCTAATTATGGATGGTGTCTGCAGCAGTGTCTATGACATAAGTAGATAGGTAACACTTACAGGTTATGTGTTGTCCTGAGATATACACTGAGATATACACTGGGCCAGACCCCTATGTCAGGATGAAGGTAACAGGAGGGTTAAACTCCAGGCAGTGTACATTCACCTGCAAATACAATAACATCCACCTATGAGTTTCAGCACAAACCAATGGTTATACTAGATTAGGCAAGGTGATATTTCAAACCAGTCTGGGTCATGACCCAAGAAATGGGACTCCTAGTTGCCAACCTTCAGTAAATGTACCAGCTTTCAGTAAAAATATTACTTACATTTTTGCCTGTCAGTAGGAAGAGAAGAGCAATCAGGAAAAATATGACAACCAATCGATAAGAGTGTGAATAGTGTTATAAGTAGAGATGGGCGGGCTTGGTTCCCCGAGATCTGAACCCGCCCGAACTTCACCTATCCGAGTACCGCTCGGTACTCTCGCATCAATTCGGATTCGAAATCGAGGCAAAACGTCATTGTGACGTTGTCGGATC
Organism: Mixophyes fleayi; assembly: GCF_038048845.1. Taxonomy (NCBI): domain Eukaryota; kingdom Metazoa; phylum Chordata; class Amphibia; order Anura; family Limnodynastidae; genus Mixophyes; species Mixophyes fleayi. The sequence goes on along the minus strand of NC_134408.1, from coordinate 97,802,933 downwards.
TCAAAGCTCGGTTCTCGCGATATTTGAAATCCATAAATAGCCGGCTTCACAGAAATCCATCTCCATTTGACAGAGGGAGAGAGCAGGGTTATGTCGCAGGCAACATTAGAGCAGGGAACATTAAGGCAGGGACAGAGCAAATATTCTTGCAATTCTTATTGAAATTATTCTAGCAATTCTTCTACCAGTAAGAGAGGAGAATAGAGGCATTTTTGCAAACATTACCAACTGTTTGGGGTGTCATATTCCCTCCTACAGAAACTATTTTCTGGCTGCAGAAAGTCTTATCTAGCAGCACTATCTATTGAATATTTTGCACTACAAGTGCTTTGGGGTGTCCCATATTCCCCAGTGTGAAACAACAATTTTTCTGGTGCTGAAAGTCTTATTTAGCAGCACTATCTATTTAATATTTTGCATTACAAGTGTTTTGGGGTGTCCCATATTCCCCAGTGTGAAACCACAAATTTTCTGGTGTTGAAAGTCTTATCTAGCAGCACTATCTATTTAATATTTTGCACACAAGTGCTTTGGGCTCATTAAAATGGATTCAAAGCAGTCCACATATGAGGAGGATCAGCAAGCAGCTGCTGGCATCAGTCCTGATGGTAGTGCTCCCTGTACTTCATCTGGTAAAGCCAATGTAAAAGTACATAGTCTTTTTAAGTCAAGGAAAAAAACAAAAAAATTTAAAAATGTAACCGTGTTGAAGAGAAAAAGAGCTGTAAATGATGAAAAGTTACATGGCGAGAAAAAAAAATTGCCAACATGCCATTCTACACACGCAGTGGCAAAGAAAGAATGAGGCCTTCGCCTTTTTCTATTAGTGCGAGATCTAAAAATTTTACTGAGCCTTCTTCTTGTAAGGTCACTCGTGCGCAAGCAAGACCAAGTAATTTTGAGTGCAAAAGTGGTGCACAAGTAACGTTATTTGTAAAAACCAAGCTGCAAGAAAACAGTAAGGCATTAGAGGAAAATGTATGCTCAGAATCAGAAACTACACCAATCCCTGAGGAGACTCCATCCACAAGTGTTATGTGTAATCGTGACCATTCTGATAGTGTACCCATAAGGAGGGACCCTTGCAGCATTTCTGCTGATGTGTGCCTGAACAGCCCGAGTGTAGCCGGTGATACACCAAGTGAGGATGACACTTTGGAATTAGAAGAGGATGAGGGGGAGATTTGGGTAGCCGACGAGGGTGATGATGAGGATGCGGTTGATTGTGTAAGTCCTGCACTAGTGGCAAAAAAATGTGTGACTTTGCCCATAACTCCAACCAATCCTACTATTACCATGCAAAGGATGGTGGAGGGCCTAGCAGGAATTAAACTGCATTTTTCCTAATTTGCATTAATAAGGTTTGGGTGTAATATACACCCAAAGACAAGTGCTTAATTGCTAAGAGTCATTGATGAAGAGGAAGACAAGCAGGCTTGTCTGTAGAATTTGCTGGCAAATTCTACTGCATACTATAGTTAACACTCAAAGAGAAGAGCTCCATTTCTCCATTGCTAATTGTAATTGCTGAAATAGAAATAATAGGGCTGACAGTCTTGGTCTAAATCTGCAGTTACATTTTATTGTACCATTGCTCACTCAGAAACAGGAGAGGTGGCAGGGTTCAGTGCTAATTTTCCTCAAACAATACTAATTCATCCCCACTGGAATCCATCATCATAGTCTGTGTACTATGATGTCATTGCCAATAATGGCCTGCCAAATTGAATTAGTAGTTCATATTAGGCCAGAGCTGTCACGATTTTTGGCCAATTCTTTAACAGCAGAGCAAATATCAGAATGTTGTGCGGACTCATCTGCATCACCACTGAGTGTCTTGGGAAAGCAACTTTTTTCCAACAAGCATTTGCCACAGAAACTGAAGGAGAGGACGTCATTACAAGATGTTAATAGCTCTTGGATCATGGCGAAGCAAATTAAGTATTTAATCAACAATTAAAATATAGTTAGCACATTTACTGTGGTTTATTTCATCCGTTAAATTTCTGTTGCTCCTTGTCAAAATGTATTATTAAGGCAATCATTCACTCAAGCTTACCGTGTCTGCACTCTCTTCACAGGTGACTGCTTCGCTGGACTAAAGTACGTTACCCTCAAATGCTAGTCTTCTTGCAGCTGCTGCATTCTCCTACATGCTGTTGCAGAAACCAGGAAATGACCCTAAATTTTTCGGGACACAAACAGCATCTCCTGCATGTCATTAAAAAGATCTGTAACACCAAGTTGATTGTGTGAGCAAAACAGGAAATGTGATGGAATTCCACCGCACTGTAATGCTTGAACAATATTTGTGTCGTTATCAGAAATGACATATCTTCAGGAGAGTCCAAGCAAGATTAGCCCTATTTCAATGACATCCCTTAGTTTTTGTAACAGATTGTCAGCTGTATGCCTCTTAGTGAAGCTGGTGATACAACAGAGTAGCCTGCCTCTGACAAATGTGACATACTTGGGTACATTCTGTTGCTGTTCATGATGGTGAAGGCGAATCACCAACCCAGTGGGCTGTTACAGTCATATAATCTTTAGTTTTCCCAGTTCCGCTTGTCCACATATCTGTGGTTAAGTTTACAGTGGGTAGAATGGCATTTTGTAGCCCAATAATTAATTTTTTAGGTATCTACCGGTACAGGTGAGTAATAGCTTTTTTAGTAAAATGGTATAGTGATGACATTTGCTAACTGGGACAGAACACCTCAACTAAATGTCTTAAACCAACTGTATTAATAGTGGACATTGGACGCAGATCTAATACTAGCATAGTACCCATGGCGTCTGTGATCCGCTTTGCGACTGGGTGACAGGTTTCATACTTGCTTCCTCTTGCAAAGGATTATTTAACAGTTAATTGTTACTTCTGGGGATATTGATGATGAATGTGCTGGGGGTGTAGATTGTAGGTGCTGGGATGTAGATAAGAGAAGGGAGGTAGATGATGCTGGACTGCTTGTTGTTATTTTTTTTAACCTAAGTTTCTGATTTTCCCAGCAGCTTTCCACGAACTCACCGAGAAAATCATAACATGGATGAGGATTCTAGATGGTTAAGGTCCCTACCTCTACTGAGTGTGGCTTTAAAAATGCTACAAATGGCTAGACAACTGTTGTCAGGATTTGTGTAAAAATAATTCCACACTTAAGATGTGGATTTTTGGTCATATGCCTAGGCATGACAATGGTCTTTTTCTTATCACTGGCAAGAACTGCAGCAATTTTTCTTTGAAAGTGTATGAAAATAATATTGTGACCTATGAGGTGGTCAAAATTGAATGGAAATGACTGGAAATTAGTGTTAGTGAGGTCAATAATAATGTAGGTACAAAATAATACCTAAATTATGTTATTTTTTTTAACATATTGCAAAACAAAACCAAACAAAACCAAAACCAAAACCAAAACACGCAAGGACGGTTTTGCCAAAACCAAAACACGATGGTAATCCAGATTCAAAACCAAAACCAAAAACAAAACACGGGGGTCAGTGACCATCTCTAGTGTAAATGCTTGTGGATATGTGAAATACCTTGGTTGATATATGTTTGTAGAATGCATCTGGAAGTACTATACAGAGGCTGCCCAAAAGGAGTAATAGTTTACCCCACTCCACTATCTTGCAACATTTTGCAGCATACACCCTCTTGTTTGGTTAAAAAATTAATTACACGACGCACAGGAAGACACAGTCATCACTTTACAGGTGGTAGATGTCCCCATGTCTAGGCGCCAGGAACAAGCAACTGGCCCTGTGAAACAGACTCAAGAGCAACAAACTGCACCTCCTCAGCTGGATACAGGGCGAGAACTGGCCCAATCCATTGCCAATTTTCAGGTCCTGCAGTCTCAGTTTATGGACAATCAAATCAGACATATGTCTCATATTGTTGGACATTTGAGGCATTCCTACCGCAGTACTAGCGTAATACCTTCTGCATTAAATTGCATAGCTACAGCTAAAGAGCAATCCAATGTCAGTATGATTCAAATGACTGGTGCTGTGGAGGCCTTACACACCACAGTAAAGGAGGTCAATGCCAATGTGAATCGTATGGCTGCCCAAATTCACCACGGTTACCTTTGCCAGTGTCCTCTACGGAAACCAGTTTGGCTAGTAGGCCAGGACACTCCGTGCAAAGTACTCCGCCAAGGAGAGGTGCTCGCACTGAGGCGGGGGAGCGAGGAAGAGGAGAGAGTGTCACCCGAACCTCTGATGTACTTGCCAAAAGGTGTAGGTAGCCTAATGTGTGTGGTTTTATCAAGCAACCTGTCAAATATGTGGTTCTGATTTTTTAAATGTTCTTCTTTTCTCAGTTCTGAAAAATGTTGCACTATTTACAGGCTATTATACTTCTGTTACGTGTACCCTGCGCACATCAGAAATTGAGTATGTACTTTGTGGGGCATATTTATGCAATATTCATGTATACTTAAGCTTAGGTACCACAATAAATGTTGTTTCATTTAAACTCAAAAAATCTTTCTGTCCTGCCTATAAAATACTATTATACTGCGTGCAAAAAAGTTGTCAGTTTTGGTACTTACACATTGCCACTTGTCTGACACTTAGCACTGAATATTAAAGGTTGCAGAACTCACTACCCTGTGCTCAGGAAAAGCAAAGAAATATGGGTAAATTTTACACATTACACCTAAACAACCTAAAAAACAATAACACTTTTAGAATAAAAAAAATAAAAATCTTTAACTTATGTTCAAACTGGCAAAATAGCAGAAACTGTATGCTGTTAGGTCAATCTCGCCATTCACAACCACCTCTTTTATTTTCGTCGTTTGAATGGTGTTTTTCCGGCGGTTTGTCAAACCCCTCCATAGTAAATCCGGCTATTTGTATGTTCATCATAAAATCGGAATGGTGGTTTGTAAAGTGGTGGTTTTTGAAAAATGTAATTTCTGACCGTTTGGACGGCGGTTTGAGCTTTAGTGAATCTGGCGGTTTCAAAACCACCGGAAAATTAGCTGAAAAGCGGCGGGTTGAGAATACCGCCCTTTAGTTAATCTAGCCCATAGAGTTATAGAAAGAAGAAAAACATTTTGGGTAATTAAAAACGTCAAACCCTTTTGTGGAGACCAAAATTGATTTATAACAGGGAAACAGTGTCTTATTCTTTCAACTGTCAATTTTTATTCGTTTTCCACACAATTTTACACTGATCACTTTACATATATCACAACCTATACATCGCTGTTGCCACAGGGAAAAACCCATTTCATATGGACTAATATGCCATCAGGACTTATACCTGGGTTATGACCTATTATAGCTCATTGTAGTCACTTTCTGTGTAACCCTATTTAATGAGGACTAGATTATCAAGGGAGTTTATCTATAGATTGCAGCTAATTGTGCCTCATTATAATCATATTCCGTGCATACTTGCCCCAGCAATAAATTAATAACATTTACGTTTAATATAACCATTTCCCACATCAATCCCTGGCATTAAATAATTAATATTCACATTTAATAAATCCTCCCTAAACTCAGACCCACATTCAATTAATAGCCCAAACTACCCCTGCATTAAATTAAAGGTCCTGCCACCCCATCTTAATTTAATAGGTCCCACCAATAAATTAAATTGCTCCACCATCATCCCACAAACAAAATAGCACCCATTAAATAATTACTCTCCACCGAAACTCCACCATTATATTAATAGCATACCGCCCACCTAAGTGCTATTAAGACAGACTCCCTCCCTTCCCTCATATCACACAATATATTGAGAACCCCCCACTTCCTCACACATTACAGCAACATACACCCCTTTTCCCTCACACATTATAGCAATCCCCCCTCCCTATAGTTTTTTATAGGCAGCCCCTCTCTCCCTCCCTATAGTCTTGCATGGCAGCACCCCCTACTATAGTTTTTCATGACAGCCCCCCTCTCCCTCCCTATAGTATTGTATATCACCACCCAGCTCCCTCCCTATTATTTTGTTTGGCAGCCCCCAGCTCCCTCCCCTATAGTTTTGTATGACAGCCCCCCTCTCCAATCCTATAGTTTTGTATAGCAACCCACCTCTTCCTCCCTATAGTTTTGTATGACAACCCCCACCATCCTCCCTAGTTTAGAATAGGCAGCCCCCCCTACAGTTTAGTATAGTCAGCCCCCTATAGTTTAGTATACGCAGCCCCCACTCATAGTTTAAACAAGGCAGCCCCCACTCATAGTTTAAACTAGGCAGCCCCCACCCATAGTTTAGTACAGGTAGCCCCCCCTAAGTTCAATATAGACAGCCCCCCTATAGTTTAGTATAGGCAGCCCCCCTCCCTATAGTTTACTTACCTTTAGCTGCTCTGGCTGGAGCGCCTCAGAACAGGCCGCATTGTACTCTGGTACCCCATACAGCAACAGGCAGCCTAGCGATTGGCTGCCTGTTGTTGTCCACTGACCACCAATGTTTTTGACAGCTCCCTAGTCCCCTCCCTAACCCCTATTTAGAATAAACCATACAGCTTTTAACGTGATTAATTATACTGTATGGTGTTTCTTCAGATACCTGTACAATGCAAAGATGTGTGTATGAGACAGGTCCACTATAACTTTTTATCTATCTAACACTTGCAAAACCCGGAGGTGATTATAAACCTTAAGTTGGTATTAGACCCACAGGTGTTGCGAGAGGTGGTTTGTAATAATGTGATGGATATATGGATTACCTTGAAGTGCGCCACTCAGGCCTGCGTCTGTTGCACATTATTCTTGTTAATGGACTGTGCAGCACCACACTCCACACTGAGATGACTCCGGAGACACAGACAAACAATATGATTCTGCAAGAAACGAGGAGTTTTGGACAATCCAATAGCCATTTTTATCTATTTAAGTATTTAAAAAACCTTTGATTTATTTATTTAATAAACTTTTGATTTACCAAGCTTACTAATACTACAGTTGTTATAAATTATCCTCCCTCTAACCGATTGCACTAATCTGAATAAATTAATGATGACAAATTTCTAGAATTTAAACACCCTTTTTACCCAAGTGATTGAACTAATCTCTATAATTTGTTAAAAACCAGATCTTATATCAATATTTACACCTTTTTTAATGAATAAGATTTCTTTCCTTCTCGTACAAATCACTATGGATTTTAACAATACAACTCTTATATTTATAACATTGCTCTTTACAATAATATTAATATGAGTTAGATTAAACTAGTTACCATGTTTCTAATTCTTTATCCTAGTAGTGACACACTTATCAAATTCTCCACTCAAAGATCAACTGTTGGGTCACAGTCTTGTCTCTCTTCCACACACCCAATATATAAATTCATTAACTAAAATATTATCGCTATTATCTTTAGATGGTGCACTTGATATACGTAGCAGGCCTGAATGATTCTTTTCACAATTAATTATATTTATGGATCTTGGAATTGGGACACCTTTATCAGTATTTCCTTATGACAATTTCAGACTTTTAATACATTTACTATCTCACAGTTCCTGAATGATGTATTTATGCTTTGTGTAAATAAGGATTCTGTGTAACTATAGTGGTTTACTGATGGTTATGACAAATAAGCTCTCTTGAATGGTAATTCTCTTGAATTTATTCTATATAGCACAAAGTTACTCTACAATATGAGAGTAGTACTATACAGGAATAAGTGACATATATGTCTGAGGTGTAATGTTTGCAGTGTTTACTTATCTTTCTGTCTTTTATGTAATTCTCTTCTGGAAACATACCCCATTTCTCTATCACTGGATACTCTGGATTTCAAGCTTGACTGAATACTAGTTATACTAGTATATATGTTATATATATGTTGAAGACTCAGTCCAATAATACTTATTAGTTTCCATTCTGCTTTCTTCTTGTAGTTGTTTTTTATTATATAACTCCTGCTGCTGTTCTGACAAGCTTTAAAATCCTTTTTAATACCTTGTTACTCTTATCTTTATCCTTTATTCACGCCCTCCTCACTGACACCTTCATTCAGTACTTCACTCTCCAACCACATTTACCAACTTCTCTTAAACTGCATGCTGGATGCTTTCTTACTTTGTACCATAACCTTCTCTTGTCGTACCCCATTTTACTTAACATAACTAATACAAAAGACACTTATACTTGTATAAGTAGCAAAAGAAGGTCACATTATATTGTGGAGAAGAAAGTGCACTGCGGGACAGCTAAACCAACTGGTATCTAAACCAAGTGTGGATGGCTAACGGCTTAACTCCACTTAACACGGAACAAATCCTTAACTGCTTGGCCAGCGCTAAATCTGGCGTCAGGTGCCTACACCCATTCTAGACTCACAAAGGTGATCTTTATTGCTAGCAAAGGGATCCTCCCTATAAAGGATCAATAGTCACCTTCCTTGAAGGGGGTAGAGCCCTGTGGTCAATTAGTGATAACGCCTTATGACCCAGTCACTGATTACAGTGCCTTCCTACCACCGCTGGATGTCCTTAGGGTCTTAACCCAGAACGTCTAACATTCATTTAAATATTGGGTAAAATTGAAACCTGGTGAGAGCTGAGTTATCACTGTGAATTAAGAATAGGGGGTTGTGAGGAGGTCTTACATTATGGAATTGTCTTGCCAATGTCAGGGGACAAATCTCAGCTTGCGGCAGTAAGTGTACCCATGAGCCTCTACCAGCTTGATCCGTTTTGAACCTAGCTTTACATAATAATTGAGAATCTTGTATAATCACGTGTCGGGCCATAGCTGGGGTTTTTTGGACTGGACTACAAACTCTGATATTCTAAAAGCACCAAAAAATACTAGCTCAAAGGCTGTTTGGAATAACACTATGTCATAACTGTCTTGTGTCACAACTTGGAGAGACTGCATTAATTTTTGCAACAGCTGGATGTCTATTGGTCATCTAGTATCTTCTTGTACCGGCCTGTTGCGCGCCCAACCCTTCAGGGCTTTTGATATAATGAAGTTTTTTGTCACATCGGTAATACCATACAGTCGAGTCATAAATGATATACCCGATTATGGGAGCCCCCTGTCATTCAAGAAATTCGACCATTATCTCCATGCTGCCTGGTAAGCTTATCTTGTTGTCGGGACAAGGGCTTGCTCCGCCAATCCGATTCAGCCAGCTTGATTATCTACCAAACACAAGAGGGACACTTTGTCCCTATAAGATTAGCGTGCGGCGCTAAAGCTCTAAATCGACGCTATAGAAAGTGTGATAGCAAGTCTGCAATGCTGTTATTGGTTTCGCAAACGTGCTGTGCTTTAAACGAAATGTCATACTCCAAGCAGTGGAGTACCAGATGACGTAGCAGAGCAATGGCGTACGGGGACATTACACTCTGTTTATTAATGGCTTGAACTACGCCCATGTTATTGCACCAAAAGACTGTCTATTGCGTAACAATGGTGCCTACAATTGCAAAGCAACGATGATTGGAAAAAGATTGACAACTAAAAGGTTGGACACAATGCCACATTGATGCCAAGATTCTGGCCAGTGTGCGGCACACCAGTGCCTGTTTAAGTAAGCGCCAAATCCTAGAGATCCGGATGCATCTGTAAACAATTCTAGCTGTTGATTGGAGATTGGGGGGTGGGCCATATTCATTTTCCTTTAAAATTGTGTAAAAACCTTAACCATATTTGCAAGTCATCTTTCATTTTGGGCGCTAAATGGATAGATGCATGAGGCCTTGTTCTGTCCGTTATGGCTCTTTGCATTTTTCTGCAGAAAACCAGGCCCATGGGAATGATTCTGCATGCGAAGTTAAACAGACTTAAAAGGAATTGCACTTTGTCAGTTTTGACCCTCAGTTTTGTCATGGGCATTGGGTACCCCCAGCACTGTGAATAATGATTTGGCTGCTTGGAGGATGTTGCTACACTGCTGCGATCCCGTCGGAACCAATTATGAGAAAATTATCTAAATAATGAGCTATATCATGATGTCAAGTTCTTCCATGAATGTCCAAGTGAAGGAAAGAGCTGAAACTTTAAAATAAGGAACAAGAAATTGCACAACCCATGGGAAGGCAACAATCGACATAGAATCTCTCTCTGTAACTGAAACCCATTAGTCAAAAAGACTCTGCATGTAATGGTAATAGCCAGAAAGCAGACTCGATGTCACACTTAGCCAGTAGGCCCCATGCCCGAACACCTGTGATATATCAGTCCTTCGAATGCAGATTCAAAGGACTGATACATCACTGTTGTCAGACACTGCCCCTCTTCTGTATCGGGACAGCTGCCTGTTCCTGCTCAAGACGCAATATTTCCGGCTCCTCTGCCGGCTCCCCCGGGCATGAGCGTCCCATTGTTAAGCAACGGGACGCTATCAGGAAATCAGCATCATTGATTGGTCTTGGGTGCTATGCAAAGATAGCTCTGGAGCCATGTTGGTGCCAGAGTATCGGGTCTCCCAACTCCCATGTTTTTAGTGTGTTCCTGTGATTGATTCCAGTGTATGATCTCGGCTTGTTCCTGACTATTCTTATGACTACTCCTCCATTTGGCTTACCTGGTTTGTTCTTTGCTTGTTCCTGACCTCCCTTTCAGATTCCCCTTGTGTACTGCTGTTTTCAGAACGTTACCGACCCGGCCTGTCCTTGACCACTCCTCCTGGATGTACCTGTGTTCTTTCAATGCCAGAGCATTGCTGACCTGATTAGACTGACTACCCTCCACTTTCTTTATCTTGCTGGTGGCTCAGTAGGAGGACCGCAACCTATGCATCACCCGCAGAAAAACCCATACCTCCTTGCGGGGGTTGCTGGAGAAGACTGGTGGTGTGTTAGACTCCGCACCTCCCTCTTGAGCTGTGTAAACACTAGCAGGTATATTCCAGTTTAATACGAGTTGTGACAACTGTACATGGTAGGGAGTCTATTGCATCGTTCACTGAATTGACCATAAGGTAAAATGTGTTTAATAAGCCTTAATTTTCTACGTGACTTATATGATACAACTTCTATTGGTGAGACCACTATATTGTGAAGGGGGGGTGGGGGGTCGTTAAAAGGCCCTACCAGCTTTTATTTCTTTCGCTATATTCCCTTCCAGGACCTTCAGAAAACTATAAGTGGATATTAAGTTACAGAGATTGGGTGGGGATAAGGTCCCTTGAACTGGGATTTTTAAACCTAAATGAAAACCTTGACTCAAACAGGAGGTCATTTTCTGATCTGGGTATAGTCTAAGCCGTCTTTCTAAGGCTCTTATGCTAATTGGTGAAGGTGCCTTGATGCGGAGCTGCCACTTGAGCTCCTCTTCCCCTACCTGCTAAAGAGGGGGGGTCTTGGGCATTCTGTGACGGGATGTGGACCTGTGCAGATTTAGCAAGCATGGCGATGTTTGCATGCTGTGTCCCTGGCGCAGAATCCTGCATCGAAGGAAAAACATTTGTTTTTGTGGGGGAGGGCCGCTGTAGCCCTCTGTCACTCACCGGACTGTGAGTGCTACTTCTAAGGTAGCTAGGAACCGTGTCCGTCCATTATAATTAGGTACTGCGCATGTGCAGTCCCTTCTAACCTTCAGTTCTGTTCCTTTAACTTAATTGGCTGATCAGGCAACACTCCCTATATTAAGCACCTGTGGTCAATACCACGTTGCCTGATCTTGGAGTCTCATTCCTCATGAGTCTCTGAAGGTGTTCCAGTGCCTCCTCGTGTGTTCAGCTTATGCTGATTCCTGTTTGCCGTTTGTGGTTTCCAGACCACTTCTACTCCTCGTGTTCCTAGTGACATCAGCAGCTGATTCCTATCCGCTGCCTCCGTGTATCTACAGTTACAGATTACTGCAAACTCTCCTGTGTTTCATCGTGACTCCAGCAGCTGATTCCTATCCGCTGCCTCCGTGTATCTACAGTTACAGATTACTTCAAACTCTCCTGTGTTTCATCGTGACTCCAGCAGCTGATTCCTATCCGCTGTCCCCGTGTGTCTAACAAGTTACAGATCTCTCCAACTCTCCTGTGTTACATCGCTACTGTTCCAGCTGATTCCTGTTAGCTACTTCAGCGTGTCTACAGAGTCCTGCTCGTCTCAGCGCTCCAGTCTGCATTCTACCTGCCGCTTCCATTCTGCAAGGACTTCTCATCTCGTCAGTTCCCTGCCGCTCAGGTATCCCTGCAGCTATCTCTAACAGCCTGCTCATCTGAACCACGGTATGCATACTTCTCATTGACTGTGCTGGTGTATTGCATATCCATCTGGACTGAGTTGTTCTCCTCCGGAGTTTCCACCCTCTGAGACTATTGCTATTATTGACTGTGTTTCCTTTTGCTGGACTATTCTAGTGACTTTGTTTATCTGTGCAGTGCTGTTCATTCATTATTATTATTGTGTGCAGTTCAACGTGGGATCAAGTTCAGTGTACCCGTGTAGACTCTGCATTGCATTTATCTCCTCGTGTCCTTCCTCACATATATATTCAGTGGTACGACTTGCTAGAGGCAGACCACTGATTCCTGTTTCCCTGTGTCACCAGTTGCATATATCCTCTCACATAAGCAGTGGTACAACGTGCTACACGCAGACCACTGACTTCCCCGTTACCTTCACCTGGATTCCATTCCTTCACTACAGACAGCAGTACAACTTGCTATACGCAGACCGCTGACTTCCACCTCCTTATTATTCCTGGACATTCTTTCTCACTATAGCAGTGGTACAACTTGCCGTGCGCAGACCACTGACTACCCTCACGTGTCCTTGTCCATCCGGATCCTCGTGTTCAGTTACCTATTGTTTACCAGTGCTGCTAGTCATAGACTTTCTGAGCATTCTCTAACCATCTGCTGTTTCCAGTTCCATTATCACCCTGCCACCAGAGTATCATATACCAACTCTACTGCTCTGATAAGACCATCAGCGGGTGATACTGGGTAAAGACTCCTAGTGCCCGTGACACCCTCCCAGTTGTATGAAAATTGCCTATGACCTGAAGAGGTAGAAGCCTGGCTACTCGAGCGCATTAACGCTATCCACGTATAAATGTCCTTGGAGCCTAATGGAATGTTGACCTGTCCGCTCATTTGTCTCCTGAAAATGCTATCATACATACACCATATCATGGGGTCGTCTATTTGATGCATGTCATTTATCATATGCTGCGAATATACAGGACCTATTCAGCCAATTAGAAAAGGACCTGTATGCCTCTTCACCTATGCCGTTTTTTTCTTTGGTTCATGTCCGTGGTGAACATGTCCATTAATATACCCTTTTTTATTCTATCCCTCACACTAGGCCTATCCCCAAATGTGAACGATTGGCTCTCGCACTGAGCCATATTGATGGAGCACTCTCCTACTCAGGGGCTTAATACTGGATTGGCTTTATATGCTGGCTTAATAAGTATTTGGGACTGTAAAATTTTAATAGCTTGCATGGGCCCTGATATGTATCAGAAGAGTCCTCATTTGTGCTGACAATGGGAGGGCTAGAGTTAACTGTAGTGTGTATAAAAACTAAAGTGTTCTTCTCACCAGAGATGGAGGCTCTGCTTGTCTCATTCGTGATTCCTGTTGCTGCTGGATTTGTAGTCTGCATTTCCGCATTGCTAGCTGCCTGGATGGAGACTTTAGGAGTTCTTATGGAGCTACTGGTTTATGAGTTGATCACTTGGCTCTGAGAATCTGTAATAAACAAGATATTAGTATCTGATATACCGTGGCCCTCGCGAAGTCCTCCTGGAGCGGCCTTTTCCTGGGAGGAGACATTAAGCACTGCATCTCTGGACCTAGACTCTAAATCTGACCTATATCAGAAGGAGCTGTGGTGACTGTAAGGATAATTGGAAGTATAATGTGGATAGGGGCCAGCAGGTTCTAGAAAAGGGGATCTCAAACCTGTTGTGTGGATAGCACGGGGCCTAGGAGGGAACACATTGCGACCAGTTAACGGAAGGTCCCTCTGAAAAATAGTTTGTAGAAAGAGAGAGGTATCCGCACTAGGCAAATCTTACACCAAGGTCTATTGATAGGCTCTCTAATATATTGTAGCCTATCAAAAACAGGATGTTTATAATATAGTAAAGAACATCCTGAACGGTGCACCCATACACCTGAAATGCAATGTATACCAGAAGGAAAAGAAAAAGGCAGGTGACTGAGGGGCACTCAGAACAATGGATGAGTGTATTTATTTAAATAAAATTCAATTTTATTGATATGCATTAAAATTTATTTAATAATTCATCCTATACCCAAAAGCTGGCAAAATATTAAAACCAAAAACAAAAACAAAAAAGGGATAAAATTGCAGATCCACTGCAAACTTAGCTCGGTGGTCCTATATTGGTTAATAGGTTCTAAATAGAAAGTATCGCTAATGTAGGTTAATATATAAATGTATTGGTAACAAGGAAAATAATATATAAGTTTCCTTTCTAAGGGTTCCCTAGTAGCAAATAAATCTCCTATATTGTCTCCAATGATAAATTATATCTCTAACAAGATATCTATGTAATTGAGAGGAACCCCTAGTGGTGACTTATAAATAGCTATCTAATGAGCTATAGGGTTAATATATCTCTGAGAGAGTGTGATATATGAACATAGAGTCAATACAAGGAGTTGCGTGAACACCCTGATATGAGAGCGCTAAATAAACCAATATGAGTCTCCCTAAATACCCTCTATTTCTTGTAAAGAGAAATCTCTATATCATGGGGTAGGGGAGATGGTCTTAGCGTTTCCTACTAAATTAGCATATTGACACACAGAGCTAAGAAACGCCAACGCGCGTTTCGCTTATCAGCTTTATCAAGCCTCTGAAAAATAGCTGGTGGAAATGGTAAATCTGAATTACTAACGGTGTTGGAGTGGTGGTAGTTACAAACCCTACTTGTGGATTCGTATTTTTGGACTCAAACCTAGTCAACCGATTATGTGGCAACTGCATAAATTAGGGTATAAATGAGTGGGCCAAGGGTCTGTCCACCTTGCGCCTAATAGGTGATTGCAAGAATAGATGCAGGGAAAATTCCTGACTATGTATGTTTCTACAAGTGCCCTAACTCTCAAAAGCTCATCTTATATTGATTGATGACATACTGTGACCCATAATTGAGCCTGTGTATGCTCATCAGCGGTACGGGCCTAGACTGTGGTTGGGTAATAGGCCTCTGATAAGCTAGGCTTTGGACATTACCTCCGTTTCTACGTGGAAGGAAATCTCTGTTATTTGGGGATTGGTTACGATAAAGAGATGTCCAGCCTGTAGGGGGTTGCTTGTACAGTTGTACTCCCCAGCCTGAAGCTCTTGGGTTGTTAGCTAAGAAAGGACGGGGCGGAAAATAAAATTGTTGAGGGGCATAGGATAACATTTCTTGCCGTACATTTCTGACTGGCACAGGGGGTTTAATGGCACTACTGACCAGTGCCTCATGTGTTGCTGCTGATCTTTGACCCCTGCTGGACAATGCTGAAGTTGCATGCAAGATTGACTTATTTCTGGGGGGATGACACAAATATTGAGGGGCCTTGTTTTATTAATTACAATTGGAGGAGACACACTTCTTCTCATATCTCTGGAGCCCCTAATATAGCGCCTTACTAGCACACCAGAGCTGGGCTGCGGCAGTCCTTTCAGTTTTCCGCACTCTGCACCTGCGCATTGACACCGGCCATTCACTCTGAACTGCCGTACAGTGTGACGGGGTGCTTCTCCTCCTGCTCGTCTGAGCAGGTGCAGGTAAGTAACTGGTACCAGGCAGGGGGTGAGTAGGAGGCCGACAGGCAGGGTTGGAAGTCCCACTGCCGGCACTAGCCACTAAGGGACCCGCAATATGATGGCCTGGAGCTGGGGGGGGGGAGTCACAGACTCTACTGATTTGGGAGACAGAGCATCTTGGTCGGGACATGGGCACAAAAAGGGGGGCTGAGGGCAATGAGCACTTTGGGCAAATAGGGTGAGTGGGGGGTGAAAGGGGTTATAGTAGAACCGTGGGAGGAAAAAAGGGGGTGAAAATAAAGTGCTGAACGAAAAAAAAGGGGGAAGAAAAAAAAGTAGAGAGAGTTGAGAAAAGATAAGGGGTTTGAAGGGAGAAATAGATAGATGTAAGATAAAGACAAATGAACAGTACAGCACAATAAACAGTATAAATATCTGATAAAGATACAAGCTTTCTGTCAGAGGTCCACCACCACAATCTTATGCAGGGAGTGAGGCCGGACATGTGACACACAGTGACCTAAAAAGAGAACTTCAGGCACTCCCCCATTCTCTAATTAGCTGGCCTGGTATGAGGAAGCATTAACTGCTTGAAGGTAAGATTTAAAGTTACAATCACACATGTATGCGTTTAAGTGCTTTCGTCTATATGGGACTCTTGTCATTATTAACTACCAACTGGCTATAACTGAGCTCTGCATACTCACTAACTGTAATGGCTCATGCCATCTCCTTTCTCCTTTCCTTCCCAAAAACATGTTGGTAGTTATAGTTCTCAATTGTAGTTAGGGCCGAGACCATATGATGCCTGCGTATTATGTCACATGGTACCGCCAATGTTAATTAAGTGATACCACAGTTACAGGGTATTACACATTGATTATTTATACTACCTATCTTTAAAATAATAATAACATACTTTATATTAACATTTCCATTTAAGAGACAATTTGCTCTCATTTACATACAATGCCAGTGGCAAGAACGATTGATTGTAATGTAATACTAAATTAGAAAATGTGACTTTCTTAAGTCTGTAATCCCTTAACACTAGTGAAATTCTAGTGACTGGCAGGTCAGCATCGCTTTATTCATTATTATATTATTGGCAACATTCTCTTAGTGTTTTTCTCTCGTGTCTGAAATCTTAGGGAACAGAGAAGATGCAGAAGAAAAAGGAAGATTGTTATAAATAAGAAATCAACAGAACACAGACTTTTCTTTGGTGCTCAGCACGATATTAGTTTTTGTAACAAGTTGTCGCATTCCTATACGAATAATGAGATATTCCTGTAGGGATACAGTGTGTTTTCTTTTTTGCATCACATTCTACTTCTGCTTTACACAAAGGGACTTTCCTAATCTATGTATCAATAGCAATCCAATAATCCTGTGTAATTATATTACTTTCTGCAGCAGATTATCTCTAAGTGGCTATGCAGGCTGAAGCTGTCCATCCTGCTCTTGTTTTCTACCTAATGTGATTCTGAGTAACAACAGAGAAAAATAAGTGCCTGAAAGCTCATATTATGTCACACAGTTTTTTTAAACCAATTAAGAAAAAAGGGATTTGCAGTCAACTGAATTTGGAGCTCTGCTTCTATTATCCCATATTTCTTGTTATAATACCCTCCTATTCCTATTTATCTTTGTAATCATCAATTACCTTCCCTTCTCTTTAATCATCCACCGTATCTATCTATCTCCTTAATGCATAGTACATTATCCCAGCGTGTCTGAAATGCATAATGCTCTATCTATCTAAGTGTCATTACAAACCATTGTTCATTACCCATCTAAACCTGCAAAGGCTTTTATACAAGGTATGCTTTTAATTCAGTCTTGTATTTTTCTTGTATCACATTAACCCCATCATAACAAAGACAATAGGAATTCATTCACAGGGTTGGAGAAAGAATGAGATGTAAAGGCTCACATGAAAGGTTTAGTATTCAGCCTTTAAATCACCCACCAAAACAAAGTCATTATAATAATTCTATACACATGAGCATTTATATAAAGTGTTATTTTGCTTGTCTTTAGAGATACGTAGATCTTCCATGTTTGGTTTGTATAACGATTTGGAACATTGGGACAATAGTTCTATTTTCATTGAATGGATCCCATAGTTGCCCACTGTCCCTAATTTCCAGGGGCAGTCCCATTTTTTCAAGATTTATCCCTGGAAATATTCTTTCTGGAAATATGCTGGTCAACTGTACATTAAAATGCCTTATTTTTCTCTATAATGGATGCCATTTAAACCCTCTAAGGTTGTACTCTGCACAGTATAAGTTAGTCGTTAGAAGAGGGCTATTTAAAATGCAAATAATTATAAAGGAATCAGGTTCAGCAAACACAATATGACGAGGACAAAGGTGTGTCTAGACAGTATTGCATGAGACATGCACTTGCTCAATTGCAACGTGTTTTTGGAAATGATTTTAAAATGTTGGCAACTATGGTATTTACAAATCTTTTATTACTCAACAAAAAACCATTAAAATATCTATTAAGTGTTTGAAAATTCTGTTGTATAAAATTTGCTCAATTTATTTGAATCAAACGAATGTTGACATTTGCTGCCATTTATCTGAATTTCATTTTTTTAGTCAATGATTTGCTGGCCTCAAAATCAATGGAATTCACAGAATCCCATCCACCGATGAACATATTTGCTTATCCAAGGGCTACAAAAGCACTTCTGTCATGAGACTGCTCAAATGCTAGCTCAGATCAAAATTTGCATTTGTTCCTTAATATGCAACTACTGGCCTCCTACAGAGATGGGCACACATGTCACAGTTTTTCTGAGACAGACAATTATTGTTTTTACCAATATGACAGTGAGTCACATGTGAGTAATGCATACATGCCAACTTTCCCGAAATGTCTGGGAGACTACCAAATTCCGTGTAGGTCACCCGTGATCCCAGGAGAGCTGGCAATTCTCCCCCATCCAGATTAAAGCCGGCATGAATGGGTGCAGGGGACGGGTATATGCAAATTGTTCTGGCCCCGCACCCAGTGACGTAATACCTGTTTTGGGTCTTTTTACCACTGTTTTAGGTATTTTTACCACTGTAAAAAGACCAAAACAGGCATTACATCACTGGGGGCGGGGCTGAAATGATGCAATTTGCCAGGCCTCACCCCCTTCACCCATACATTCCTCCTGCCCTCCAGGAACTCCTGGACGTGGCCAACATAAAGTTGGCAAGTATGGAATAATGTGGCTCTAAATACGTAGTTTTAGCATAAATTGGTCTACTGTTTACTTTGTAGGTATGTTCTGTTTGTGTCAAGCACAAGCAATTTTGCGTGCTAATACCATAGTACTAAAACTATACTATAGCCATAGTGCTGGCCTGGCCAACCTGGGGCTCTCCAGGTGTTGTGAAACTACAAGTCCCAGCATACAATGCCATCTATTGTCTGCTATCTACTGACAAAGCATGCTGGAGCTTGTAGTTTCACAACATCTGGAAAGCTACAGGTTGGCCAGGCCAGGCCTGCCATAGTGAGTCTAGAGACTGCTATTGGTCCCAGAAGCATAAAAGGTACTATGCATTATGCAGCTAATTAGGGACTGAAAGAGTGAATACATGTGGTCCATTATATAGAACTTTTTTTTCCGAACATTCTGAAAGTCAGAAAGACAAAAAGCTCAGTAATTGCTACTGTTTAGTAATGATGCTATATATACTAATAGAGTCAATGAGCAATTTGTCTAATAATAAATGCAAGGAACCCTGCTAAACAATTTAATAAGGAAGAGACTGCTTTGACTATTGTGTGCAGAGACAGGGGTAATTTGCACGTGTAGTTTAGTATATTTTAGGCATGGTACCACAAATATAGAAAACATTTTTATCCAGAGAACTCTAAATCCCAATAATTCTGAATAACAGAAAACACAATTATATATATTGTTCAAACACTTTAGTATTGACATTGTAGACATGTTGGGTATTGTTTTGGGATGAAGCTAATCTCAGTGGTTTATCTGTTTAACTTGGAGGAGAAGGCTTCTCAATAAAGGTACTCAAAAGTTTGTGAGATGCTGTATTCAGAACATATTGATTGGTAAAGCCACAAATATTCCATGATACCAAGACAACTTGGGGTGCTGTTCTATTGTAGTTTATGGGTAATATTTAGTTTTCACTTGGGCAAACAAGCAGAGAAATTCACATTAGTTTATAATAACACAAAAATAAACCATAATCCTTACAATGGGGGATATCCATATGAAAAAGCAACCAGATGCACAGGTCCACAAGCATATGGGCTCCCTATAAAAAAGTACCACATTAGTACACTAGTTTGGTCCTGTGGTAGGAGTGGTAAATAATAAACTGTACCTTTTTCAACAAAACACAAGTGAAACATACTGGATATGAATATACAGGGTGATTCAAAAGTCGCAGTACACCCTTTTATTTCAAAAACTCTACAGGAAATTGAGAAACCTGAATACTTCAGTAAGGTATGGGTGACGTGATCTATCTTTTACGGTCTGTACCAAACATGGGCGCCATCATGAAATCGGCCAATCGGCCCAATTCCTGTAGAGTTTTTGAAATAAAAGGGTGTACTGCGACTTTTGAATCACCCTGTATATTATAACCTCAACACCAAAGTTTATTATCATCTGCAAATTAAATAACTAAAAGCTTAATCTAATGAGTGCTTTATCATAAAGGTCTGCTTTGAGAATTTGCTGTTCACTGCAACCCTGCACAATGGGTTTTTTTCTATAAGGTTTAGTTTGTAACACTATAATTGGTTACCAGATCATGCAGCTGAGAAGGGAACAGAGCATGACCCATTTAGCTGTACTGTATAAAACACATTACAATTGCAGTGGGACTATAACACTGAATACAATTTCTTCTCCAAGAACAAAAAGGCTGTTTTTTTTGTCCCTTTGGTAAAATAAACGTGCTGGAAGGTTTTACAGGAATAACACTTGTTTCCAGTTACTGCAAACCATTGTAAAATTGAGATCTAACATCCTATCATGTGAGATTCATGATTCATACATCCAGTGCTCTTCCTGTACATTGTATTTCAACATTTAAAGCTATATTTCCTCTGTCAGAAACTCATTTTATTCTCCAGACATAGTTATTCAGGAGGGACTCTTGATTAATAAATTCAAAGGCTGGAAGTGGACAGCTTTTCACTTTTCTAATGTTCTATTTTTACTGCTGATATTAACTGACTGCACAATCGTACGGCTTAAGTGCTGGAGGCTTTGAACGTGTATAAATTAAATTTATATTTATATCTCTAATCATGGTTATAAAACCCATAAGCACAAAAAAGGAGCTTTTATGAAAGTCTCTTTTTTTTATCTTTGCTCTTAAGTTCCTGAAAAGATTAGCCATTTCTATGGTAGGAAGTGTATAGATTATATGTGAGGCTCACTGGACATACATATCAGCGATGAAGCCAAGAAGATGATGGTCTGTCTGAGAAATGCAACATTTTATGCTTCTCAAGAGACTGATAAAATTCAAAGCCAATCCTAATCGGAGCAGGGTATAAATTGGTCACATACTGATTTGTTGGATTTGTTTGGAATTTTTTTCTGGAAAGAGAAATGACTACAGTTGGTTTCTAATGTGGACTGTGCATTTATTTTCATGTATGACAAGTATCACATTTTCCATATTTAGAACCTGTTATGATTAGAGATGTTCACTGACCCCTGTGTTTTGTTTTGGCTTTGGATCTGGATCTGGATCTGGAATAACTTCGTGTTTTGGTTTTGGCAAAACCATCCTCGCGTGTTTTAGTTTTGGATCCCTATGTTTGTTCTAAAATCCCTATTTTTTTTTCTAAAATTACATAATTTGTTTCTTTTTTTTGTTCCTACATTATTATTAACCTCAATAACATTAATTTTCAGTAATTTCCAGTCAATGTTTGTCAAGTGACAAGAACACTGCTACCCCTCCTGTTTCTGTATGAGCAATGGCACTGAGCAATGGCACTGGAGAGTGGAGAGTGACAAGAACACTGCTACCCCTGTTTCTGTGCGAGTAATGGCACTGAGCGATGTCCCTGGAGACTGGAGAGTGACAAGAACACTGCTACCCCTGTTTCTGTGTGAGCAATGGCACTGGGTCTCCTGGGGAGGAAGGTACTTATGGAATCCAAAACCCGTGTTATGTGCGTATCGCCGCTAACCAATAACGATTGTCGAACCTCGAGTTGTGTTTCCAAAGCACAGAGATTTATTCACAAATAATAGAATAAATATGCTCAAGCGAAGTAATAGTAAATACAGCCGTTACTTATCGCAGGCGCTCTGGATCCAGTGCAGTCATTCAATCCTGAAGTCTGGGGACAAGATGTCTGCACTCTGGATCACAAGCTGCTGCTTATATACACAATCAAATACAGTAATACAATGAAGATGGTATAGCTTGCATCTATTGGTCCGGGTCTAAGGAATGTCCAAGGGGTTGTCAATCATTGGCTGGTTCATCCTAAGGAATCCAAAGGAGGGGGTCATCTCTGCAGGGGGTATGCTCTGCTCTTCCCACCAGGATTCCTTAGTCTTAAGTAGTTCATAATTCCCTATCATTCATAACTTGCGTATGCACTCTGCGATTCCCTCGCAGAGTGAACCAAACAGTAGGATATGTAACAAGGTTCATTATGATACCACTCATGATGTTATTCCTTCAACCCGTTCCGTGTATTTCACTAATATGCATGTAACTCTGATATAACATATAAATACTACTATATTTCGACATAACTGACTATGTGTTGCAACTACCATTAATGTGTACTATTTTATAAGTATGCGTGTTTGTGCGAATGTATGGTAAAAGACCAATTACTGTTGCTGCCACGTGTAGTGGATGCGTACGCCCTTTCACGCCGTAGCGTGCCCTTGTACGTCGATGCGTACCGTACGCATCTTTTCAGACAAAGACAACCAAGTTTGCTAGACTTTAATTGAAATGACTTTATCCAATTTGCTGACTTCGACAGCTCCACCCTTTGATAGTGTAATAAACTATCACCCAATCACCGTTTCAAGTTCAGGATTATACAATACTTCTTCACAGACCATGATCTCAGTATCTGGTACCACCCTTTCAGTCTCTTTCTCAGTGTTACTCCCATGAGACCATTTTCCACACTTCAACACAGTAGGAACACATTTGACAACTAAACCAATTGCTAAGATGACACCCAGTATAAGGAGAAGGAGCTTACCTACACTAGCAACCATTTCTTGTACCCACTCCCCCAGACCGGAGAACCATTTCACAGGGTTCAACCACGACAACCAACCCGCCACCTTTTCCCCGACCTCATATAAAGAAGAATTATGGCTCTTTCGAAATTCCCATTTCAGCTGTAAAATTTCATCCATCTTCCGGTCTATAACCTCTTTAGGGTCATCAGTATTATTAGTAATGTCGGTGCAACATTTGACACCGAACTGGGTGGCCAGTGTCACACAGTACCCACCAGTAATAGAGGTGAGATAATTTAGTACCAGTCTATGTTGCACCAACTCCTTCTTGTACGCTTGTAGCTCCCTTCCAGTATACCTGAAAGTGTCATCATACATCTCGGTGATATTATCTATTAATTTGGCTAGGTCTTGGATATATTTAAAGTTTAATGTTCCCCGAGCGGTCCTGGTGAGATCTAGAGCAACCATAACTTGAAACCAGCAGTTTCACTAATCAATTTTGTAGCTATGGGTTCCTCACCAGGAATCATATTTCTCTTGCCACGGTGTTCATACTGTGTGAGTATGTATGGTGGTGATGTAGTCTTATGAATATCAACCATTTCTTCATGAGTAATAGTCATGATTTCAGGAACCAGTTTAGCTAAGAAACACAAGCCCTTGGAACTCGGAGTCACCCAGGAATAAGCTTTTCTTCCACAAACAAAATACACATCCTCAGGGAGAACATAAGGGACGGTATGCCCATGTATTATATCACACAGAGTTTTGATGAAATTACCCATGCCTAGTGTCTCCATCTGCTCTAGACACGTGTCGCCATTAATGACATTTTTACATTTATCTGTAGAGACTTTTCCAATGGATACCTTCTTATGTTTGGTTATACGCCCTAATTTGTGACTTCCATCAATATTCCTCCATAGTAGTGACCTTGTGAGTCTCCCTCTAAAATGAGTGTGGCGAGCCATTGTCTGATCTGATAGGTCAGCCTCCCAATTCTCCAGGCGCTTTGCATGAGATATGTTTAGGCACAGCAAAGATCTGCCTATGGAGTATTGTCGAAGCGTCAGGCTAGGGGACCTAGTGTTATTGTACCTCCCTTCTATGGGCCTCCCACCCCTCAATTCGAGTACTTCGGATATGTTTAGAGGGAATGGCACTAGTCCTATGTTAAGCTGCCCTTGAGGCACGTGAGAGCACACCCAACACTCGGTTTGGTTTAGCACCTTACCCACCAGGGAGTGATAATCCTCCAAAGGATGCCCGCCTATATTCAGAGTACTAGGGGACTGGCATCGTTGGATGCATCTCTCTTCAACTAGGGAGTCGCAGAACTTGCAGATACAATACTCATCAGACAATAGCCCCTCACACTGCCTCCGAGTTCCTGAGCTAGCAGAACTTTTCATAACCCCTGGACCAAGTTTGATAATGGGCTGTTCAGAGTATCCTATTAACTTTTCTTCGGCCTCCATTTCATCCGTATCACTCCCAGAACTCTCCTCTATACTCCATTCTCCTTCACAAAAATAGAATGTCCTAGAAAAGGTAAAAACAAGGAAAATCCTGGAACAAAAGAAAAACAAAAACCGCCACTCCATCGCTGGAAAGATAGTTCTGAGGCAACGTCTCTGGTTCAGGTGTCTCAACTGCAGGCTTTAGATCTCCCGGAACAGGCTCACAAGTGACAGCTCTATGTCGTCGGTCTGAGTTTTGTCTTGCACTTTCTCCGGATTATGGACTCTCCTGCAGTGGGTGGAATGGACCCAAGTGTCTCTCTCTGCAACCTTCAGTGATGTAGTACTGGTCAGCAGCACTTGGTACGGGCCTTCCCAACGGTCTGTTAAACAACCTGAACGTAAGAAATTGCGGATCATAACATAGTCTCCAGGTTCAACATCATGACAGTTCGTCTCTGGCATACCAGGTGACAGTATTTTTAGTTTTTGTTGTTGTTGTTTCAGCTGTCTACTCATTCTTATAAGATATTGTACAGTCACTTCATTATTACACTTTAAGTCGTCTTGTGGACTCACGATCAAATGAGGTTGTCGTCCAAACAGTATCTCAAAGGGGGACAGATTAAGAGGAGGTCTAGGAGTGGTTCGAATGCTATGGAGGACCAACGGCAAAGCCTCAGGCCATGCCAACCCAGTTTCAGCCATTATCTTACCCAGCTTGTTCTTTATAGTACCGTTTACTCTCTCCACCTTACCACTGGCTTGTGGTCGGTAAGGGGTGTGAAGTCTGCTACTGATTCCCATGAGTTTACACATATTTTGGAAGATATCACCAGTAAAATGGGTACCCCTATCACTTTCAATGATTCTAGGGATACCGAACCTACACACAAAGTCTTGTACAATTTTCTTTGCAGTGAACACAGCAGTATTAGTGGCTGCCGGATATGCTTCTACCCAACCGGAAAACACATCAATACACACTAACACATACTTTAGATTCCTGCATGGTGGTAATTGGATATAGTCAATTTGTATTACCTGAAAAGGTCCGTCTGTAGGAGGGATGTGGGATGGCTCAGTTGGAATAGTTTTCCCAACATTTTTCCTCAAACAAGTAAGACATGACATTGCTTTCTTACCAGCTTGAGAGGAAAATCCGGGCGCACACCAATATGCTCTCACCAGTTTGCACATACCTTCTTTACCCAGGTAAGTTAGGCCGTGTGCTGCTTCAGCCAGGCCTGGATAGTATGTTTGGGGAGCTACAGGCTTACCTTGTCCATCCCTCCAGAGTCCTGAGGACTCTTGACCACATCCCTTCGCCTTCCAGACCGCCTTTTCCTGCAGGGAACACAAATCTTGCATTTCAATTAATTTCTGCGTGTCTAATGTCTGAAAAACCATCATAGTCTCGGTCGATACAGTCATAGGTTGCCCTGCTGCCCATTTAGCGGCTTCGTCTGCCCTGTTGTTGCCCAATGACACTGGGTCTTCTTCAAAGGTATGGGCTTTGCACTTTATGACGGCTACTGTTCTGGGTAACTGTATCGCTGTCAGAAGTCCTTTTATGTGTTGTGAGTGTGCCACTGGTGTACCTGCTGCTGTCGTAAAGTTTCTAAGACGCCAAAGGGCCCCAAAATCGTGCACTACCCCGAAGGCGTACCTAGAGTCAGTATATATATTGGCTGATTTACCCTCTGCCAATTCACACGCTCTCCTTAGTGCTACTAGTTCCGCCACCTGGGCGTAACCAGTACATAGCTCTCCTGTCTCTGTCTGTCTATGGCAACTTCCATCTGTATAAAACGTAAAATCTACATTTTCTAAGGGGGTGTCACGTATGTCGGGCCTTGCAGTAAAGGTCTGATTCAGGTGTTCCATACAGTCATGCGTGTCAGTATTCTTGCCTAACTCATCATCAACCAGGGTCTCCTCACCTCCCACCCTTTGTGTCTCTTGAGACACATACGGAAGGTATGTAGCTGGATTTAAGGTGTTACATCGTTTGATGGTGATGTTTGAGGGTGC
The DNA here is from genome assembly GCF_038048845.1 of Mixophyes fleayi. Classification (NCBI taxonomy): domain Eukaryota; kingdom Metazoa; phylum Chordata; class Amphibia; order Anura; family Limnodynastidae; genus Mixophyes; species Mixophyes fleayi. Next base: position 97,776,534 of record NC_134408.1, on the reverse strand, counting down.
CATCAGGGCTAGTTCCCATTTTGTGAATCTAGCTGAAGAAACATGTCTGGTTTGGGCTGAATTTAACAGAGCTGATACAGCATGAGGTGTATAGATGGTTGAAATATGACTTAATACTACATCCTCGCTCTTACTTACTAGAAGGGCCGTTGCTGCTACACTTCTGAGACATGTTGGGAGTAATCTTGCCACATTGTCTAATTGTGCACTGTAGTATGCTACCGGTCTGCTAGCGTCACCATGTTTCTGTGCGAGGACACCTGCTGCACAGCCATCAGCTTCTGTACAAAATAGCTCAAAAGGCTTTTCATAATCGGGTATTCCCAATGCAGGTGCTTTAGTCAGACTATCTTTAAGATTAAAGAACGCTTGCTCTGACTCTTCTGTGTGTACAACACGTTCTGGTTTTGAGGAAGAGACTAGCTCCTGCAATGGTAATGCTAGAATAGAAAAACCTGGGATCCAGGATCTACAGTATCCACACATCCCCAAGAAAGTACGAATCTGCTTCTGGCTCTGCGGCAGAGTCATGTGTTGTATGGCCTCAATTCTGTCGGTTGTCAGGTGTCTTAGCCCCTTAGTGAGGCAATGTCCTAAGTATTTGACCTTAGTCTGACATGGCTGTAATTTATCCTTTGCCACCTTGTGCCCTGTTTGTGAAAGATGAAGCAACAACAATTTAGTATCATGCAAACATGACATAAAAGAATCAGAGCACAACAACAAATCGTCCACATATTGAATTAGAACAGACCCATTGTGGGGTTGAAAGGATTGCAAACTGTCATGTAAGGCTTGGGAGAAAATACTGGGGCTGGCAATGAACCCCTGGGGTATATGTATATCTGGTCCATGTATATTGCACTCCCCTGTAGGAGAATGCAAAAAGGTATTGGCAGTCAGGGTGAAGAGGGATTGAAAAGAAAGCAGAACATAGATCAATGACAGTAAAATGACTGGCAGACGGTGGAATCTGCATGAGGATGACAGCTGGATTTGGCACTACGGGGAATTGGCTCTCAACAATTTTGTTAATTCCCCTTAAGTCCTGGACTAATCTATAGCCCCTCCCCCCACTCTTCTTCACAGGGAAGATGGGACTATTTGCTGTACTGGCTGTACGGATTAAAATCCCTTGTTGTATCAGCCTCTCAATAACAGGATATACCCCTAGTTCCACCTCTGGTTTTAATGGATACTGTGGGATTTTTGGAGCTATCCTACCACTTTTTAGATTGACCATGACAGGGGCTACGTTTGCCATCAGTCCAGTGTCCTGTCCATCTCTGGTCCATAGGGAACCTGGTATTCCCAGCAACATCCCCTTTACCTGAGATGGACTTTGTTCTATAACAGGAGAGTGTAACATTAACCTTTGAGGGGTGTCCAATATATCCTGTACCTCATGTGCGACCTTCTCCGGTATATCTAAGAACACACCATCAGAAGTACAGTATATGACACATCCCATTTTACATAACAAGTCTCTCCCTAGCAAGTTAGTAGGAGCCGCTGCAGCCAAGAGAAACGAATGCTTAGTATGCAGAGGCCCGATAGTAACTTCGGCGGGTTTAGTTAGAGGATAATGTAACACTTTTCCCGTTACCCCCATAGCTGGAATAGTTTTACTGGTCACCTGTAGATTGAAAGGAGAGGTTATCACAGATCGGGCCGCCCCTGTATCTACAAGAAAAGTTTGTTTCCTACCAGCAATGTCAACTATCATTTTTAGTTCTTCACTCTGACTCTCAGTTAACCTCACTGGCTGTAGACTACAGGTATGACCTGACCCCTAGCGCTGACTATTGATTTCCCGCGCAGCATTTGCTGCCGTAATATGCGCGGGTAGATGTGAGTCTTCTAGTCTATGTGAATCCCTCCTTGGAGGATATCTATGTGACCCACCCCTATGTGTATTGAGTCTTTCCTTTTTACAATCTTTCCTGTAATGTCCTTCCTCGTTACAGTTGAAACACCTGATCACTTTAGGTTTCTTGTAATATGGGTTGTATGCTGGTGGTCGTGTATGCACCCTTTCTAGAGCCTGTATACTTACCATCATTAACCTATCACTTTTCTCCTCCCTTTTTCTAAAAAGGTTTTTGTCATGCTCCACAGCAGACTCCCTAAGAGAGTCTACCGTGACGCCTCTCCAATTAGGTAATGTGGTTTGTACTCTCGTCTTTAAACTTTCTCTAAGGCCATCCATCAGTACCCCTACAGCTACCTCTCTGTGATGTGGGTCCTCACTTATGTTGGATATCCCAGTAAATCGTGCGATCGCTGTTATAGCTCTAGCAAAGTAATCTGAGGCAGTTTCACTATCCTTTTGTTTAATGGTGAAAATCTTACTCCAATTTACTACTACTGGAAAACAGATGGCTAAGTGTTTGACAATTTGTTCTATATTCCGTTGGTTAATCTCATCAGTCAAGGTGTCATCTTCCTCCAACAAACAATCTTCAATAAATTTTTGTATGTTAGTATTGGGAGGAAGACACGCCCTCAACACTACCCGCCAATCCTTACTGGTTGGTTCGTGAGCATTTCCTAAGTCTTTAACAAATTTCTGACATTTAGCTAACTCCTTTCTAGGGTCCGGGAATTCAGTCATAATGGAACGTAATTCTGATCTAGTCCAGGGACAATGCATTGTAACATTTCTTAAAGGAACTACACCATCCTTATCCGGTTTCCCATTGGGAACTGATATTGTGCGGACCGGAAACGCACCCTCTGGTACACTGACTTCAGGAGACACTACAGGATTTACTGGTCCTAGATTTAGAACGCTTTCACTCCTAGTGATCACGCTACTCTCACCTATCTCAGCCATTTTCTCATACTTGCGCTGAGCCTCTAGTACACTAACAGCATGGGCAATGGCCGAAATCACAGTGGGTTCATCTTCATTTTCAGATACACTTGATTGAAACTGGCTTAAAACAGGGTACAATTTAGCAATCTTTCTATTTTCAGTTTTAACAACGGCTGTACTTACCCCTCCCGCCACATAAGGTGGCGGGGGCGCGCTTGCGCTGAGTTCGCCACGCTTCGCAACAGGTACATCCGCCTTGCGCGCGCTTTTCGTCACGCCTACTTCCGGTTTGCATTCGCTGCTCTGCCACGTGTTACCTTCCATTTGCCACAATTTTAAACAATCATTATGTCTATTTCTCTTTTTCGTTGACTTGATCAACCATACTTTATCTTTTACAGTATTTAGTACCTCTGCATTAAAACTTCCTATTGTTGGGAAAGGCCTATCACAAGTTTTGGTCATCTCGACCCACGTGTCACAATACACAGTTGCGTATGCACCATATTTCTTACACATGAGAAACCTTGCTGAACCAATAGGGCCTTCCTTAGGCAGTACACTGACCATCTCTAGCGTATGCTTAGCACCCATGTTGAACAATATACCTTCTACCCGGAACACAGACACACTGCAATGCTCTGTTCCTTCCGGCCAAATGTGAAATACAGACACACCGCAATGCTCTGTTCTTTCCACCTAATAATTTCAACTCTGTTGCTGTACTCACCGCTAGAGATCTATAATGCTCGGTGAACGTATTTCCTTTAGCCACGTTCACTCGCTTTTCTCGCACCAGGCGAGGATCCCTAATACAGAAATATCACTGTGGGCCCTAAGGGCTATCAGCTCCTCGATACCCTGGCTCAACCACAAAAATCTGCTGAGTTTATTATCGCTGGGAGCGCAAGTTAATACAATCAACCTGCCTTTCCAGTATAATTCCTCCTAGCTGCTTCATCAATTCGCACTAACGGTGCGATCGGATCGCACTGCCTACCAATACTAATTATTAGCAAACCTTGCGATCTATTGGTAGCGCTTTGCGAAAAGCACGTTTTCGCATTCGGTATACCTGCCCTGTATACCGTCCTTCAGTTGGGCAATCCGCCTCGTCAGACAGCAACTGAGAACCAATGAATAATAAACAGTGTATCTACGTTACAACATCACACACTATACACCTTTTCTGCGCAGAAAATCAAAAGTTCCCAACAATAGTAATAATGTCTCAGAGGCTTTCACAAGTAATTATACTATGCATGTATAATAACTATCAAAACGATTGTTTAACCACGTGGTAAATCTACCGGAAGTTCGCGTAAGCACAGCAGGAAATACACATACGTTAAGCAATGCAATACAGTTAAAACGCACAATGACAGAAAAAAGAAACAGTTTTCTCTTTTGTCCCTAGGTTCTAGTTAGCGTGCCCTAGATAATGCAAAACGGACATTCGGTTTCGCCATACAGAGTAAAATTCAGGTTTTGAACACCATGCGTTCTTACCCGTTTATGACGCGTCTCCACCCTTTGTTGAGGAACCGAAATCCGTTGGTCTTGCGTATCATCGGCAACGAAACCTCCAAAGCTCACGAGCCCCCAAATTGTTATGTGCGTATCGCCGCTAACCAATAACGATTGTCGAACCTCGAGTTGTGTTTCCAAAGCACAGAGATTTATTCGCAAATAATAGAATAAATATGCTCAAGCGAAGTAATAGTAAATACAGCCGTTACTTATCGCAGGCGCTCTGGATCCAGTGCAGTCATTCAATCCTGAAGTCTGGGGACAAGATGTCTGCACTCTGGATCACAAGCTGCTGCTTATATACACAATCAAATACAGTAATACAATGAAGATGGTATAGCTTGCATCTATTGGTCCGGGTCTAAGGAATGTCCAAGGGGTTGTCAATCATTGGCTGGTTCATCCTAAGGAATCCAAAGGAGGGGGTCATCTCTGCAGGGGGTATGCTCTGCTCTTCCCACCAGGATTCCTTAGTCTTAAGTAGTTCATAATTCCCTATCATTCATAACTTGCGTATGCACTCTGCGATTCCCTCGCAGAGTGAACCAAACAGTAGGATATGTAACAAGGTTCATTATGATACCACTCATGATGTTATTCCTTCAACCCGTTCCGTGTATTTCACTAATATGCATGTAACTCTGATATAACATATAAATACTACTATATTTCGACATAACTGACTATGTGTTGCAACTACCATTAATGTGTACTATTTTATAAGTATGCATGTTTGTGCGAATGTATGGTAAAAGACCAATTACTGTTGCTGCCACGTGTAGTGGATGCGTACGCCCTTTCACGCCGTAGCGTGCCCTTGTACGTCGATGCGTACCGTACGCATCTTTTCAGACAAAGACAACCAAGTTTGCTAGACTTTAATTGAAATGACTTTATCCAATTTGCTGACTTCGAAACCCGCGAGATTCGACAACGCAGCAATGACATTTTGCCTCGATTCATATCGGAGGACGCACGAAAGTACCGAGCCGGCTCGCGAGCCTACCCGGATCACCTAAGTTTTGGCGGGTTCGGTTTTCAGAAAACCGAGCATCAATAGTTATGATCTAATGGTTAGAGATTTTTAATGTAACAGCCCATCAGTCCACTCTTGAGTGGGGCATTGCTGGTATGCTGTGTTTATGGTTGTCGTGAACATAGAGAACTTACAGTTACAAACAATCATAGAACAGGAGGGGGTTTTAAACTCTACAGGCCCAATCAGGTAAAGACAAAAGCACACTCAGATGTATTGAGACAGATGTGCAGAGACTCATGCTCACTAGAGCTAAAGAGGTTAGGTCAATATACACACTCATGCTCACTACAGTTAAAGAGGCAGTCCCACTGTCCTAACAGCTACAGTAAGAACAGGTTGTCACATATAATTTGCAATTACCAGTTTAATCTCCAATACTACTCTCACTCACAATTGGACTAAATCTCTCAATCACAACTTCTAAGAGACAAGTCTCTCAAACAGTACACATATACAGGCATTCCACACTGGAATAAACTATGTCCAATTTAAACTTGGTTGCCTGTCAGGGTTTGACCACTTGCAGGTATAGCTAAATAGACAAAAATTCTAATTTATTCAATAGAATTTAATAAACTTTATATTGACAACAGAAATAGACTCAAAAACAAACTACACTTAGAACAACCTGTCAGATGAAAATATAAATTACTCAAAAAGCAGAGGCTGAATAACAGTAACAGCTATACACTTGCATTTAAACCTCCGTGGTCACTAATTGCATAAAACAGAATGACCAATGCAGCTATGTCAATAAATGCTAGCATAATCCCTTTGACAGATAAAACACCTGAGTACAAATATCAATATCAGCAATCATTCTAGAAACAGTTCTAAGCTCTAGCTATCTAAAGCATATATTCATATGAATATAAGCATAATACTTGGTACTGTTGGTGCACTTGTTTCATAAACCTGGGTTATGTTAAACTCTTTAGTGTATATGTCAGCAGTTTATAAACTTTTCTTTGGTTTTAAGTGATGCAGTTAGATGAGTCTTTAATAGCCTAAGTCAGGGATAGTGAAAAATTACACTGCCAGTATATTTGCAGCATGCAGGGGTGCCAAGAGGTGGCGGGTGGGGTAGCCGGTACTGATTACCAAGGCCCGGATATGCCAGTGCATCAATCATTGCCATTTTGTTGTGGTTCATACGCCCTGCCATTTTGTTGAGGCACAGCAGCTGCACGGGTCACATTGAAATCCAAATGAGTACAATTCCAGTCAAATGCTCTCGCAACTCTGATTTGCTAATGGCTGATGCTATTTACCAGTTGAAGGGGCAAGAGTTTATGGCTGTTTCCAGACACAGTTGACAGCTCACTGCTTTAAAATAATGGACACGTCATCGTAGAACACCAAAAATGACTCATTGTGATGTAGGTTGTGATGTAGGAGGCACATTAAAGTTCCTCCAAAAAAAAACACCACGGAGGAAATGAAGTATTTCTAATACCAGCCAACATCCCTCAAGCATATACATGTATTTTTTTGAAATAACTCACAATTTCCTCTAAATTTAAGTTGAAATAAACAACAATATTTGGTCTCCACAATTCATTCTCTGTTAACAGTGTATATCCTTATTCAAATAAGAAAAAGAAATTAAATTGCATTGACAAAATTATTGCATCCTAGGCTTAATATTTGTTAGCACAGCCTTTGGTCAAAATAATTGCAATCAACCACTTCCTATATTCATGGAGGAGCACCTCTCTGCTGGCAGTTTGTTCCAATCTTCTGGTACAAACTGCTCCAGTTCTCCTAGATTTGAAGGGCGCCTTTTCCCAACTGCTGTTTTTAGATTTCTCAGCGGGAGTTCTATGGTAGTTAGATTTGAAATCATTGCTGGCCACTTGAAAACAGTCTAGCATCTTGTCTTGAACCATTCAAGCATTTTGTAGTGCGTTTAGGGTTATTGTCCTACTGGAAGGCACATGACCTTTGTCGGAGACCCAGCTTTCTGACACTTGGTTGAACATTGCTCTACAAAATGGCCTGGTAATCTCCAGACATTTTGGGTTTCAGCAACCCAAAGTATCTTTGAACCATAGAATACTCTCACAGAAAGAATTTGGTTTGTTCAGGTGTATTTTGGCAACTCCATTTGACCTTCTTATGTCTTTCTCTCAGCAGTGAGGTCCTTCTGAGTGCCCTAAAATATAACCCACTTTGACGGCGATAGATGGTACTAGTTGAAACTGTTGTACCTTGTTTCTAAAGGTCAGTTTGAATCTGTTTGCAATTGTTTAAGGTGCAATTTCTAATCAAGTATTATCTTGTGGCCACGTCCAGTGCCCTGGGGTATAAACTTCCTAATAACACGCACGGTGGAAACAGAAAAATCAAGATACTTGTAGCCTTGATATTGTTCAAGCTTGGCTATAATCTTCTGTTTGACCACCTTAGACAATTCCCTGGCTTTATTTATTTTCTCCATGTTCATTGCATTACACACAGTAACAAAATACGGGAAAATTAGTCATTTTCTCTATTCAAGCTCATTTAATGAGTGATTTTTGTATTGCAGGCACCTGCTTTTCATCACATGTGAGTTCAAATCCAAAGAAAAGCAGAATCACCTGCCTGAAATCTAATTATTTTTAACTACTAAAAAGTGGCAATAATTTTCTATGTTCTATGTAATGATTTATGTGTGCAATAAGCTGCAACTTAATACAGTCTTCCTATTTTTGTGTTTTATTCCATTGCAAACCAAAGAAATATATATGTGGATACCAAAACACTTTTTAATTTCAACAATTGCCTGTAAGAAATAGTGTATTATTAGAAAAACTTTGACAAAACTCTATGTACTTACTTAAATGTACTAAGGTGAAGACTTTAAAATAAATCACATCATAGTGTAGTAGCATGTAACATATTTTGAATAATAAATACAATTAAAGGTTCTACATCAAATAGAATTATAGAGTAGAGTTAAAACATACCTGGGTTGGAGTAGTTGTATCCTTGTCAAAAATGAGAGTGCGTTTCTTACTTACTAAGTGAAGCACAATGCACCATTCTCTGTTTGGTGAACCTGGCCCTATTGGCAGATGTCTGTAATAGGTGTTAGCGGAATGTGAGAAGGAGGTGAATCCACACATTAGTAACTTAGTAACGCAGTAGCGCAGGTGCGGAATGGAGCTTGCACTTGCAGCCACTAAACCACTGGGGACTATGAGAGGGAGCATAGCGCTCCACTTCAACTCCCTCCCTCGCGTAGTGATGTCTCCAATTAGGTTGAAGAAAAACACATGCATTAACCTTGATAAACATTCAAGTAGTTCTCCTGCAACTGAAAACATGTGGTTAACACATCAAATACTGTCAGCAAAAAACATCAACATTCATGACATTTGCAAACCACATTTTTCAAGACATGTAATCAACACTTGTGAAGCAAGACCTTTTGTGAGCATATCAGCTGCATTCTGCTAACTTGCAGCATAGCTTACGCTAACTGACTTAGACCTACTATGATGCTTAGTACTTGCTGAAAAGTCAAGGGCACCCCTGTTATAGCATTTGATATCAATTGTTCACACAAAGTCTCTTTGATCCAAAAGGCTTCTTTAGCTGCGTCATTCAAAGCCATATAGTCCGCTTCAGTGCTGGAAAGAACAACTGTATACAGCTTCCTACTTGCCCGGCTTACCACTGCACCTGCTAATATAAACAAATTTTTATTTGCCCTTGATGGATTGCTATCTTATGCCATGTAGACACTGGCATTCATGGGTTGTTGAATCTGTATAAAAATATTGTCCAAAGGTGTGCATGATCCATGCTGCTACACTTCTCCAGTTGCAACCACAGGTGATTACCTAGAGACCTCTGCAAGCACTGTAGTAGCTTATGTCATCTCCAGCTGTTTCTGAATCTCAGTATTCTTCAACTAATTGAGATTCACCTAGGATGACATTAGTCTGCTTTCATTAAAATTCTTTACACTGCATTCCTTCTTTTCCCTCCTGATCCTATTGTCATTGGTGGAATGTTAGAAGCTCCTAGTGAGTTTGATGATACTAATATATTGCTGGCATTAACTTTGGAAATTCCCAACTCTGGTACCTGGAACTACGTTAATATCCATGTGACATTTCTGATTTTACTTCCATTTCATTGCTGTGTAATAGCAAATTGCACATAATATAACATGCAAGTATGTTTCCATTACATGTAAATTATTCTAGTTTGGGCAATTTTCCTAAATAACACAGTGGTCTAGCTCTATGCAAAAATGTCTACATTTCCAAGCTATGTATGTGTATTATGCAACAGTGTCACAGAAAATTTCAGCAGTGATTGGTGAATGGCAAGTTGCATGGCCCCTGAGAGTTTTTTTAATCAGTTTTAAAAATAGAGCATAAATACAAATACAGACACATATGCACGAATTAATAATGTAACCTGAAAAAAAAATTAATTTTATTGTGTCTTAGAGTATAGTCATATCATATGCATAATCATTTAAATATGATGTGAATGCAAACAAAGGTGGTACATAGAGACAGACAAAGAGTAGCAAAAAACATATAAGTGGAAAATAAATGAATGAGATGATGGAAGCTGTACAGAGAACAGACAACCTAAAGTGTTAAAATTGAGAGAGTTTGAAATAGAGAAATCTGAGACAAACAAGTGAGTATATATATCCATTTCAAAATTCATTTATTATATGACACAAGGCCTTCATACAGTATCATCCTGTATTGCACAGGTTCTAGACATGTGAGGCAATGTCACGTTAATGATGCTTTGGGTGCCACATTCTGGTATTGGCGCAACTAATCAGGGAGACACACCCCCGGGATTCACCAGGGACCCCCGCAAGGTGGCATGGACTCCTGGTTAGGTACCAGCGCCATGGATAGAGAACAGGAATGGTCGAGCAGTTCAGGTCAGATACCAAATGATGCGGTACATGGGGGAGATCCAGAAGAATGGTCAGAGGCAAACCAGAGATCAGAAACCAGATAAGCTAGTACCAAATCACAAAACAAGAGAATAGCCAGGAACAAGCCAGGAGTCAGGACCAAGCAACAATAGCAAGAACAGGGAACAGGAGACTGGAACGCTGGAGCTGGTGAACCAATACTCTGGCACCAGAATTGAGTTAGGAGGAGCTTAATATATATAGGAGGGTAGCCCCTGATTGGTGTAGAAGATTTCGTCGGTCAGATGCACCTGACAGAATGAAGAGAAAAGAGTCCCGTTGTCTGACAACGGGACGCAAGTTTGCTGCGCATGCACGCGCAGAGTGAGTCAAGTGAGGAAGTGCATCCCATTGCTAGGCAACAAGATGTGGCTCGTCAAGGAGGGCAGGCATCCGTTCCCGACATCTATGGACAGTGCGGGGACGGCGCCTGACAGTACCCCCACCCCTTCTCTCCGAACTGACAGCTGTTTTTTCCAGGAGATGAGGAGCATAGAGATCATCTTTGTCGACCCAGGATCTCTCCTCAGGGCCGTAGCCCTTCCAATGGGCCAAGACTTGCAACTTGCCACGGTGAGTTTGCATCTTCAAGATGTATTCCATTGCTAATTCTGAACCTGAAGTCGCCTTGACGGAAGGAGGAGGAGACGATCTCTTGGAGAATTCATTAAAAAACGATGGGTTTTAGCAGAGAATTATGAAAAGAGTTATGCACCCAGATAGAAATGGGTAACCAGAGTTTATAGGTGACGGCATTCAAAACTTGAATAATGGAAAAGGGTCCGAAGTAGCGAGGTGAAAATTTCATGGATGACACTTTGAATTTAAGATTCCGAGTAGAAAGCCACACCTTATGCCCAATGTGGAGTACAGAGATGTTTCTCCGGTGGCGATCCACAATGTGCTTATAACGATCCAGTGTGTGTTGTACCTTGGTTTGCACCTGAGACCAGATCAGAGAAATATGTGGACTAAATCTTGAGCTGCTGGTACTGTAGAGTCAGGTAAGTCTGAAAAAGTGGGCAATACCGGGTGATTCATGAATAATGTAAAAAAGGGTGACCTACCTGTAGATTCGTGCAGATGATTATTATGAGAGAATTCTGCCCAAGGGAGAAACTCACTCCAAGAGGATTGTTGTTTGGAACAGAAACATCGAATATAAGACTCCAAATCCTGGTTGACTCGCTCAGTTTGGCCATTCGTCTGTGGATGGTATCCTGAGGAAAACTTTAAATTAATCCCTAGAAGTTTGCAAAATGCTCTCCAAAAACTGGAAACAAACTGCACCCCATGGTCGGAGATGATCTCCCGTGAGCAACCATGCAGATGAAAAATATGAAGGATGAATAAGGATGCCAATTTGGATGCAGACGATAGCCCCATGAGAGAAACAAAGTGGGCGAATTTGGAGAATCGCTCAGCAACTACCCATATGCAAGTGTGACCATGACTGCTAGGGCGGTCTGTGATAAAGTCCATACTCATGCTGGACCATGGATGTTCTGGAATGGGAAGCGGGAGCAAAAGTCCAGGCAGGAGAGTGTCTAGGAGTTTTATGTAGAGCACAGACTTCACAGGTATGGATATATTTTCGTACATCGGAGATCAAAGAGAGCTACCAGTACAAACAAGACAGGATTGTCACAGTCTTAACACCAGCGTGTCCTGCAATTTTGGAATTATGTGCACACTTCAACAACCTGCCGCACAGATGGGCGTTAACAAAGGAAAGTCCGACAAGAGGAGATTTATAAGATGATTGTGTCAAGGCCAAAATCTTAACGGGAATAATAATGCGTTTGGAGGTAATAGAAGTTTTGGAATCGGAAGGATCAAAGAATCGTGAGAGAGCATCAGCCCTAAAATTCTTGGAACCCAGACGAAAGGTCAGGACAAACTGTAAACTGCTGAAGAATACAGACCTACGGGCTTGCCGGGAATTTAAACATTGAGCGGACTGTAAATAGATGAGGTTTTTATGGTCAGTAAACACAGTGACCGGAGAGCGAACTCCCTCCAGCAAGTAGCGCCATTCTTCCAAGGCGAGTTTGATAGTCAGGAGTTCCTTGTCTCCAATACCATAATTAGGTTCAGTGGAAGAATTTTTTGTACGGAGAAAACAAAGTCTGAGGCTACCGGAGATATTCTTCTGGGGCAGTACAGCCCCCACGCCCACAGAAGAGGCGTCAGCTTCCACAAAGAAAGGTTTATGTTGATCAGGCTGTCTCAAGAAAGGGAACATGTAGAAAGCTTCTCTGATAACCCTAAATGTGAGAACTATCTCTTTAAGGGAAGTAACTGGAGAAATAAAAGTGGAAAATCCTTGAATAAGGGGTACCTGGGATTGATCAAAGATGCACTTTTCCAACTTGCAATATAAGTGATTCTCCCATATGCGGAGTACAACCTCCTTAACATGTGCAAGGTGGGAAGATAGGTCCTGGGAGAATATCAAAATATCGAGTAGAGAGACCACCACTGACTGATACCAAAGATCCCGGAAGATCTCATTGACAAATTCTTGGAATACGGTTGGAGCGTTACAAAGCCCAAAGGGCATCATAAGGTACTTGTAGTGACCTTCCCTGGTGTTGAATGTGGTGTTCCATTCATCCACTTTCGTAATCCTGATTAAGTCATAAGCGCAACTGAGATCCAATTTCGTGAAGATTTGAGCTCCACGAATACGATCAAACAGCTAGGGAATGAGGAGAAAGTTCTTGACAGTGATGGCGTTGAGTTTGCGATAGTCGATGCATGATCTGAGGGACAGGTCTTTTTTCTTGACAAAGAAGAACCCTGCGCCAGCGGGACAGGATGATTTACGAATAAACCTTTGTTTGAGATTTTCAGAGATGTATTCAGACATTGCCTGAGTCTCCGGTAAAGATATAGATACCCTGCCCCGAACTATATTCTTGTCTGGTAGTCCCAAGAACGATGTGGAGGAAGTAATTCCACAGTCACTTTGCTAAAAACATCGAGGAAGTCAGAGTAGGCTTTAGGAAGAAGAGCAGGATTTAGGAAGAAGGACTTTGCCCGGGCTGCTCCCCAGCTGTGGAACGATCTTCCACGTTTCATCAGGCTAGCATCTACTCTCAAAGGCTTCAAGCGTGGCCTTAAGAATCATTTCTTTATTCAAGTCTATTAGTCCTCCTCCTAACTCTATCCCCCAGTTAGTACCGACCTATTTGTGTCTCCCCTTTCCTTTAGGATGTAAGCTCTCAGGAGCAGGGCCCTCTTTCCTTGTGTGCTCCGTTTACTATTCCATCACCCTCTGTACCTCTTGGCCTGCTTCCCTAGCCCTATTTTCTTAAGCTTTGGCCTACTTCTCGCTGATTTCTACCATCACTTCCACTCATTGTCCTAGTAATAATTTGATTTGCATTATCATGTTACCTGTGTCTGTATATATATGTTTGTTCATTTTTGTTCTTTCTGTATCATGTTGTGTCATGACTCACTGGTTTTGGTATGTTATGTACGGCGCTGCGGACCCTTTGTGGCGCCTTATAAATTAAAGATAGTAATAATAGCTCGACAGGGAATGACCAAATTGCAGGGTGTGACAGTTTTCAAACAACGTGACCTACAAGAAGAATCCCAGGAGGTAACTTGAGCATGATGCCAATCGAATTGTGGGGAATGTGTACTCAGCCTGAGCATACCCAAAATAATAGGGTTAATTGATTGCGGAAGAACTAGGAGATTTATCCATTCCGAATGGAGAGCTCCTGCCATCAGTCGGACTGGGATGGTGATGCAGGTGATAGACCCAATAGAGACTCGGTTTCCATCTACTGCAGTGAGCGCCAGCAGCTGTGGCAAGCGTGTAGAAGTCAAATGGAGCTGAGAGACCAAACTGAAAGATATGAAGTTCCCCGTGGATCCTGAGTTCACGAAGGCAAACAGAGATTGAGGACCATCAGAAAAAAAGAGGGTAATAGGCATGAGAAATTCAGATTCTTTTTGGAACAGGAAGAAAAGGACTGGGATCCTATGCTGACCTCCCTGCCTTTGCCTAGGAGGTGGCGTTTCCCAGTCTCTTGGGGCATGCAGAGAGAAGATCTCCAGGCTCCCCACAGTAGAGACATAGCCAATTCTTCAAGCATCTATCCCGTTCTTCAGGAGACAAACGTTAATGACCGATTTTCATGGGTTCCTCAGTGGGGAGCACAGGAGGCTGGAATTGAGGTGCCAGACGAGTAAAAGTGCGGCAACCACGATCACGTTCCTGCGTGCGTTCATGTTGGCGAATTTCCACTTTAATACATAAAGAAATTAAATTGTCCAGTCTGGAAGAAAGGTCACGTGACGCTAAATCATCTTTTATTCAGTCATTCAAATCTTGCCAGAATGTAGCAATAAGGGTCTCGGCATTCCAACGGAGTTCGGATGCTAGAGCCCAGAATTGTACCGCATACTGGCCATCAGTGAGAGTTCCTTGACGTATGCTTAAGAGACCAGTGGCTGTAGAGGACCCGCGACCAGGCTTGTCGAAGACCTTACGGAAAAATTCAGAATTCTCACAAGGGAGATTCCCAGGCAAGAACTTAGCCTGAAAGGAGGTAGATTTTATATGCCACCTTAGTTTTGCCTGAAGAAAAGTTTTTTGGTGCGAGTTCAAACTGTATGGCACACTGGTTAAGGAACCCGTGGCATTTTTTAGAATCTCCGTCATATTTCTCCTGAGGAGGTATACACAACCCTCGGGTGCTGGTGGAGCTGCTGGAGACAGTGGCAGCAGAGGTGGTTTCTGTTCTGGTAGGAGCAATTGAATGTACAGGTAGTGACCCCTGGATGGTGTTTAGCCGGGAGACCACACCCTGAATGCACTGCAATTACTGGTCTCATATGATTCATTAGCACACAGCTTAATCTATAACTATACCCATAGACATGTCTAGTTGCTAGAATTTGAGGTGCAGGAAAAAATCTCCAATCTTCCCAACCACAGGAATGTTGCAAGAAGTGTGCTGAAATGTCTCTTGGCAGCCCTCATATGGATGAGGGTATTGTGCAAAAATGGAATAGGTTACGGTGCTAAACTGACATTAAAATATGCTAATTGGACATCAAATTTCTAAACCCTCAATAATTCCATTTATACTGTGAAAAAAGGGGACGTGGCCAGAGAAGATCGGGGAGTAAATGTATCAAGTTACGATTTCTGCAAGTCGCCGTAAATCGGCGAGTTTGCAGGGAAATTTAAAGCGGAGATGGCTTGTAAAGGCAAGTGCCTTTACAAGCCTTTAAAGTGGTGATGGCTTCCTTTAAAGTGGTGATGACTTGTAAAGGCACTTGCCTTTACAAGCCATCGCCGCTTTAAACTTCCCCTGCAAAGTCGTTGTTTTCCGGTGACTTTAGGAAATTGGAACTTGATACATTAACCCCAAAGTCATGTAAATATGGAATAAGCCATGATTCAGTGTATAGGATACACAGCAGAGCAGACTGGGGGCTTAGCTATTGGTAACCTGATTTTTAAATTTTTTAATATTGGGCAGTATGAGCTCTGTAACAAAAAACAGGACTGACTTTTTTATACAAAATGACACAAATGTCATTGTGTCTTATTGTCTTATTTAAATGACTTAAAAGTGTGAGTGACTTTAAAAACTGACAAGTACAACCAATGTTTACAATTTATAAACACAAGCATCAAAACACAAAAAATGGACCAAGAAACACGGCAGCAGTTCTGCTGCCATAGTGAGACTAGCAATCTTCCTAGGTCTTCATCTCCACCCTCTAAGCACTAGGTTGCTAAGAAAATATGACACTTCCCTAAATTCATTTTATGAGTAGTTAAGTGATGCTGTTACCTTTTTGGAAGATAGGAGGGTAGAAATCTGGCATTCTTTTGTCAGAGAGAGGAGCCATCTTGGATGCAGATACTGGAGAACACTGGGGATAAGTAACCCATGTTTACCTTATCATTGAATTGTTTGGACTAAGTATTGTGCTATTAGGTAGGTAACAGGTGGGGAGCCATGGAGAATACTGTATTATACCCTTTGGCGGGACTGTGATATAATAACAAGAATGAAGTGTAGGGACAGGTAGGGGTCAGAGACTATGTTTAAAACTGAGAAACACTGCACCAAACTCTTTGGCATCATCTGCTACGTGTGGGAAAGCCCATAACTGTGTGTGGAGGTACAAGCTTTTATTAAAGTGACTGTATATTTATGTCTAAGAAGAAGAAAGGGAGCAGCGGGGTGTAAGTTGTATTCTGCATTTGTGTTAAATTGGAGGAAAAACAGATAAGGAAGCATGTTTTAGCAAATCACCTGGTAGATAGAAGATGTGATCTGCTTGATTGTATAATCTTTTTTACTTTTCAATTGCATTTGTTTGATATGTGTTAGCAAAGTTAAAGTAACTGTGATAGAGTTTAGTGCATGTTACTAGTGATGGTTATCTAGTTTAGAGAACTAAACTTATTAGAAGGGATAGAGGTACCTCTTAGTGGTATAAAACTAAGGTTTGTGTAAATTGTGTATTAGATGTTAGTTAGTATTGTTCTCAAGTTACCCGTAACCATTATTTGAGCTAAATATATATGTTTTTTATATTAAAAAAAATCTACAAAAATTTTAGGATTCAACACCTCACTAATAAATGCGCTGGTGCTGCTTCTAAAGACCAGTCTGGTGTAATAATATTTCCTTTGTGTGTGCCTGTGGTCCAGTGTAGGGGGCTGGTGGTTTTCTTGGTCTCTCTCTGGTGTTGCTAATTTTAGCACACTTCCCAGGAATAGTCTTTAGTACTTAGACCAAGATGGAGGCATTGCCCGATACTGAATACACGGTAATGAGTCAATTCGCAGACAGGACACACAAAGACTGGTACACACACCATAGCAGAGGAAAGATGGTATTACATGTGAATATAAAATGTCTTTACATCCAACAACTTTACCCATATGTACTGTATTCACTCTTATAAAAAACATGTCTAGAATGTACTAAAGAATGAAAAAATAATGTTGATAATGAGATACACAGAATAGAGTGACACAACTTTTAAGCATTACAATACTTACATAGTAACATAGCAATATAGTTGATGAGGTTGACAAAAGACACCAGTCCATCAAGTTCAACCTATTTTGGATCCCCTGCGATCCTTCACTTATACTTGAAATTGATCCAGAGTAAGCAACCGCCAATCTGTTTCAATTGTGAAAATCCCCCCAGACCCAATATTGCAGTCCTATTTTTACCCTATATCCACTACTATCCTTCATTTTAATTAACGGTCGTATCCCTGGATACACTTTTCAGCTAAAAATTTGAACCCATTCTTAAACATATCTATTGAATCGGCCATCACAACCTTCCCTGGCAATGAATTCCATATCTTGACTGCCCTTACTGTAAAGAACCCCTTCCTTTGCTGGTTGTGAAATTGCCCTTGCAGCTGCTGCTTGACATTGAGCACTAATGCTAAGTCTACTGTCTACAAACACTCCCAAATCCTTTTCCATTATAGATTTTCCTAAATTAATTCCATTTAATTTATAGATTGCGTTCTTGTTTTTGATCCCTAAATGCATAACCTTACATTTATCTATGTTAAACCTCATATTCCATTTGGCTGCCCAATCCTCCAGTTTATTTAAGTCCATCTGTAGAGAAGCTACATCTTGTTCTGATTTTATTACCTTACAGCATTTAGTGTCATCTGCAAAAATAGAAACTTTACTCTCTAAGCCATCACCAAGGTCATTAATAAATATATTTAAAAGGAGTGGCCCTTGAGGTACTTCACTTAAAGCTTTTGACCAATTATAAAATGTTCCATTTATTACAACTCTCTGTTCCCTATTCTATAACCAGTTTTCGATCCAAGTGCAAATGTTGTTTCCTAAACCCAGTTCCCTTATTTTGTAAACCAACCTCTTGTGTGGCACTGTGTTAAAGGCCTTTGCAAAATCTAAGTAGAACACATCTACTGTGCTGCCCTGGTCTAAGTTCTCACCAACTTCCTCGTAGAAACTAATTAGATTAGTTTGACATGACATATCCCTCACAAATCCATGCTGATTCCCACTAATAATGTTATTGCGCACCAAGTAATCCTGAATACTATCCCTTAAAATACCTTCCAGTAGTTTCCCCACTATTGATGTCAGGCTTACAGGTCTATAATTCCCTGATTATGATCTTGTCCCCTTTTTAAACAACGACACCACATCACATACTTGGTTTTAACTCTGGCTTAATATAAAGACATACTTCTCCCCCCCTTTCATTTACCCTATCCCTCCTGAAAAAAGTATAGCCTTTCAAGTTGACTGCCCAGTCATGTGTATCATCCCACCAAGTCTACGTAATACCTATAATATCATACTGCTCATTCATTGCTACTAGTTCTAACTCCCCCATTTTACCTGTCAGGCTTTTTGCATTTGCAACACTTAAGTCTATTGCCTCCCTTAGGTATTTCTTTTTGCTTTAAAAAGGGCCTCTCCTTATCGGCTATGCTTCCCTCCCCCCAATATACAAACCCTTGACAATTCCTCCTTACTACTCTCAATGTCTATGTCACTTCCTGTTTTGCCCTGCGTCCCGGCTGTCACCTTGACGACCGGGACGTCAATTCCGGGTCAGAGCTGGGCTCTGATTGGCCACATGAAGTACTTAAGGCAGGGAGGGATTCGCCTCCCTGCTGGTTATTGCGTCTGTGTAGTGCACTAGTGCTGACCTGCTCACTGTTTCTGCTGGATTGCTGTTTTGACTATTTGCCTGCTTACTGGATTTTGCCTTCTTGCCTGTGTCCCTGATCTTTTGGCCTGTACTTCGGATTCTGTTGACCTGCTCGTGACCCTGACCCTTTGGCATGTTTTTGACTATTCTTCTCTGCAAGTGACCCCTGACCTTGGCTCGTTTACCGGATTCGCTGTCTGCCATTACTCCTCATTCCTGGGCTCTCCACAGCCAGTACCATCTCACGACCCTCCGTTTGTCTGCAGCCAAGTCTGTCCCCACCACTAGGGGCAACAGTGAAAACCAGACCTTCGGAGCAGACTCCGGGTTTTGTGGTATTGGCTGCTGGAGTTCCTAACATTATAACCGGCCAGTGAAGCGCTGGAGAGGATTATTCATGGACGGAAGCGGGATGAATCCCTCTCCAGCCCAAGTTCTAGCTGGACAGATTCAAACCCTCTCTCAGATGGTCAAGGCACTGTGGCAACGGTTGTCAGCTCAAGAGGAAGCTTCCAGGACTGCGCAAGCTCAA
Organism: Mixophyes fleayi; assembly: GCF_038048845.1. Classification (NCBI taxonomy): domain Eukaryota; kingdom Metazoa; phylum Chordata; class Amphibia; order Anura; family Limnodynastidae; genus Mixophyes; species Mixophyes fleayi. The sequence continues at coordinate 97,756,956 of NC_134408.1, read as the reverse complement.
CATAGTTCGTCTGTACCTGCTCCAGAACCTAAGATGAATTTGCCAGACCGTTTCTCCAGTGAAAGGTCACTGTTCCGCAATTTTAAGGAAAGTTGCAAGCTTTACTTTCGTCTAAGACTTCGTTTTTCTGGGTCAGAACAACAACGGGTCGGGATTATTATATCTCTCCTCCAAGGTGATCCCCAGCTCTGGTCGTTTAGCCTTCCTTCTGCAAGTCCCTCACTACTCTCTGTCGATGCCTTCTTTAACGCTTTAGACCTACTATATGATGATCCTGATAGAGTGGCCTCGGCCGAGGCTCATCTCCAGGCTTTAAAACAGGGCCGGCGCTCTGCGGAAGAATTCTGTGCCAAATTCAGGCGTTGGTCCACCGACAGTGAGTGCAATGAAACTGCGTTGCGCAGCCAACTCCGTTTGGGTCTCTCAGAGCAGATCAAGGATGCATTGGTTCAGTATCCTTCGCCAACATCGTTGGAAGATCTCATGCAACTCGCCATTAAAAATCGATAGGCGAATCAGGGAAAGGAAGGCGGAGAGAGAGAGATGCCATCTGGTTTACTGCCAGTATTCACCTCAGCATCGTTGGATCTAGAAGAACCGATGCAACTAGAAGAGTATCGCCTCTCAGCAGAGGAAAAGGCCAGAAGGCGGACTCTTGGCTTGTGTCTCTACTGTGGTGCCAAGGGACATTTCTCTCGTTCCTGTCCCACCAAGTCGGGAAAATATTTGGCCTAGGAGATAAAGAGGGGGTTCACCTAGGTCTTCAGATCAACTCCTCTAAAAATGCCTTTTTGGTTCTTGCCCACATCACCTGTGGGGCTTGTTCCGTTAACATTTCAGCTTTTATTGATAGCGGTGCCGTCGGGAACTTTCTTGATATGGATTTCGCTAAGTCTACTGGAATTCCTCTCCGCAGTATCAATCCAGTTATCACGGTATGTGGTCTAGATGGAGAATATCTTCCAGGTGGCAAGGTCCTGTATGAAACTCCACCATTACATCTTACGGTGGGAACCCTCCATTCAGAATTTCTGACCTTTTACGTGATTAACTGTCCATCGGTACCAGTGATCTTAGGACATCCCTGGCTGCAACTACATAATCCAGTAATTGATTGGACACAAGAGGAGATTACCCAGTGGAGGTCTCCTTGCTCACAGACTTGTTTGAAGTTGCCTCTTCGGATCTTACAACCTGTCTCACCGATACTACCTCCGCAATACCAAGATTTCTGGGACGTCTTCTCTAAGAAGGCAGCCAACACCCTCCCTCCACATAGGGAATACGATTGTGCCATCCAATTAATCCCGGGCGCTAAATTACCTAAAGGGAGGTTATATTCCCTCTCCGGTCCAGAGACCCAAGCCATGCATGATTATGTCAAAGAAAACCTTCAGAAAGGCTTCATTAGGCCTTCAAAATCCCCAGTGGGAACTGGTTGCTTCTTTGTTTCCAAGAAGGATGGCGGTCTCCGTCCCTGCATAGACTTTAGAGGCCTTAACAAGATCACTATCAAAAATACGTATCCTCTTCCTCTCATCTCGGTCCTGTTTGACCAACTCAGAGGTGCTACCATCTTTACTAAGATTGACCTCCACGGGGCATAGAATCTCATCCGCATCCAGGAAGGAGATGAGTGGAAAACGGCTTTTAATACCCAGTCCGGCCATTATGAGTATCTAGTTATGCCGTTTGGTCTCTGTAATGCACTAGCAGTGTTCCAGGACCTTATTAATGATGTTCTTCGGGAGTTCCTTGATCAGTTTGTAGTGGTATACTTGGATGACATTCTGATTTACTCGCAATCTGTGTCACAACATCGACTCCACGTTCAACAAGTACTCTGTAAGTTACGGGATCATCACTTGTTCGCCAAGCTGGGGAAATGAGAGTTTGAAGTCCAAAGTGTATCATTCCTTGGCTACATCATATCTTTGTCCGGCTTTTCCATGGACCCCAAGAAAGTACAAGCTATCCTTGACTGGGTGCAACCTGTTAATCTAAAAGCCGTGCAATTGTTCCTGAGCTTCGCTTATTATTATCGAAGATTTATTCGAAGTTTCTCTGATTTTGTAGCCCCCATCGTTGCCCTCACTAAAAAAGGGGCAGATCCAGGCAACTGGTCTCCGGAAGCTATCCGTTCCTTTGCGGCTTTGAAACAGACATTCATCTCCGCTCCTGTTTTTAGGCATCCTAATCCTGACTTGCCTTTTGTTCTTGAAGTCGATGCCTCTGATGTAGGTGCAGGTGCTGTACTCTCTCAAAAGGACCTTGCTAACCAGCGATTGTTCCCTTGCGCATTATTCTTTCGGAAATTCTCATCTGCAGAGGCCAACTATGATGTTGGTAATCGAGAACTCTTGGCCATCAAATGGGCATTTGAAGAATGGCATCATTGGCTAGAAGGGGCGGTCCATGTTATCTCGGTCATTACTGACCACAAGAACCTTATATATATCGAATCAGCAAAACGACTGAACCCAAGGCAAGCCCGTTGGTTTCTGTTCTTTACTTGCTTCCGTTTTACTATCAGTTACAGACCAGGTTCTAAGAACACTAAGGCTGATGCCTTGTCCAGAAGTTTTTCCTATCATGCACCAGCTCCGAAACCACTACCGATTCTACCATCTATCATTCATGCCAGTTTAGCCCAGGATTTGACTTCAATTCTTCAAAGATTCCAAAAATTGGCCCCCACTGGAACACCTGCGAATCGCTTATTCGTTCCGGTTCACCTCCGAAAGGCCATCCTCACGGAAACTCATGATCATAAAACTGCTGGACACCCAGGTATCTTGAAAACTACTGAGCATCTTTCACGTTCTGTTTGGTGGCCAACCATGTCTTTTGATGTCCAAGATTATGTTATGTCCTGTGAAATCTGTGCCAGGAACAAGACTCCTAGGAATCGTCCTTAGGGTCAGCTTATGCCCTTGTCTGTCCCTTCTAGACCGTGGACACACTTGTCAATGGATTTCGTTGTGGAGCTTCCTGTCTCAGCGGGCTACAATACTATTTGGGTAGTGGTTGACCGCTTCAGTAAAATGGCTCATTTCATACGTCTAACCAGACTCCCTAGTGCACAGACCTTGGCCTCACTTTTTGTTCAACATATTTTCCGACTCCATGGCTTACTGGTAGATATTGTTTCTGGCCGTGGTTCTCAGTTTGTGGCTTAATTCTGGAGATCCCTTTGTTCTCTCCTTGGAACAAATATCAGCCTCTCCTCAGCATATCATCCCCAATCTAATGGACAAACTGAGAGGGTCAATCAGTCCCTGGAACAATTCTTACGTCTATATACTTCTGAGTTTCACAACAACTGGTCAGCATTATTACCCTGGGCGGAATTTGCATACAACAATTCCTGCCATTCCTCCACTTGTGTTTCACCATTTTACTGTAATCTCAGTTTTCATTTCAGATCTAACTCCCTGGCTGTTTCTAATTCTTCTGGGCTTCCTGGCATACATTCCACAGCTACTGCACTGAAAAGCATTTGGAAAAAAGTTCATGCTGCCTTAGAACAAGCCTCATTTCGATCAATTTTTTTTCCGGACCAACACCGTAGGAGCTGTTCTTTCAGAGTTGGGCAGAAGGTGTGGCTCTCTACCCGGAATATCAGGCTCAGGCAACCATGTAAAAAATCTGTCCTAGGTTTATTGGTCCTTTTTCCATTATCTAACAAGTGAATCCAGTGGCATTTAGGTTGAAGCTCCCACGCTCCTTGAAGATTCCAAATATGTTCCTAACAGTCTATCCCATAAATGCTTGCTTGATTCTCCCCCCCCCCCGAAGCCTGGTTTAAAATCTCCTCCAACCTTCTAACCATCCTCTCCCCTAGCACAGCAGCCCCCTCCTCATTCAAGTGAAATCCATCTTAACAAAAAAGATGGCAAATGACCGAGAAATCATCCCAGTGCTCTAAGAATCCAAAACCTCCTTCCTACACCAATCTTTTAGCCACGCATTAACCTCCCTAATCTCTCGCTGCCTCCCTGGACTAGTGCGTGGCACAGGTAGTGTTTCTGAAAATACTACCATGGATGTCTTTGACTTAAGTTTGCAACCTATTCCCAGCCCCTCCCAACAACCTGTCCTCCCGATCCGCAATATGCCGAGCACCCGGGAGACAACACACTGTTCGGCATGCACGGTCCCGGTAACAGATTGCCCTATCTACCTTAATAATAATTGAATCCCCTACCACCACAATCTTCCTGAGTAACTTTGGTCCCCTCTATGCTGGAGAGACCGTTTCCCTGGTTGCTAGAGGAAGCAATCTCACCCAAATCTACCAATTCTGAACTACCTTCCACAGTATCTTCATCCAATCTGGCAAATCTGCTGGGATTGCTTAGCTCAGAACTGGCCTGCCTCTTCCTCCCTCTGCTACCTCTAGTAACTATTACCCAGCTGACTACCTGTACATCCTCCTCTGTCTTTGCTCCACCCTGCTCAACTAAAGCATCAACGGTGAGCTGTAAACTCTGCTTGAGGTTGGCTATCTCTCTCAATGTTGCAATAGACTGCTTTAGATCAGTTACCTGGGCTTCCAAAGAGACCAATTGCTCACATTTCTCACAGAGGTATAAACCTTGGAACAATTGCTCCAAGTGTGCATACATATGACAAGATAGGCATTGAGTGAGATCATCAAGCCTGCTACCACTCATCTTATTATGGCTTACCTAACTTCTTATAGCCTACAGTGAACTTGAGAGTACTAGCCTTTGCTAGCCACTTACCAGATTAAACCCCTTCCTGGATTCAACTCCTTACTGGATCTAACTCCACACTTTAAACAAACAGCAGTGGAAATCACAAGCTCAATCAAATAGCTTACCACCACCTGTTAAATAGAGCTTGCACTAACCAGCTGTATCAACTAATACAATTAAACCACACCCATTAGCTCTAACAGAAAAAAAATACAAAAAATATCTTAATTACAGATGAGCAAGATGATTCATTTTTTTTCAGATTTCTATGAATTCCAGTGTTTAGTGGCCACGTGAAAAAAGTTTGTGAAGTGGTTTGAAAGTATACAAGAGCAAGTCAGAATGTAATGATTCATCATATTTCTATAATTCCTTTTTCCCATAGGGACATTTGTCTTTAAGGTTTGCAGTAGCGGCAGGGTAGCATTATGTTTGCTATTGAAACTAACCATTTTGCTAGTATAACCATGTTTCAAGCAGAAAGTGAAGGTGAATGTGAATATTGTAAGAAATGTATGGTCTCAAGGGCAGATCTGTTTAATTGTTGCCTAATATAGGCAGGGCCGCCGAGAGGGGGAGGAGCGGGTACTAATTACAGCATGACACAGAGGGGTTAAAAAACGGGGGGGGGCATGGCACAAAGGGGTTAAAAACGAGAGGGGGTCAGGCACAGAGGGGCTAAAAAATGAGGCAGCATAGCACAGTGGGGTTAAAAAACAGGGGGGGCATGTCACAGTGGGGTTAAAAAACAGGGGGGCAGCTTGGCACAGTGGGGTTAAAAAAACAGGGGGGCAGCATGGCACAGTGGGGTTAAAAAAACAGGGGGGAGCATGTCACAGTGGGGTTAAAAAACAGGGGGGCAGCATGGCACAGAGGGGTTAAAAAACAGGGGCAGCATGGCACGGTGGGGTTAAAAAACAGGGGGGCAGCATGACACAGTGGGGTTTAAAAACGGGGCAGCATGGCACAGTGGGGTTAAAAAAACAGGGGGGCAGCATGGCACAGTGGGGTCAAAAAAGAGGGGGGAGCATGTCACAGTGGGGTTAAAAACAGGGGGGCAGCATGGCACAGAGGGGTTAAAAAACAGGGGGCAGCATGGCACAGTGGGGTTAAAAAACAGGGGGGGAGCATGTCACAGTGGGGTTAAAAACAGTGGGGCAGCATGGCACAGTGGGATTGAAAAAGGGGGGGAACAGCATAGTATAGTTTGATGAAGGGGAGCCAGGTGAAGGGGGCAAAAGCAGCATGGAAGGCTCAGTGTGATCATAAGGTATGGTGATGATGAAGGGGCACATTATTGTAATGTTGGAGCTGGAGGAAGGCCTAAATATTAATCGTGGGTGGTATTAATTTAACGCCAGGGTTGTTTGGAATTATCTAAATGTAGCCATTTTTTTCCAAATAGGGCCCCCAGCATTCCAGAATCCAGACAAGCCGCAACTAAAGAAACCTGCAGCCACAGGTGGTGAAAGTGAGAAGAACAGGTAGGAGAGAGCAGGACAGTATGTGAAATGTTGTGATTCTAGCAGGGACAATGACAATTTTTGGTGAGTGTTGTGCCCAATGTAAGGTGCAGGCCAAGACTGAACTCTTTGTGTACACACTGCATTCTTTCTATACTACACTGTGGTGCCAGATGTCCTGAAAGTCAGGAGTGCTTAGACATATGTGACGCTCCGGCGAATTGAGAGCCTAGTGATTTTGATGTGTTAGCCACGCCCCAATGGCGCATTTGCCACACCCCGAAATGCATGAACACACCTCCAAAAAAATTTGCGACGGCACAAATTTTTTTAGCATACTTGACTATAAGGGGGGCCCCATGAATTTGTTGTACCGGGGCTCTGAATTCCTCTTGGCAGTCCTGATTATAGGAAAACAATATGTACTTCATTCTCGCTGCACCCCTTCCTCTGTCATGTTATTAGTAATCTGCAAACCCCTGGGAATTGCAGTAGTGGTTTTGGTACTAGTGGGCAAAATAAGGCTCTACTATTATAATGGATCTAAGTCTGAAACTGTTGTTTGAATAATTGTAATGTAATTCATGACCTGTCTACTTCTACTAAGAATGTTTTCACTAAGTAGTCCCTATTCTTAAGCAAACTTCCCCACTCAACAAGGAAAATATACTGATTAGGTGGCAAGCAAGCAAGCAACTCATTGGTGAGTGTCCAGCATACATCCTAAATGTATAGCTAACATTTCTGAAGATATATAAAAAGTTAAGGTTTGGGGTGGGGGGCATGTGTAGTTCCTTTGACATATTTAGTTCCCAGAGACAAGTCAGCAACAATTTAAAATTACATAGCAGCAAAAACAGGAAGAGTGCTTATCGTTTAAACTGCATGTCTGTGTGTGTCTAGCAAAATGAAAAAAATGAGGTATTAGTTCATATTTTGATCAAAAGACTTAAGCCTGCATCCCAACGTCAAGGGTACCTCATTACATGCAGGTCCTACACTGACCTATATGCTTTAAACACTATTAAAATGCAGTTAAAATCCGATGCACTCACCTCCCAGGTATAGAGGTTTACATCTAGCAAAGGCTGGCTTGTGAGCCACACCCAAATGTGCCCTAAATAGGCTTGATGGACAGCTGCTATGACAAAAAGGCAATATTTTGAAACAAGACCAGAGAAAAATAAGCCCGCGCTCGGTATATCCCACATTATATATGGCCTCCCCCACTCCCGTCTCTCCCCCCTCCGCTCTATACTCAATGCGGCCGCAAGACTCATCTTCCTCTCACGCCGCTCCTCCTCTGCCTCCCCTCTCTGCCTTGCCTTACACTGGCTCCCCTTCCCCTACAGAATCCTTTTCAAACTCCTCACCACCACTTACAAGGCTCTCTCCAACTCTACTGCCCCTTATATCTCTAACCTACTCTCCATTCACACCCCTGCCCGCTCCCTGTGCTCGGCCAACGACCGCCGCCTCGCCTCCACTCTTATCACCTCTTCCCACTCCAGAATCCAAGACTTTTCCTGTACAGCCCCCCTTCTCTGGAACGATCTCCCTCGTTCCATCCGTCTCTCTCCTACTCTGTGCTCCTTCAAATGTGCACTAAAAACTCACCTCTTCCTCAAAGCCTACCAACCATCTACTTAACCCCCATCTCCTCCCTTTTGCTCGTCCTCCCTTCTCTCCTCTTGCCTCAACTGGCTCCTCTTGTGCCTGGTCTGTTTACCCTCCCTTAGGATGTAAGCTCGTATGAGCAGGGCCCCCTCCCCTCCTGTCTCCATACCTGTTCTTCCGCTCCGTCTTTACTGCAAATGACTGGCCGGAGTTTCTGAAGTATTGGTACTTTTTGTTCATTGTTCTGTATGGTTTCACCCTGTATAGTCTACTGTTAGTACTGTGTGTGGCGCTGCGGATACCTTGTGGCACCCAACAAATAAATGATAATGATAATAATAGTTCATATTTTGATCAAAAGACTTAAGCCTGCATCCCAACGTCAAGGGTACCTCATTATATGCAGGTCCTACACTGACCTATATGCTTTAAACACTATTAAAATGCAGTTAAAATCAGATGCACTCACCTCCCAGGTATAGGGGTTTACATCTAGCAAAGGCTGGAAAGGTTAGAAAGAGTAGTTTGGAAGTGGAAGTTCTTAGTTTGTTGATTTTTTATTGGCTGATTCACAGGCTGTGATTCTTATGCCTCTAGTTGACTCTGCACTAAGTGTGTAGGACAGGGCCGGTGCTAGCCTCCATGGCACCCTAGGCAATTTTACAAAATCGGCGCCCCACTCCCCCCCCCCCCCCCCCGCAACAATCGGCGCCCTCCTCCCCCCTCTCCCCGTCTTTCCTTACCTCACCACCGCCGCCTCTCTGCTCCGTCTCCTCCCCTCCACTCACTGACACTAGTGAGTGGAGGGGAGGAGACGGAGCAGAGAGGCGGCGGTGGTGAGCAATAGCCTCTTCCCCCCTCCCCCGTGCATCTGAATGCTGTGCGGCGGCCGTGACAGGTATGGTCAGCGGTCGCCGCACAGTTTTAAAGTAATTTTCATTCTGGAGGGCGCCCTCCAGAGCCCGGCGCCCTAGGCAAGTGCCTAACCTTGCCTAATGGGAGCACCGGGCCTGGTGTAGGAACTGTAGATGGCAGAAATCCAGGTAGTATCACAGGTCATTGCTTCAGCCTCTACTCTTCTACCTTTGAATACAGAAACATAGCAAACGTTGTAGCTGAAAAGAAATATGAGGAACTGACCCTGCCTCCTCTCAGTATTTATTATCCCAAAGTAACACACAGACTGACTAGTAAACCACTTCTTGCAGCCCTCATTGCCTTCACGGCCCATGATGCAAGCCACGATCCCTCAAAGTGTCAGCATTAAAAGAAAGTTTGTGCACAAGCACCAAAGAAATATTGCTGAAGGGCCTAATAGCTATGTAAATGATGCCCTTTACTTTCTTGGAGTTCAAGAGAAACATTCTGGGAATTAGTGTTTCATTGAACCTCACTGTACCTTTCCCAACCACACTTATTTTTCAAGCAAGGCCAATCAGCTTATGCACAGAAAGGTCTTGAATTATAATAAAATGGGGCTCTCGATCCCTCCTAACATTACATACCACATGCAGGAAAAATAAATGTCAATTATACGGCAGTCAACATTGCTGGCTCTACTATCACTAGTTCTTACACAAACTCAACATCGAGAGGGCTCAGACTACAACACTATCTAGGCTGTCTTGATTAAAAGTTTTAATGAAATATTCAACATTGCATTAAAAAATATAAAGACAGAAAGGGTTAGACAAATTTTTAGCGGAAAGGTGTATCCAGGGATACGACCGTTAATTAAAATGAAGGATAGTAGTGGATATAGGGTAAAAATAGGACTTGAGTCTGGGGGGATTTTGCACAATTGAAACAGATTGGCGGTTGCTTACTCTGGATCAATTTCAATTATAAGTGCAGGATCGCAGGAGATCCAAAATAGGTTGAACTTGATGGACTGGTGTCTTTTTTTAACCTCATCAATTATGTTACTATGTTACTATGTAACTGTTTATTATGATAATATAATACATTAGTTTAAAGTCTGTACAAAACAAATGTAAAAAGTTATAAAGTGATGAACATCTTCTGCTTCTGACTAAACACTCAAAAAGGCAACTTATACTTCATACCCTGTGCACGTAAATAATATGTACTCTATGGTGTTAACTCATTACTCTTTGAATTTTATTAGACTATATTTAGATGTGATAGTCATGTGTTTTGCTACATATTAATTTTTAATCTTGGTGTCTATGGCCATATTCACTATTTATGCTACAAGTGGTTTAATAAAACATTTTTATTGAAATGTCTACCTAGCGCTCCTATCTCTTTTTTGTGTATATTCTGTCTATATAGGTCCAGAACCTAATAGTGATGCTGCTGGTTTGCATTTCTAAGATCGATACCTAGCGTCCAATATTTATATGTTTTTTGCATTTTGTAATTGGATTGATACATAAAAAGGTATAACATAATACAGGAAAGCATAAACCAAATACATTACGCATGCAAACCTTGGGCCCAGGTCCAGATTAAATCTTGTAGACTGCAGTCAGAAAGAGACGTAATACTGCCCCAGGGGCTTGCTTATATACAGGATGATTTCAGATTTCAGAAGTTTATTAGTGTATTATATGTTTAAGTAGCTTGTTTGCTTAAAAAATAGAAACATTGTTTAACATCGGTTCTAGAACCAATGTTTAAGACTAAATAATGTTTTGTCACTAATGTATAAAACATTGGTACATGTTTTTTTTCGATTGGCCCATTGACACAGCTGATATTATGTTGATTACATGTCTTATAAAATATATATAGTATATGCAGTAAGTAGTCTTGTGGAAGTAATCTATATATTTATATACTAGATTAGTGCTGCACAGCGTCGCATACAGTGAGGAAGAACAATGCACAGCTTGTGCATGTGCAGTAGGTATTTATAGCAGGATACATTGCACATGCACTGAAGGCATCTTTACGGGCCAGACAGCACATAGTCTCCGGTTCCCAGTAACGGAGACTGCGTATAGCGCTGATCTCGCAACACCCCCTTTGCTTAGAAATATCTCCAGTAGCAAAACACAAGCATTAATTTTATCACTAAACTTTCATGTGGTTCTCTGGTAACTGAAAACAACAAATTATGTCAGCAAAAACATCAATTTAGCAAACCTTTCTAAACCACATTTTATTAGACATGCAATCAACATATCAACTGCATTCTGCTCATTTGCAATGTAGCTTACACTTATTGACTTTTTCTCAACAAGATCTTGATGATGTTCAATATGCTTAGACCTGTCATGATGATTGGTACTTGCTGTCAAATCAATAGCACCTCTGTTGTCACATCTGATGTTGATGTTTTCAGCCCTATTTAAAAGATGCAGTTTACACAAAGTCTCTTTAATCCATAGGGCTTCTTTAGACGCTTCTGTACTTCAAAAAGCAACTGTAGGATGCTTCCTACTTGCCCAGCTGACAGATGCGCCTGCTAATCCAAATAGGTAACTTGTTGTTGGTCCATGGTGGCAGTCCCAGCATTCAGATTTTGTGAAATTCTCATTCTCTCATTCCCTGAAAGTGATGTGCAGGACTTAAGTCTTTCAATCTAAATTTTTCTCCCAACAGACATTTTATACTGTCTATGTGATTTTTCTGACCTGCAATCAGCAAGCCATCCATAATGAACAGCTTTCCATTTATTATTTTGTGGTATAGACAGTGATCAGTCTCTGATCGCACAAAAGCCATGTTAATCAACATAGTGTCTAGCTTGATGTACCAACACCAGTCACTTTGTTTCAAGCCGTACAAATATTTCTTTAATAAACTCACTTTTCCTTCCGGAAACATGCTCTCATTATAATGCTCTGGAGGCTCCATATAGATATCCTTAACTATTTCCCAATTTAAGAAAAATAGCAGAGCAACAAATCATGCAACATAGATATGGACATAACTAAATGAAGATAACTATACCTTGCCACAGCCTAGAAGATTTCCCCATAATCAGTTCTGGACATTTGATTGAAACCCTCTGCAACAAGACGAGCTTTGTAATGGGCAATCAATCAATGTTTTATGCCTTCAGCATTGATGTTTTTACATATGCATGTGTATACTCCATCTAGTGACCAGCCTACTATCAGCGTAACTGAACTCTCAGTGCCTCTGTAGTTAGTTTCCAGTACACCATAAGTAATGACAGGAGGTCACTATTTTAGATATTACATGCTAAGAAATAAGAAATACACTATATCTCTCTGCTTAGAGCAGCATCTATAGTAAGATTCCTGCCTAGTTATGCACTTTTGCTATATTTTTCATATTTGCATTCCATTATATATGTTCATGTTGTGATTGTATCCTACTATCTATTTATTACAGCTTAATCACTTGATCTACCATGTTCTTTACTACTTGAATAAACATCATTCTTCAGATTTTCACATCTAGGGGAAAATTTCTGAAGCATTGGCTTCTGCAAGATGCTGGAAATCGGCGACTTTGCAGGGGAAACTTAAAGTGGTGATGACTTTTAAAGGCAAGTTTGCATATAAACCACCCAGAGTCTGGCCTGAAAATTATCTGGGATAGACTTGATAAATATTGTGGCTCACCAGAAGCAATGGAAAGTGCACTATTCAAAAGAATTGATGGTTTTCCTAGATTACATAATAAAGATTATCAGAGACTTAGAGAACTGAGTGACTTATTAATGAAGCTTCAAGTAGCCAAGTCTGAAGGAGACGTACTGAGACTTGGCTAACTTGAAACAGCCAGAGGCATTAAACCCTTAGCGCAAAATCTACCTAACAATCTGCAGGAACAATGGGTCACTCGTGGCTCTGAATGCAAACAGCAGAACAATATGCAATTTTCCCCATTTTCTATTTTTATAGACATTGTACACCAGCTAGCTAAGACCAAGAATGATCCTAGTTTTGCCTTTATCCTGTCAAGTTCTACCCTAATGCTACCTAACCAACACAAAACATCAGTTGCAGTTAAAAAGAATAATGTGTATCCTCCAGTTTCCTTCCATAGGTCTGCCAGATATACCAACCAAGATACTCAAGAGAAAGAGATCCTGGCAAAGAGTGTACTCAGCATCGGAGACAACATCCTCTCCTGAAATGCAGACCCTTCAGAGAGAAGTCCCTGGAGGACCGCAAAGCCTTCCTATGAGAAAATTACATTTGCTGCTCTTCAACATCCTACTTCGCCAAGGACTGTAATGTCAGTGGCAAATGCACAGAGTGAAATAGCACAGATCACAATACACCCTGGGCCTCCCGCATGAACTTTACTACACAGTCACAGGGACATTGAACATGGCGGGAAGCACAAAGGAGAAGGAAGAAAAACCTCTGCAGTCATACAATTCTCTCGCCAGATCAACCTTTTTTGAGATCTCTGGTATTAAAGGATGTGGAAAAGAGTTACATTTGCCACAGTTCCCTTTAAGGGAACAGGTAGGAACACAGTCTGCAGCATGCAGGCTGCAAACAGGGTTAAGTTTTCCCTAGGTTCCTCTTTGAGCACACACACACACACAGGTGTTCCACATGGGTGTGATTGGTTTGCTGTGATTTGTTTGTAGTGCTTGGAGTGGAGGATAAAGACACTGTCTGTATGTGTGGGTGGCACCACCGATATCAGTAAGTGACCGGTGAGCACACAGGGAAGTAATGTCTAGCCAGATGTAGGTGGTGGGGATTTTCGTGTGCTGTTACTGGATATGATTGCTGTACCAGCATTGGAGCTGTTTTACCATCCTGACAACTGCTAATAAACAGCTAAATGGTTCAGCATACCTGTGTCCGATTCCTGTGAATGGTGCACTTTCTCACAATTCTCACAAGTAGTACTCATCCACTTCAGGAAGGACACTATTCCCTTCACTGCGGATATTCAACAAATGTCCCATTGCTTCCTAGTAAGGGAAAAAGACAGAAATTTATTAAGATTCCTTTGGTTCAGAGACAATGACCCTCTAAAGACATTGCAGAGGGCCGCATAAGGGTGCACATCTTTGGTAACAGCCTTTCTCCTTGTTACGAGCTGCGGCGGTTGCGGTCACCGCTGCAACTCACTCACTTCTGCTCCCGGCGTCCCGGACGTCTCCATGTTGACCGTGATGTCACTTCTGGTACTCGGCCTGACCGTTGCTAGGGCAACAGCCGGACACTGAGTTGTCAGCTCTCGTGCCCCTGCAACACAGGACAGGCGCGTCATTATGCTGTTTCCCTGCCTGTCCCTGATTGGCTGTCTTGACTTTTTAAGGCAGGGAGGGCTTAGCCTCCCTGTCGGTTATAGCGTGGATTCTGTGTGTTGCTGACCTGCTCCTGTCCTGTTCCTGTTTTCTGATTCTGCTCTCGTGCTGGTGACCCTGACCATTTGGCGTGTTATTTGACTATTCTGCTTATGTCTGACCATCCGTTACCATCTATACAGCCTCCTTCAGCCCCTGCCGCTGCGGTGTTGTTAATAAACTTATACTACTTTAAGAGTAAAGTGCTGGGGGCATCCGAGTACCTGTGAGCACATAAAGCTCTACGGGAAAGGTGGCTGCTATAGGCGAATACCTCTTCCATCAGTTCTGTAAGTTTATTATCAGATTGGCAGCCTAACACTCCTGCAGTCGCTATGTGTGGACTCACATGTTCAGCTCAAGAGGGTGAGCTAGAATATGGTTCAGATGTTCCACAAGTCATAGAAAAAAAATTCTACGTGGATGACTGTTTAAAATCTTTACCAACAGATGAGACTGCAATCAGCCTGCATAAGATCACTAATTTTTCCATAATAGAGATCTGTAAATAGTTCTTTTTTTCAAATGGTGAACAAGTCCACCACTAAGCTTATGTTAAAATCATAAATTACATTAAATCAACAGGGTTATTTAGAACAGTTTTTAACAGCACAATGTTCTGGCATCAGTTTGCATGGAATTCCCAGTTATTGATCCACCGGTTTCAAGTGCCTGTTCAGTTAGTTTTCATCACTCCCAGAGTGCCAGTATTATTAATTTGTTGTGTTTACACTTCATAGGTTATTATTTATTAATTATATACCTTTGTTATAAGCAAAATTTAATTATATTATGTATATTGATTATATTAACATAATTTCAACCACCACTACTGAAATATTTATTTCAGTGAAAAAGAAGCTGTTATAAGGAACTTTAGGGCCTGAGGGCCTGATTCATTAAGATAAGCAAAAGTAAGCAAGTAAGGCAAAACCATATTGCATTGGAGGGGAAGATAAATTTAAAATGTGATGGCAGATTTATAGTTTAGGTAGTGCATGTCCTAAATCAACTTTAAATTTCAGTGTACAAATAAGCTATCAAGTATTTGTGTGCTACATGAAAAACAGCCAGTGTTTTCCTTATGTGCAAAATAATAAACTAATTTGCACCTTTTGCATTGCAATATGGTTTTGTCCAGAAAACATATGTAAGAAAAACTTTCTTAATTTTTTGCTTAACTTTCCTTAATGAATCAAGCCCAATGAGTGCAGCAGTATGCACTGCACATAACTCAGCTCTGCTTTCTCTGAAGTCAACAAGGAACGGATCTCAGTGCTCAATTGCCGGTTCCTTCCCTGAAATCATAGGTTGTAGTAGGTGTAATTTTCACTCAGAGATAACTTGGACATGGCTGCATTCTGTTGTGTATCGTCTGAGCATGCGCAGACTGATTTTGCGAATGATACATACAAAATGGGCAGATACCTTTCTTAATAATTCAAGCCCTTTGTGTCAAATAAAGTATACAATAAGAATATGAAGTACAACCACTGCTGTATTTATTTGAGTAAAATTGTGTGTATAAGACACTACTGAGTGACTATTATAATAAGGTATATTAAAAAAATTTGAACCACATCTATTACATTTTTTATAAAAAAAGATAGATGTAAGACAATTTAGTATCACAATCGGAATAAAGTATATTAAAATTATTTGAACCACAGCTATTGCTTCACTATTTGAATGAGAAAGAGCAATATAAATGCAAGTATATCAAAGACATTTGAAGCCATAAATACTACAGTATTATTTATATAATAGAGGCATTCAAAAGGCAAAAAATGGTGTGTTACAATTAGAAAAAATATTAAAGCATTTCAACCACATCCATGTATGTATGCTATATACATGTTTTGTTAAAACTATTTGAACCACATAACCTGCAATGTTTAATTGAGTGAATTAAAATGTTTGAAAGTCTGGCTAAACTGAAACTATAAACATACTATATACACTCAACAGGTGTGGGAAAGGTTACCTCAGTACTATACAATACTATACAGAGAACATCATGACAAAAATGCAATTCAGAGAGCAGCTAATAAACAATATACATACAGAGAATATATTAGTGATTGCTATACAATATAGAAAATACAAACACTCAAATTTCTTGTGTTTTTCCAATGCAGGTTCTCTAAATCTCAAATGGCTTTACAATGCAGGCCCCCCAAATCTCTGATTGTGTTACACTCTGATCTGCCTTAAGTGCCCTGGGTGACCTAGACAACATTTATACATAACCCAAATGGGCTTAGGTTCAACTCTAAATCAAGCCCTATATATGTATAAATTAAGAGACACAGGTCATAACATATTTTAAAAATACAGTATAGTACAGGCTGCAGAGGTTCTTGGGAGGGTTATGGTCTATGCAGGGCTACTTACATTGTTGTGTAATTCACAACAATGATTGTGAATTGCGCCACACATCAGGTTTAACTAGTATATTAGCATTATACAAACAATAACATCACAACTATAAAACCTGCAGGTGCTGCTGACCTAATTTGCCTGTTTACATGAAATACTTATCCTATGTTTTTCACAAGGCTAAAATTTGTATCAATTTATATTATTGATGAAAATGTAGACCCCTTTTATTTTCTAGAGATGCATTGTGTCTTGCTGTGCTGTATGTTAGAGGTGTGCAGGTTCTAAGCATATTTATTTTACATGCCACATAGTATAGGGCTCTTGAGAAATTATGTTAGAAATATGTTTTCCTCCCAATCCCCTTGTCCTGTAGGAGCATTTACTAAATACACGTTACTGTAAAATATTCTATATGAAATAAAAAGCATACACTATTGTTCACAATATTGTCACCATCATTCAATATAAAAGTTTAAGTAACTATAAAACTAAAATCCAGGCTGCTGAGATGTGGAAATAGGTACAGGCTGGTGTAATGTGGCAGTGAGCACAGACTGGTATAATAATGCACAGAGCCAAGGATAAAGCAGATGGCCCAGGCTGGCATAATGTAAAGACAGTCAATAGTAAGGGAAGTGGGGGGAGAAGAGATGAGGCAAAGTAAAAGTGAGCAGAAGAGACATGGTGGAAACAAAAGTGACAGACATAACACAAGGGGGCAGAGTAGATATTGGGACTCAAGAAAATTACCTGTAAGGTTAGAGTAAAGGGGAGATATAAATAGCAGACAAAAGGCAAGCATGCATGAAACTGTGTAAATGTTGTGGAAGCGAAATTCGGCGCTCCCCTCCTGGCCCTCCAAACAGTGCTTCTGCGAGCCAATCCGGGCTCGCGGACGCGATGATGTCATCAGGCGCCAACGTCTATATAAGACGACTGCGGCGGCGCCCAGAAAGCCAGTCGACGGCGGAGCCAGAGAGAAGGACGTGGAGTGGCATCGCGTCCAGGAGACAGCATCGCCGGCAGCCCAGACAGAGAGCCCTTGTCAGGGCTATGAGCTAACCTCTCTCGTGAAGATCCAGCGACGCAAAGGAGGGAGAGCGAGTTCCGGTGTCCATCCCTGGAAGCCCCAAGGAGGACCTACGCAGACGTGACCCGAGGAGTTCCTGGAACAGGTAAGACCCCAGTGGGGACCACCTCTCCCGGGCCCACGCCCACACTTTAATCTTCCCTTATACAAGAGGGCACAAGGCCCAAGCCCCATTCCAGGCAGTAGGCCTGTGCTGCAGTTAGGGGATGCATTGTAGGTATCCGCCTAGGCAGGTAGGAGGTTCAGCTTCAGGGAATGGGCACAAGGCCCCAGTTAGTTGTAGGTTTTAGGCCTAGCCAGGTAGGGAGCTTGGCTCCATAGCAGGGCACAAGGCCCTCAGTTAGGGTTTGGGGCATAGGTCCCACACCCAGGTATGGGGCTTGACCCCTAGGCCAGGCACAAGGCCCAAGCCAGCTAGGTCCCAGTTAGGACCGGGCCTAGCCCTCTCCCCCTTTCGGACACACAGCAGGTGACAGGTCAGGGTAGGAGTACACCTCTTGTTTTGCATTGGTTATACTGTGTTACTGTTTTTGTTGGGAGAGCACGGGGAGGGGGTCGTGGAGTTGCACTGTGTTTTCACCTCAGGGACCGGAAGGCGGTGTTCCGCGGGGAACAAGAGGTGGTATTTGGCCCATTCTCTGGCTGCACGCTTGGCTTTGAAGGGGCAAATTGAACGAGTGAAACACTGCACCAGGGAGGAGGCTTGTGGTAGTTCTTTCCCACTTGGCAAGTGCTTGTTATTCCTCTCCCCACCCCCCCTTGTAGGCCCGAGTTAGCAACAGGGCTCTTTGCGACACGGTCCCTTTGAGTTCCGGGAGAGGCCACGTTTTCCCGCGGTTCCATTTGGGCAGTGTAACACAGCCCCTTTGAGCCCGGGGGGCGGCCAAGGCTTTCCGCGGTTCCATTGGGGCAGTGTAACACAGCCACTTTGAGCTCCGGGGGTGACTAAGGACTTCCGCTGTCCCATTAGGTGTCTGGCCTGGCTTTCGACAGGTTTGCCTGGTGGTCCCAGGATAGGCGGTGTCTCGTGGGGTAAGGCGAAGTTCACTTGAGTTCCAGCAGTAAACTCACGGTTCCAGGTGGGGACCGTTAGACCCGGTGGCGCTCTGCCGGCAGGGGGAGACTTGTTGCTGACTATTGGGTGGCCATCACTACTAGTGAGTAGAGGGTTCGGGCGAAAACATTCTCCATCCCGAACTCTTGTAGCCATGTGTCCAAGCCAGAGCAAAGCAGGATGTCGTCAAGCGGAGCTGAGCGAGTACCTCTGTTCCTAGACGTCTCTTCAGACAATCCCTTCCTTCCCCTTTGTAGGATAAGTGTCTCTACGTTCTCTCGCCTACAGGGGGACACACACTCCACAGCACAGAAGGGAAATTCCTACAACTGGAGAGGACACGTTCCATAGCGGACCCTCAGGATCAGGTGAGAACCTTTCTCCCCAGAAAAAGAGGATCCTTCAGGGAGGTACCCCGGGGTAGCACCCCCACAAAATACATAAAGAGGTAAGAGGGGGATATGCATGAGGCAAGTGGGGACACGCGAAAAGATATATGGGGAAAAAAATTCAGACCACAGTGCTAAAACAGGGATCTGAGACCCCATCACACTGGAACATAAAAAAATAGCATCACAGGAAAAATGGCTGAGGACTAGTTTGGGGTGGTGCAGAAGATCTTTACATATACTACTAGCACAGTTAGACAGTTTGGCAAACATTGGGGTGGCTTACTTTCCCTTAGTGAACACCACAGTATTGGCACTTATTACCACAGGAACTGAGTGGAAATGTTGTTATTGGATAATAAGCAAAATGTTTCTCCTCCCATTGAGCTCCTGCTCTAGTAAAAGTGGTCACAGCATGGTTAATATAGTTCAATAAGAGTGCAATTTGTAAATGTCTGCTTCTGTGTCCTGAACAAAAATTAAATCCCTGATGGTAATAAGTGGCAGCATTACAGTGGGAGAACACAAAATGTGTGCACACTGACAGTGCAAAATGGCACTAAAAGTAACTGTGATAAAAACAACAAGCCAGCTATGAATGTGGCAGACAATCAGACAGGACTGTTGGTAGATTTAGGAGCTACCAGACCCTTCAGTTGTAATAAGTATTGGTTTACTTCATTGAGCAAGTGTGATTCCATCTCAGTCAGAGGGATCAAAGACATTGAACATAGAAGACGTTTGATTCGTACCAGATTTATGAACTAATTTGATTGGCATTAGTGTCTTACAAACAAAGGCTATAAAGTAGAATTCGCAGAAGGCAAGTGCACTGTGCGAAATAAAAAAAAAGGACTTTAATAGCGATAGCTACCCACTGCCAGCAACTGTATGTCTTAGGGGTATATGTATCAGCTTAGCGCTGCCAGTTAAAGGAGGAAGTGCTGTGCGTATGTGTAAGCATATGAAAAGACAGGTAACGCCATCCTGAGATGGCGGTACCTGTCTGCGCAATGCAAAGTTTATCAAAGCTTCATGCATTGCAGAACATCGCAGTCCCCATATTAACCTATGGGGACTGCGATGCTGCACGGTATAGTAGCATAGTTGATGAGGTTGAAAAAAAGACGCCAGTCCATCAAGTCCAACCTATTTTGGATCTCCTGCGATCCCTCACTTATATTTGAAATTGATCCAGGGTAAGCAACCGCCAATCAGTTTCCTTTGTGAAAATATTCCCAGACCCAATATTATTACCCTATATCCACTACTATCCTTAATGTTGATTAACAGTCCTATCCCTGGATACACTTTTCCGCTAAAAATTTGTCCAGAGCCGTAACTAGGGTGGTGTGGGCGGTGCCCTCGCCCCGGGCGCAAGCCCAAGAGGGTGCAGCAGCCGCCCGCTACCTTCCCCAGACCGCCGGCATAGTAAAAAAAAAAATTTTGCTAATAAAGAAAAATTGTTAATAAAGAAAAAAAAAAAAAAAAGGTCACCTAATCTCCCGGCGGCTCCCGGCAGTCTCCTCGCTCCCACTGAATGTCGGGCGTGACGTCATCACACCCGACGTCATATTCAGCAAGTAGAACTGCTGGGGCAGAGCAGAGCAGAGCGCAGCGCGATGGAAAGGGTAAGTAAAATTATATTTATATTATGTGTGTGTGTGGGGGTGCAGGCATTGTATTTGTACCGAGGACCAGTGGCTGGAGTATCACAGAGAAGGAGATTACAGCATTTTTTCATAATTAATAATTATTGTAAATGTTTAGTTCCAAGATATGTTTATTCATCATATCCACTGGTGAGTTGGAGGTGTTGGTGCACATTTTCTTGGAACCCCTCAAGCCAATAAATATTGCACAAAAGATATTAAGAAAGGTTTAAACAAAAATAAATTACAGTGCCACTTATGATCATGCTTCTATCTAAAAAATAGGTTTATTATGCTTTTTAAATTTCCTGCATTATCAAGACAAGGGGAATATCCAGTACAGCGCCAGCAGGAGTGAGTACTCTCAAACTGTGGGGTCCACTCATATGGGTAGATCACATTTCTGCTAGTTAGGGGGCCGTTGGCTGATGACTAAGAAGTTCATTTGTGGATGGATATAATCTTTAATATAGATATTTATTACGAACAGCAGATGTATGTCAAAAGTATTAAATGTAAACTATATTAATAAACAGATAAATAAAACACATACACAAAAGTAGACTAGACTAGATGTATCTGTAGTTAGTATCTTTTGTACCACTATGCTCACATCAATGACTTCTCTAAATTTGGCAGGTCCATGACCTCTTAAGGGCTGAAGAGAGAGAGAGAGATTAACATTAACTTACAAGAGGTTGGTGCTTCTGCCCTTAAGTGGAACGCATGTGCATTCCACTGACAGGAAGGTTGGCATTTGGAACGCAAGTTTGCATTCCAAATGATCTTTCTCTCACTCTCATTCTCTTTCTTTCATTCTCTTTCTCTCATTCTCATTTTTGTACCTGTGTAATGAACACAAACTTAAAGATAAAGTAAAAATTTTCAAATATAAAACAATGACGGTTAAATATCTTTTGGTTCAGTGATATTCCACTGCATTTCTGCTAAAAAGTACAGTTTAATAGAGTATATTTCCTCCCCATTACGTAACAGACAGCTAAACCTACATCATACATTTTTAGAACACTCTCCTTAAGGTACCTTATATTCTTGTGAAAAAAAAGCTAAAATTGTATCAGATAAGCTGCCATGACATCAATATCCCTGCCCCTCTGTAATAATTCACCAATCACCACAGTGCATTTCCGCAGAGCAAGTCTGCAAGCCTCTCAGTCACACTCTGCTGGCCCACAAAGTGAAGCACCTCCCTTCTAACATGGCAGAGTAAATTCATAATATTTAAAGGATTTCAACTACATCTGCCTCCAGAGACAAGGATAACACATGACAATTTTTGTCACAATATATTAAAGTAACTTCAACCTACACATACTGCAGTATTTGAGTTACATTGAGGCATTATATGAATAAATGAATAAGACAGACAATTTAGTATCACACCTCAAATTAAGTATATGTGAACCCCCCTTAAATTCATGCCCAGTACAGTTTATGTAAAATAAATATATACTTTGTCCTCTACATAAAACAACTAAACTTATGAATTTCTTCTCCACTGCTGTACAGAGAACTCTTTTTACATCACTCCCTGCCCCATTGGGGCTTACACTCTAAATTCTTTAACACACAGACACAGACAGTTTTGCTGTTTTTATTTGAGTATTAAGTGCATAAAATATTAGAATACCTATTGCTATATATTTTTTGCATACTTTAAATGGTCATTAGGGCAGAGAGCCGGTTGTTAATTTATTGGAATCCCACCACTGTGTGTGTATATGTATGTGTGTATATATATATATATATATATATATATATATATATATAATTTATTTATTTATTTTTTCTTTCAGTAAAGTGCTAGCCACACCCACACATTAGGTTGGTCACACCTACTTGTGAAATGCCACTCCCACTTAGATGGGGGGCGCCGGTACCCTGTCTCGCCCAGGGAACTAAAATGTCTAGTTACGGCACTGAATTTGTATAACCCTTTCTTAAGCATATCTATTGAATCTGCCATCAGAACCTTCCCTGGCAGTGACTTCCATATCTTGACTGCCCTTAATGTAAAGATCCCCTTCCTTCCTTTGCTGATTGTGATATTTCCTCTCCTCTAACCTTAGGGGGTGATTGTGTGCCCTGTGTATAGTCCTTGGGGTAAAAAGTTCCCATGAAAGTTCTCTGTATTGACCCTTAATGTATTTGTACATAGTAATCATATCTCCTCTTAGACGCATCTTTTCTAAAGTAAACATGCCTAAACTGGCTAACCTTTCCTCATAACTTAATTACTCCATACCCTTTATCATTTTTGTCGCCTTTCTTTGAACCCTTTCTAGTTTCATATTATCTTTTCTATAGAGTGGTGCCCAGAACTGTACTGCATATTCAAGATGAGGTCTTACTAATGATTTATACAGTGGCAAAATTACACTGTGTTCCCTTGCATCTATGGCCCTTTTTATGCATGCCAATACTTTATTTGCCCTTGCAGCTGCTGCTTGACATTGAGCACTATTGCGAAGTCTACTGTCTACGAGCGCACCCCTAACCTTTTTCCATTATAGATTTTCCTAAATTAATTCCATTTAATTTATAGATTGCGTTCTTGTTTTTGATCCCTAAATGCAAAACCTTACATTTATCTATGTTAAACCTCACATTCCATTTGGCCGCCCAATCCTCCATTTGTGCCAAAACGGTGGTTATTTCTGTGAAATCTCCTTCGTTAGGCAGTTAATGCATAGCAACTAAACTTAAATCATGCGGAAACAGCTGTTTAAGCGCTTGATCTACTTGATGCATAGACCCCTTAAACACTGAGGGCTGTTATGCGATGGTTACTTCTGATACAAGTCATACTATGGAATTGTGGCACATGCGTTTAGGACATCTTGGAATAATGTGCAGAAACTTCTGAATGGGATGATAACAGGAATGGCTGTAAATAATCTTGATACACCGATATGTTAGAGTTGCATCAAAGGTAAACAAACCAGACAACTCTTCCTGAAGTCAGCAACGAGAGCTTTGGTGCACACAGATGCATGTGGTCCTATGGAGACTGAATCAGTTAGTGGTTACCATTACGTTATGACACTGCTTGATGACTATATAAGGATGACTCAAGTGTATTTTATTAAAGCGAAAAGTGAAGTCATATACAAGATCAAGGAGTACATATCTATAGTGGACAGTCAAATGGGTCAGAAGCTAAAGATATTAAGATCTGATAATGAAGGAGAATATCTGAATAAGAACTTTGTTGGTTTTCTAAAACATCATGGAGTTCAATATCAGTTGACTATGTCACACATGCATTAACAAAATGGTGTAAGGGAGCGTGAAAATCATGAAACAGTTGAGAGCGCGTGTATGAGGTTACATGACGCTGGCCTAGAAAATAAATTTTTGGCTGAAGCAGTACCAACAGCAGTTTATTTAAAAAGCTATGCACCCACTGTTGCAGTAATAAGGAAAGATACCAACTGAAGCGTGGTGTGGAACAAAGCCTTGTGCCAGTCATCTTAAGGTGTTTAGATGCAAAGCATATGTACACATCCCTAAAGAGAGAAGACATAAATTGGACTTTAAATCACAAGACTGTATTTTGCTTGGATATTGTCTTGAGAGTAAAGGCTAAAGGCCTTTGAATATTGTGAATGAGAAACTCATTAAATCTAGTGACATCAGATTTCATGAAATAGCATAATCTAGTGGAGAAATAGGACGTGAAGTTCAAGAAAATTTGATATACCAACATCCTCCAGTGTGTCTGAGTCAGAGACTTTAAATCTTGACAATCAGCATGAGTAAAGAACTTCTGCGAGAAGAAATAAAAGAAGACCTTAAAGGAGATATAGGGGAAAATTCAACTGGCCACATTACTGCTGAAAGTAACGTGACTTGTGCACTATTACTGTAGGGTAATAGTGTACATTATTACCATTAGTATGGTAATGTTTAACACTGATTACTGCAACTGACACTGCTTGCGGCTCAGAGAAATCCGGGTTAAAATTACCATATTAACGGTAATAGAGTGCAGTTACTTGTGGTAGTAACGGGGCCAATTTAATTCCGCCTATAGTGAGGAATATGCCAGTATTGCATTCTCAGAACCTACAAAATTAACAAGAAGCAATATTCAGTGATCAGTTGGAATACTGAAAATCAGCCGTAGATTAGTGTACATATAAAAAAATGCATATGTGAAAACATTAATGCTGAAGTCAAAACACTCCTGGCCTGTTTTCAACTGATGCCACCAATTAAGTCCTTCAAAGGTAACAATAGGATCAGCTCAGATACTGGTCTAAGAAACAACTTAGTATATCCATACTTGCAGCCTTTATCTTGACCTTATGGACCTTGCCATCTTTTCTTGGGAATGTTTTGGTGACAAAACTTAAGGGTCACTTATTTCGCTGTGATTGCCAATCTCTAATGAGCACAACGTCACCAGGGTTTAAGTTAGATTTGTCAACATGCCACTTGTTCCTTGGTTGCAAGGTAGTCATGAACTGTCTCTTCCGCCTGTCCCAGAAGGTTTTTGTAAGGCTTTGAGGAAAATGAGGTGGGTTGAAGGTAATGGCTCCAATTTACAATCTGAAATTTGTGGTATGGATTGTAGTCACTTGTGTGATTTTGACATTTGAGTCTGCATCTACTAACTCAAATGTGTCGCTTTCTGGAATGTTCTAATCTGCTTTGTACAAGAATTCAGGTCCTGTGAGCCATGAAATGTCTTTGTGGAGACTGGCTGTGACAGCTCTTGTAGCGTGGTCTGCAGCATTGTGAACAGTAGATACATAGTATCACTGTTTTGGATTGGTGGATCTCCTGATCCGTATCACTTGTTTGCTGCAGTAAATTTGGAACCCTTTGGTCTCATTGCAAATATAGCCTGACACTACTTTACTGTCTGTGTAAAATTCTGCTTCTGCACGTCACGAGGGCAGTCCGGCGGTGGAGTGAAAGAAGAAGGACGTCGCCGGGAGAAGACCAGCAGTGGAAGAAGCGACAGGGAGCCCTTGTAAGGGCTGTGAGCTACCCTGCCGCCCGAAGACGTCAATCAAGACGCCGGAGCAGAGATTGTCGGCGGGGAGCCCTTGCAAGGGCTAAGAGCGCCTCCGCGAACCAACCTTTAACAGCGCCGAACCGGAGAAGAGGCGCCGGCAGCTGGCGAGCCTGGAAGACCTGAAGACGGCGGGCCAAGCTGAGTTTCCTGCGTGGAGCAGGTGAGTACTAATTACTCTTTCAGGTCAGACACAAGGCCCAGGTAGCGGTGGCCATTGTAGGTGTTAAAGGGCACCAGGTCCTAGTTGTTAGGGTACAAGGCCCTCAGGTAGGAGCACGGCTCCCCCGGAGGGCACAAGGCCCTTCGGTGAGTACAGGGCACAAGGCCCTCAGGTAGGAGCGCGGCTCCACCGCAGGGCACAAGGCCCTTAAGTAGGTATAGGGCACAAGACCCTAAGGTAGACACAGGGCGCAAGGCCCTCAGGTAGGAGCTTGTCTCCCCCGCTGGGCATAAGGCCCGTAAGTAGCTTCTAGCTGTAGGCCAGAATAGGTAGGAGCTCGGCTCTCCCACAGGGCGCAAGGCCCAAGGCCCTGAACTGTAGTTGGGTGCAAGGCCCTGGACTGTAGGAGGGCGCAAGGCCCTTTAGTGCAGAGAGGCATAGGCCTCGGGTTAGGGAAGCGATAGGCTTCCATGAGCGTAGCAGGGCAGCTGCCCTGTAGCGTAGCAAGGACTCCGGGTCCTTGCTGGTAGAGGGACATAAGGTCCCTGATGGTGAGCGGGCAGTAGGCCCTTGTAGTTGGCAGTGGGC
Source organism: Mixophyes fleayi (assembly GCF_038048845.1). NCBI lineage: Eukaryota > Metazoa > Chordata > Amphibia > Anura > Limnodynastidae > Mixophyes > Mixophyes fleayi. The sequence goes on along the minus strand of NC_134408.1, from coordinate 97,730,537 downwards.
ATTCGGCCCACATCTAGCAGGACGCTAGGTCCTGACGTAGAGTAGTGAAAACACTCGGTTCCTAAGTGGGTACGCAGTAGAGTTCTGGAGCGGTGTATAGAACCCCCTCCAGCCGTCCGGAAGGGCACCTAAGTCCTGAGCCCCAGGACAAGGCGGGCTTAACGGCCGGGGCTCGGGCCACAGGCGTAGGCCTGTGGGGCACAGCGTCTCAGGACACGAGAGTGGTCGGCCTGAGGTAAAGTACGGTGTGGTGAGTTCCATAGCGGTCCCTCGGGATTGGGTAAGTAACAGAGGTGTTGGGGAAGGGCTGTCGAGGTGCTGTCTTTCTTGTCTTGCAGGTGCTGATCGGAAGACAAGGTAGTAGGAAGGAGTCAAGGGGGCATCATCGAAGAGTCGCGTACGTGAGTATAGTCACGGCAAGGGCTGTTCTCTTGGTGCACTCACCTTGTCACTGTCCCTCCCATATTCTCCCCCTTTCCCTTACAGCAAAAATAGTGCCCTGCGCACGAATTCAGGGGCCTTTCCCACTGCGGCGTTCAGGCGCTCGGACATTCCCCACCCCTCCCCCCGTGGGCACCTCACAATATCTCTGTAGAAGGCACAGGAGCATATGGATGCATAATATAAAAGTTAGTTAAGGCAGATAGATCCCTTTTCTGTATAGTCAGATGACTCACAGTTTAGGTCTCTGAGCAGGGTTTTACCTTGGTTAGTGACAGGAGCTGCAAATCCTAAGGGGTCATACAAGCTGTTTATAGTTTACAGGACACCTCTGCAAGTGAAGGGCTTTTATTCACTATTCACTTGGGAGGTGAAGGAGTCAGATTTCAAGTCCCCATAACAGCCCAATGCTACGTTGAATTGGTGGAGAATAAGTTATTTAATCTAAATCCTTTAAATCACTAGTATAATCTTGGGAAAGAAAAGCCTCCATCAATCCTCTGCTGATAGAAGCTATTTTGTGAAGCCTGAGATTTTAGCAGAGAAGCATTTTCTGAGCTCTCTTGAGCAGCTTGACTCTCTATTTGTAGCATAGGGCTTACCGGTGTAAGCTTATGGTATGTACAGGACCAGCAAGAGAAATTTGGGAACTTTTGGGGCCCCCCTCCATAGACGAATAGCAAATCAACTGTGGCGAAAAGGACGAGACGACATTGTGCTGGGGTGTAGTCAACATGGTGCATTGATACATATATTGTAATAAAACATTACATTTATGACGCCCTCCAAGCCACACTCTGACACTCCCAACCCACTGTACTTATCTATGCTTCTGGTTTTGCTGACATCCATCAGGGTGGGAACTTCCTGTAGAGTGAGCAGGGAAGCTGTTTGTCTCACGAGATTACCAAATCTTGTGATACTTAGAGCTCCTCGGCTTGCTCTGCAGGCTGTCTCCTGTCCAAGGACTGGGAGCAGCTATCAGCTCTCTTTCCCTAACCAGAGCTTGATTAAGACTCAGGGAGCCATGGGTATTTAAGACAGCAGGGCCCCTATTACATCACATGGTTATCATTTTAGTCAAATTTTAGACAAATACACAGTCAATACTGTGTGCAATACTGTTAGTTGCACACAGTTCTGCCTTTAAAAGCAGTATATTGTGAAGCGGGACGTACCTGCCAACTGTCCTTGCAGTTGGACCAAATCCTGACTAAGCGAGACAGCCATCCAAATTCATGGCTGTCCCATCAGATTCAGGACAGTTGGCAGACTGTCCTGCTCTCACCTACCTGTCTTGTCACTTTCACCACTTGAGGCAGCTGGCTTCTTTAGCTCAGTTCCTGCTTGTCTTGATCCTGGGATGTTGGATGCCCTATTTTGAAAAAAAAATGGATACATGAGATTTAGAAAACTCCAACCAGCCCCGGGGGTAAATGTATGAACCTCCGGATTCTTCAACTCCGGCGAGTTCAGCGTCTTCAGCGCTTAAATTTAAAGCGGCGCTGCCTTGTAAAGGGAAACTTCCCTTTACAAGGCAGCGCCGCTTTAAATTTAAGCGCTGAAGACGCTGAACTCGCCGGAGTTGAAGAATCCGGAGGTTCATACATTTACCCCCCGGTGTTAAATCAATTGCATTCACGTTTTATAATTAGGCCTTCCTCCATTCCAACAATAATAATATTCACATTTAATAAGTAGACCTATTTCCCTCCAACCAGTCCCAACATTAAATTAACAGTATATTCATTTAATTAAAATATATATAATATTTCCCTCCCTCCAAACAGTCCCAGCATTAAATTAAAGGTTCCATCACCTCACCTTAAATAATTAGCCCCCACCTACACTCCACCATTAAATAGCCTACACTTCCCTCAGACGCCATATTAACATACTGTGGCCACCCACATACACCATATTAACATACTGCAGCCACCCACACACGCGTCATATTAAAATACTACGGCCACAAACACTATATTAACATAGCACACACACACTTTCAACATACATTTTCACTCACTCCCCCCCCAGCAGACATTCTCACTCACTCCCCCCCCCCCAGCAGACATTCTCACTCACTCTCCCCCCCCCCAGCAGCCCTGTTCACTCACTCACCCCGCTCTGCAGCCATGTTCACTCCCCCCTAAGCAGCCATGTTCACCCACTACCCCCCCTGCAGACATGTTCACTTACTTCCCCCAGTGCAGTTATTTTCACTTATTCCCCCCACTTCCAGTAACTGTCCCTGTGCCCTCTGCATCATTTTCCCTATCCCGCGAAAGGAATTCAAATACTAAAATTAAAAGACAATGGAAAACACTTACCACAGCAGCCTGCTGGCATTCACTCTGCGCCCTCTACAGCTAAACCGCACATTGCAAAGGCTACTACCCGGCTGCGCATGACGTCAAAAACTTAAAGCGCCGGGACCCGAGATCACTGGGAGCCACACGGGCCCACACAGCCATCGGTCCTTCTAGCAAATGCCAGAGTGCCAGATGGCCAGTCCGGCCCTGCCTCTGGCTAATTGAATATGCCCCTTAGGCTTCTGCATTTCATTTTGAAATGGAAGGCAGTTTTATTTGCTCTTCTTTTTACTGCTTGCCAGCAGTGTGCTGGGGGATTTTTGTGTATTTCTTACATACTTTTCTTCACCTACAGTTTCCTATGTGCGCAAAAATCCTTTTGACCTCTAAGGGGATTACTACTAGTTATGTAAACAGATATATTTGTATGAGTCATCAACACAGTGAGGTTTCTTTCTGTAGAATCTTGTTGGGTTACCATAGCAACCACTGCCTGTATTTTCACTCCTCTCCCATCAGAGTTCTCAACATAATAACATGGGTTAGTGGCATAGATTTAGGCAGCTGTGAACAGGAATTGACTGGTACCAAAGTACATAAAAGAGAAAACTGCCAGTTTAACACTTTGTACGATGATCAGCATATTTCCACTGATTGTGGGTGTTATTATTTGTATTATTAATAACCCAACACAGTACTGACAATGGTACAGTGATTTTCTGTGGACTTTGACATTAAACAGGTTTCCTTTGCAAGATTCCAGTGATTCACAATAAAATGTTTAGATTATTTATTACCCATAAACAATAATTTATACTTGTGGTATAAACAATTTAAATGATTTTGGTGGTGGCTGTAATGAGGTTTAGCGATCAAGGAAGCAAGTGGAGATAGGTTAAATCCTAAAATAGCCAATCTGTGCTAATAAGTAGGTCTTTTTTGATTAAATGCCTCTTTAGCAGATCAAAAGGAAGAAGTTGAGTGCATGTTGCTTACTTGCGGAATTCATTATGGTAATAGCCTATCAGAGTATAGCCATATTACTTTGTAATGTCTTCCAGCTTCTTTTCTTTGATGTGCTGCCAATGTGGTCTTTTGTCTGCTCCTGTGGTTAATATGCATTTTCATTTGTGTTAGAGCTTTTCACTATTTTAAGCCTGATGTTTGCAAGAAAGGAAACTCTGTGAAATCACACAGAACATAGCAATGCTAACTTAGAAATATATGCGTAATATCAGATATGTAGATTAATTTCAGCACTACCCAGATCAAGTATCCAATATTTTGTTGGATAATGTAAATAAGTAAATAAATAAATAGAAACAACACATTATGAGGGCTCATTGCCTCCTGAAATTTTAAAGGAGTTCTCCAGTGTCCAATAAAATTTTATCCAATTCCCCATCTTTAACTAGTTTAACCATCCAGGTCCATTCATTGGAAATGTCGCATTTTGGACAGATCCTCACCAATGGCACCCCCTCCCTGGATACGTTAGGCACAATGTGAAATTATTTTAATATATACCCCTCTCTCTTCTCCTTCACACATTTGGTTGTTGATGTTTAGGACTTTTTGTTGCAATTGCAATATATTTGTTTAAAATTTTCAACTTAATTTGTGTATGTGTATAATTTGTGTACAGATCAGTGGCGTAGTGTTGGAGAGGCAGTAGGGGGCACTTGCACCAATGCATCAATCTACAGACTGCATGGTGTATGTGAGACCAGCCACTTATTGGCAGAGCTGGCTCACAATTCTGCATGTCTGTGTTACATGCAGGACAGACATATAAATGCTGGGCACTGTGTTGGATCAGGCAATCACACCACAGCATCACATAAAGGCTCATGTGTCATGTGATGGAGCAGGTACATGCAATAACTCGTGATGGTGCACAAATGGTGCCTTGATTGTTGTCCCCGAATGTCGCGCAACTTTGCTACACCAATGATCCAGATGTCTAGCAACATGCTTGCTCCGTGCTCCAGTTTCTATCCAAACTCCAAAAACATACTAGTAGGTTAATTGGCTGCTATTAAATTGACCCTCTCTGTCTGTGTGTGTATGTTAGGGAATTTAGAGTGTAAGCTCCAATGGGGCAGGAATTGATGCAAATGAGTTCTCTGTACAGTGCAGTGATATTAGTGACGCTATATAAATATCTAATAATGATGAAGGAATGTCACCAGAGTTTATAGAGGCACTCCATTTAGTTAAATGATCATCATCTATTTATATAGCACCACTAATACTGCAGCTCTAAACAGAGAACTCACTCGCACCAGTCCCTGCCACATTGGAGGTTACAGTTTAAATTCCCTAATTAAAAATTAACATGCTAGTATGATTTTAGAGTGTGGGAGGAAACCAGAGCATCCAGCGGTAACCCATGCAGAGACGGGGAGAACATACAAACTCGAGACAGATAAGGCCATGGTTGGGAATTGAAAATCTTTTCCCAATGTTGAGGCAGTAGTGCTAACCACTAAGCCACCGTGCTTCCCAAATTATGGGTCTCCAAATGTTTTTGTAGAAAGGGATTTTACCAGAAATGTTCTATTTAAAAGTTGTTTGCAAAACATACAATAATACTGTTTATAAGCTAAGAAATTATGGCTCTTTGTAGAGCAGAAAACCACATGTAGAGGTAATGACCTCTCTACCGTTCTTTATTGTCTTCCAAACATCAACCAGGATATTGTCTGTCTTCTCAGGAATAAACCTTCTTTGTACTGTCACTACACTATCCCACTAAACAGAAAAAAGTGAAAAAAGAAATACTCACTGCAAGAGGTACAACTCATCTGTATTAAATAAGAGATCTCTATCAATAGTGACAATTGAAGATAGAGGCTAACTCTCAAATCCATAACATAGTTCTCAGTCTAAGAAGAGAATAATACACAGACACATAAAATATACATTTTATTGGTATGACTTAAAGCCATAAAAAGTGTAATATAAAACAATGTAAGAGGAGGTGGATGGCTCAGGGATAAATTATTACTTTCAAAATTTCAATAATTATAGGCACAATGCCTGTATCTAGGACTCACACGAATAGGGCATAAATCCTTTATGGGAAGCTGTTCTTAAGTATGTGGTAAGCACTGAGATAAAATGTAGCTAAATTTGTTGCTAATGCAACAGTTACTCTAAAGTATCAGTAGTGTATGAGACTGGAATTGTAACAATAAAGAATTAGTAGCAGCGCAAATACATGATCTGCCATTCAAAACAGCTAGTTATCTCGTAAAAGAGGTCCATGATAGAATTATTATAATGAATACAATCGGGTGTGTGCCGCATATACCTAGAAATATATCATGAATCTTTCAAAGTGTGTTGAAGAGAATATTCTACAATCTTGTCTAGTAATATGATGCCTATAATGTGAGATGTTAATTCCTAAATATTGTCGATAGTATGGCTAAAAAAGGGGGGATCAAAATGTTGTGTCAGCAAATGCCACTAAAAATAATAATATGTGTATCGCTGATCCCTTAAAACATAAAGGGTATGCAGTGGATTACCCCACTGAGATAAATGCCTGTAGAAATGTATCTAGAAATGATTGATGGTTGGAACGATATATGCATAAAGCTGCCAATTAGGCGGCTTCGTTAGTGACAGTTTGTATTTCTGTTTACAAAATCTTATTCTTTTCAACAATGGTGGGAGAGCTGTTAACACACAGCATGTGATATAACAGACCAGTGCTTAGGGAGAGAACAACTAATGGAGCTGACAGATCCCCCTCCCCCTCACTTACTTAAGGTCTGTTCTCAGCTCCCCGCAGTGTTGGCTCTTCTGCACTGACAGCATGGTGACATCATCAGTGATGCTGCAGTGACGGGGAGCCAGCGTTTTTTTTCATAGTCCCTTCATAGACCAGCCACCACACTAGCCCCTCCCCCGACTCGCGGCACCCCCCCCGTGCCGTGAGTCGGGGGAGGGCCCACACGTTTTTTTTCATATTATTTTTTTTTAAAAAAAAATTTTTTTACTATGTATCACAAAGGGGAAGGTAGCGGGCGGCTGCTGCGCCCCCTCGGGCTTGCACCCGGGGCGACGACACCGCCCGCACCACCCTAGTTACGGCTCTGATATGAGCAGGGCCGGACTGGGACTAAAAATCAGCCCTGGCATTTAAAGTACACAGGCCCATCTCAGTCCAAGCATAAAATGAACCGTGCGCCGCCGCGCAGCGGCGGCGCCGAAAAGGGCGTGCCCACATTGTGTTTTGGGTGTGGCCAACATGTGGCATTGATACATATATTATAATAAAACATTACATTTATCACGCCCTCCCAGTCACATCACGCCATCCCCAGCCCACTGGGGATGCTTCTGGTGCTGCTGACATCCATCAGGGTGGGAACTTCCTGTAGAGTGAGCAGGGAAGCTCTTTGTCTCACAAGATTACCAAATCTTGTGATACTTGGAGCTCCTAGGCTTCCTCTGCAGGCTGTGTCCTGTCCAGGAACTGAGAGCAGCTATCAGTTCCCTTCCCCTAACATGCTGCATTAAGGCTCAGGGGGCCCAGGGTATTTAAGACAGCTGGGCCCCTATTATGTTACATGGTTATCAATTTAGACAAATACACAGGCAATACTGTGTGCACTACTGTTAGAAGCACACAGCTCTGCCTTCAAAAGCAGTACGTTGTGAAGCGGGACATACCTCCCAACTGTCCTTGCAGTTAAGCCAAATCCTGACTAAGTGAGACAGTCACCCAAAATCAGGACTGCCCCACCAGATTCAGGACCGTTAGCAGACTGTCCTGCTCTCTCCTACCTGTCTTGGTCACTTTCACCGCTTGTAGCAGCTGGTTTCTTTAGCTCAGTTCTTTCTTGTCTTTATCCTGGAATATTAGATCCCCAATTCTGAAAAAAATGGGGTACATGAGATTTAGAAAACTCCAACTCACGTTTTATAATTAGGCCTCCCTCCAGTCCCCACAATAATAATATTCACATTTAATAAGTATACCTATTTCCCTTCAAACAGCCCCAACATTAAATTAACAATATACCCATTTACTCAAAACATATTTCCCTCCCTGCAGACAGTCTAAGTAATAAATTAAATAGCATTAAAGTTTAATAAATATAGCTATTTTCCACAATGATCGCCAGCAATAAATAATTCATATTCACATTTAATAAATAGCCCTCCACCCCAAAATCAGCACCATATTCAATTGATAGCCCTAAACCACCCAAGCATGAAATTAAAGATTCCTTCACCTCAACTTAAATAGTTAGCCCCCACCTACACTCCACCATTAAATAGCCTACCTCCCACACTATATTAAGATCCTCCTTTCCCTCACATATTATATTAAAATACTGCGCGCACAAACACACTAATATATACATGGCCGCACACACACTAATATATACATGGCCACACACACACACTAATAAATATATATATATATATATATATATATATATATATATATATATATATATATATATATATATATATATATAGGTCCAGACTTCACACAATGTACTGATACACACACAATTGCCAGCCAGACACACACCCCCCCAGGGAGAGACACAGCCAGCCCCCCACCAGTGAGAGATGCAGCAACAGCCAGCCCCCCCAGTCAGAGACATAGTGACAGTGACAGCCAGCCCCCCCAAGTCATAGACATAGTGACAGTCAGCCCCCCCCCAATTCAGAGACATAGTGACAGTGCCAGCCAGCTCCCCCCCAAGTCAGAGACATAGTGTCAGTGACAGCCAGCCCCCTCCCCCAGTCAGAGACACACTTACCTTATCACCTCGCTGCTCGGCGGACAGTGTCAATGCGATGCGCGGCGCGCCAGTAATCACATGGGATGCGCATCATGTGACAGGTGCTGTCACATGATGCGCCTCCCATGTGATTACTGGCGCGCCGCACATCGCATTGACACTGTCTGCTGAGCAGCGCGCAGTGAGCTGCGCTGCTCGGACGGACATCCTGCCCCGTTGGACCGGCCCAACTAGCCATCGGCCCTTCTGGCATTTGCCAGAAGTGCCCGATGGCCAGTCCGGCCCTGGATATGAGCCACATAGTTATCACTTTTGCCTTATGGCAAGGCACTCCATCATGCTGGAAAAGGCATTGTTAGTCACCAACCTGTTCTTGGATGGTTGGGAGAAGTTGCTCTTGGAGGATGTTTTGGTACCTTTCTTTATTAATGGCTCTGCTCTTAGGCAAAATTGTGATTGAGCCTACTCCCTTGGCTGAGAAGCAACCCCATACATAAATGATCTCAGGATTGCATTACTGTTGGCATGACACAGGACTGAGGGTAGCGCTCACCTTTTCTTCTCCGGACAAGCGTTTTTCCAGATGCCACAAACAATCTGAAAATTACTTTACCCCAGTCCTCAGCAGTCCAATCCCAGTACCTTTTGCAGAATATCAGTCTGTATGCTGCATGCTAACATATGAGAATAATGGTGGTTTCTAGATTCAAACCCATAAACCATGTGTTCCATTAGAGTTAAAACTGCAAGTACGATGCAGAAAATTTACACCAGTGTACATGAGGCCTTGTTTAATTGCTTCCCATCCCACTCAATGGATAGCATCAGTGCCGTAACTAGGCAGGTGCGGGCGGTGCCGTCGCCCAGGGCGCAAGCCCAAGGGGGCGCAGCAGCCGCCCGCTATCTGCCTCTGTGCCCTGGCTGAATCACTTCTGTCACTTCTCCATACACAACTCAACTTAGACTTTTCTGACCCCTCACGGCCTCAATCCTTCCTCGGGGTCAGTTTACTGATAAAGAAAAGAAAATACAACCTCCAGCACAAGAGCAGTATCCAGACAGAAAAAGCCGAGCTCAGATAACGCAGTGGCTGCTTTGTCACTAATAATCCATGGTTGCGGGTTTGATTGCTCTGGTCTTCTGATTCTTGTGTGATTACATTTTTGGACACCACGTGAGGCCAAAAGCTACTCCCCATTTAGTGACATTCTGAAGTCTGTTAACAGGTACGTTATTTTTAGCCCATTGAGTTATTTGTTAACCAGCTCACTGCCAACCCTATGGTGTATGCAGTCTGTGCTTTGTAAATAAACGCACTGTCATGTCACTCATCTGTTACCTCCTAGGTACATGGTGTGTACCATACAACTGTTATACATATTATTTATGCTCCTGTATATAAATGGTTAAATGACCTCACACACAATTATTGGATGCTGTGGTGTGTTATTAATGAAACATAGGGACTTGTTACATGCACTTTAGACGTGGTTTGTGTAATTCTACAGACATCTAATCCGTGGGGGTGGATAATGAGAAATTGTGCGATGTATTAAAGGCAGAATCATCCTGATTTCTACTGCCATGTGTTATCTTTCTTGCTTTGCTGTCCCCTGCCTGTGAGATTATTCACCTGCACATTAAAGTGCAGCCAGGGATACTTGGTAATTACTGGCCTCCCTAAAATCGTTTCTCTAAAATGATGGTATTCTATCCTCATTGTTGTGTACACCAACTGTCCCTACTTTCCAGGTACAGTGCAGAGTTTTAAAGGTTTATACCTGGAAATGTCCTTGTTTTTCAGTACAGACAAATTGCACAATATAATTCTTATTTATATGCATGTTAGATGTATTTTTTTTACAGTCTATTCATATACTGAATGCTTTAGAAGCTAATATTTATTTAAGAGGAGTATTTCAAATGTAGTGCTCCATTGATACAGTATTGCCTAAATTCACATGCCTACCATCAAAATTTAAGCAAGTGTGCATGGTGGCACAACACCAACAGAATTAAGTATACCATACAGTTGTCAGTTGTGTATCCTGGTAGTCAAATACTTATAGTGTTGTGTACATTATGCTGGTTTGCATTGGTGGCAGACCACCTCCAGTGTTCAGTGCAATGTCACTGGACACATCGGCGAATGAACACCCCCAGTGCTGTATACACTGCAAGTGTGCTCCCTGGTGACTGCACTGTTCTGGTGTGCACCCTGGTAGCAAAATGCCTCCATTGCTGTGTATTCTATAGTGACTAGAAAAGGGTTTGTGAACATCCACACAGAAACACAAACTAAGAAATATCTAATGTGGACTACCTGTTTTATTCATATGTAATGATAATGGAGAAAAATATCTTATTATTATTTAAAGATATTTCAAACAGTACTCCCCAAGACAATGACATGGGACAGCACGGTGACTTAGTGGTTAATACTTCTGTCTCACAGCACTGGGGTCATGAGTTCAATTCCTGACCATGGCTTTATCTGTGTGGAGTTTGTATTTTGTATGTTCTCCCCGTGTTTGCGTGGGTTTCCTCCCGTAATCTAAAAATATACTAGTAGGTTAATTGGCTGCTATCAAAATTGATCAATCTCAGGGTACTCATTGAACACATTCAATTATACAAACAGTGGCGGTTGTTAGCATATCTATCTTTTGTTAATGTGCTCTCCGCTATTGGAATCAATTCCATCTTGCCCCCAAACATATAGCCCAGATATGTGCTCCTGACAGAAATTCCTGCAGCTCTATTAATGTTGCCATAGGCCTCTTGGCAGCCTCCATATGAGTTTTCTCCTTGTCCTGTCATCAACTTTGGAGGATAAATGGATTAACTTTCGCTTTTTGCAAGTCGCCGATAGAGATATATATGCTTTGCAAATATGTGTAACAGAATTCTTTCAGTAAAGTGCTAGCCACACCCCCAGATTAGGTTGGCCACACCCACTTGGAAAATGTCACTCCCACCTTGATGGGGGGCGCCGGTGCCCTGTCTTGCCCAGGGCACTAAAAGGTCTAGTTACGGCACTGGTTAGCATTACTGCTGGGGTCATGAGTTTAATTCTGTGTAGAGTTTGTACGTTTTCCTTTGGTTGTGTGGGTTTCTTTCCTCAATCTAAAAACATATTGATAGGTTAATTGGCTGCTGACTACAATGTAAGCTTCAATGAGACAGGGACTGATGTGAATTATAATAATGATGATATTCTTTGTACTATGCTGTGTAATAAGGTGGTACTATAAACATAAACAATAGTGATAATAATAATAGCAACTCAATAATTTACCAGCTTTCATACACATAGAGCAAATGTAATTATTGTCTCTATCCTTTATATAACACCAACTTTAGAGGTTTTTTTCAAGTTTTTCAACGTTTAGGCACCATCTTAGATCTTTTTTTGCTTTTTTTTGTTTTTACTATTGATTCTCCTGCACACAGAGCGCCCCTTCCCCTCTCCTACACATTCTCCCTCCCCTCTCCTCAGGTAAGAGAATCTGTCTAAATTTGTTTGCTGGAAAATACTCCTGAATTTTCCTTTAATGATTTGGGGGGCGCTACGGGTGTATTAGCCTGGGGCGGCCAGAACCCTTAATCAGGCCCTGCACACAAGTCAACTACCTTGAGCTGGCTGCAGAAGGGACTGGGACCCCACAAGTCAATTCCCTTCAGCCAAGAGCAGAGGGGACTGGGAGCCCACAAGTCAATTGCGTTCAGCCAGGAGCAGAGGGGATTGGGAGTCCACAACTCAATTGCCTTCAGCCAGGAGCAGAGGGGACTGGGAGCCCACAAGTCAGTTGCTTTCAGCCGGAGGCAGAGGGGACTGAGAGCCTACAAGACAATTGACTAGCGCAGAAATAAAATGGCATACCGTACAAAGAAAAATAGGGGCAGCATACCCCAAAAGAGACAATTAAGACACAACGCACAGGATACACAAAAAGCATAAGAAACTGAATACAGGCACAAAGAGAGTTAAATATACAAGTTCCAGCTACTTTGTGTATACTATAGGCTTGGCCAATGATGCACAAGATTTTCATGTGGCTATAGACTATAGAGATGCAATCTAATAAGCTCTGATTTTTCATTGCTGCAGGTTACAAGCGCAAACGTCAGCACAGAAAAAGTGACTGACCTGATTAATAACGATGACCTTCCATGACTGTCAGTGGATGTGCTCCCTTCTAAGTAGATTAGATAATGGTAACACATGAAAAAAAGAAAAATAAATGAGTGTAAACGTTGATATGTCATTTTATGAGGCATGATATTGGTTCGATTGCAGACTAGTATCAAATGGCCCTTCACAACTTGCTTAAACAAAGAGAGGATAAGCAGGATATGTGTAGAAAAATAAACAGAACAAACAGAATTATGTCTCCTGTGATCCTTTATTAATAATGGTGGTCATTTACATGTACATAAAAAATACATGTTTACTGGTTAGGAAACAGCAAGCAAAATCACTTTAAAATGTTTTAGTGAATAAGCCAAACCCTTACATTTTTTTCTTGGTTGGTACCGCCATACCACATTTGTTATTGATGAAGCATAATTAAAAACACTGGCTGTTTGTGGAGGTTTCGGCAGAGGGCACTGCAGGAGTAGCAGATTGTTCTAGACATACTCTTCTGGGTCAGAAAAAAACAGATGTCAGAAGGATAACCACATTATCTATATGCACACCCCTTCATTTTTATTACAGGTCAGTAAAATACATAAATAAGTTACAGATATGAAACATACAACATTATAGGTTGCTAAACAGCAACTATGGTACATAAGGAGCACTGTTGCTAGTAATAGTGTGTCTATTTAAGTTAGGAACATGAGTATTTCACCGTGGACATTATTCATCTTCGATAGTAATGTGAACACAAACTGAGTGTAAAAAAAAGTGCATGTAACTTGTACACCCATATTCAAATACAAGAGGATCTCAAGAAATGTTTATGCTTTGTCAAAGTCAGATAATTGGATATGGTCATTTCAGTTAATATCTAACAACTAGGTTGTCTTTTGTCTGAAGTTATGCGAATAGCACGCTACGGCATGGAGTAGCGTAACTAACCGCAATACGTGACAAACACTTATACACGCATTTACACGCACAAATACACTTGTAATTAGCTCACATGTAAAAATAGTTGCAACACACAGTCATTTAGGTAGAAAGTAGCAGGGTTTATGCTTAAATATTATAATATTATATACATGTTAGTGAGATCTAAGGTTCAGGTCACAGGAAACATATCATGTCTGGTATCATTCTAATCCCCTATTTATTTACAGACGTCCGGTTCAATCGCCGAACTGATCGCACCTTGCGTATGCTAGATATGAATTGTGGGGAATAAATGGTTAAGAATGATATTGTCTGTGTAATGCAAATAGACCAGTTTAAACAGGTTATTGGCCGGAAGATTAGGAATGCATCTCCAGGAGAGCTGACCCCCACCTTTGGATGTGATCTTTTGAACTGGCCAATGACCTGCATTGCACTGGACCCTCATGAAGCCTGAACCAATGGAAACAAGCCAACTCATCTGTATTGTTTTAACTGTACCATTAACTGTATATAAGCAGGGGTCCTGGGACCAGGATTCAGTCTCTTTGACCACAGGCTTCTGGATTGAATGCTGTATACTGGATCCAGGGCGCCTGCAGAGTAACGGCTGTTCTTATTTTATTCTGACTTGTTATTCTGCTACTTTTGGCTATTAAATCACATTGTGCGTTGGAACCACATCACTGGAAGTAGACAATCGTTATTCGATAGCAATTAGACGGTCATAACAGTTTGAATCTGTGTGTAACTACACTATGACTATACGATACTTGTCACATGTAAAAATAGAATTCTAAAATCACTTACCAACTCATAATACAATAATCATTTTTAAAAATGTGTTTTTTAAAAAAAATTAAATATATAAACCAGGATGTTTTTAATGTGCACGGTAAATATAATCCGATTTTATACTGTCTCTTCCTTGCATACAGATGTTATATGCAATCTAGTAGCATGCATACGTGTAGTCATCACTATCAGTCGGCACTTACACCTGCCCTGTAGCTGTTGCAAATGATACAACTAAAAAAAACGCGTATTGGCAGAAATTTTCTGTAGTGTGTACCCAGCCTAACTCCCTAAAATCTTAATTAATATGAACACATTTGGTATGCCTATACTCTGTAGAACTAGCCAAGTATATTTCAGGGATAGCTGTAAATATATAAAAGTATCCATGGGTAAATTATACAAAATATATTCTTTATAATTTCTTTCCGTTTTTTTTGTGTATCTAATACATGTAAACTAAAAAGCTATTTTTCAATACCAGAGAATGTATCTAATCATAAATAACATAGAGCCATGCATTAAGAGAAGTAAGCCATTAGGTCTGTTTGCGTTAGAAAATAAAAATCCACAAAACAGGGACATATCATTTAAAGCAGGGTTGTCCAACCAGCCCGCGGCCCAGCACGCCTGTAAATGTGGCCCAGCAGGAGTTTTGGTTGTGGCAAGGGGGCAGCACTGTTAATGGAAAAAAAAAATCCTGCAAAAAAAAAAGAAATGAAAATACTTACCTTGCGGTCACGCGGTCACGTCAGCTGGTACTCCGGCTCCCTCCCTGTCTCCTCCTATGTGCAGCGCTTGCAGTGAATGTTGGGCGTGTCATCACGCCCAACATCTCTGCAGCACAGAGGAGTCACCCGCGCGAGAAGAACAATCAGCAGCAGAGAATTGGAGAAAAGAAGAGAAGAGGATCAGAGAACCAGCCGATTAAAAGGTAAGTAAAGGGGATTTTTTTTATTATTTCAAGGGACGCTGACCAGTGAATAAAAGTCACCTGGTCCTGGAGCATCATGGACCTTATCTCCCTGCTACATACTTCTACTTGTAATACTAATGGAGCATTATATATTATTCTCTTTGGCCCATTATAAGTTGTTATCCCTTAACTGACATAGTGGTGTAATTAGCAAAGCAGGTGACAATTTGGGGTCACAGTGGTGTATAGGTCAGGCCTGGTCAGGGCACCCTTATATACAATGCCTGGCTTAAATGCACTTTTGCAGGATTTTTTGAACAGGGTGATTGAAAGGTAAGTATAAAAGTGATATATATATATATATATATATATATATATATATATATATATATATATATATATATATATGTTTTCTATGGTTTTTTGGATGATCAGCTATCATTATTGTTAGTGTATCTTATGTGAGGCCCAAACCAACTCGTCGTCTTCCAATGCGGCCCAGGGAAGCTAAAAGGTTGGACACCCCTGATTTAAAGATTTGATTATACCAATGTTTCTATGCCTTTATATTTGTATCTAAACTATTGTGTTGTTTCTTTCACAGTGTGTTTAGTTGTGTCCTATGCCTTGTATCAGTGACAGGCAAGCTGAAATACTTTTGGGGGCGAATGCAAAAGAGCTGCACATTAACCTTAATCTCAGTAATAAATTAAAACAATAAATTTAATCAAAGAAATAAACACATATTTGTAATAACATATCAGTAGACATTTAAAAAAAAGTGTTACATGCTATAACAAAAAAATCTGACAATAAAGCAGGAAGGACTTGCCCATCGCTGCCTTATATTTTTCCCCTAGGTTCTAGCTACTGGAGCCAACTGTGGAAAAACTCATAAGCTAATAATAAACACAGCCGGATATTCAGCTATTGTTTTGTACATGGTTTATGTCTACAAATGCAATTTCCAAGACAGATAAAAGGTTAATTGAATAAATAAT